>NC_088705.1:7633295-7954295 GCF_028017835.1 Emys orbicularis
AAAATGCATGGAGCTTTTCCCCTTTGAAACTTGTTTTGATCAGGGTCCTCCTGTTTAACATGTAATCTCACCCCATCACATTGTCATGAAGCAACCACACTTGGGCTCCCCACTACATGGAATCTATTAGAATCCCTTGTCAGCTGTCCCTATAGGTAGCCAGCTGCCCTATCCTCTACTGAGAGAGACAAGGTGGGTGAGGTAATATCTTTTATCAGATCAACTTTTGTTGGTGAAAGAGACAGGCTTTCCAGCTGCACAGAGCTCTTCAGACCTCGCCCACCTTCTCTCATATCCTGGGAACAACACGACTACAACACCACTGCAAACTATCCTATGCTGGCAACCCGCTGCAACACTTAGTAGGTTGTGGGTGGGGGAAGCAGAGTGTTTAGCACCATCCTTAGCTCCTGAGCTGGCAGGGGAAGATGAATAGGGTTTGCTGTGCTGCACCAGCAACCCTGATGGTTTGCCTCAGAGAACAGAGATTGGACTTCAAAGGAAGCACAGCTTCCATTCTCAGCCAAGTGGGAGCTGTGAGAGATCAGGTGCAGCACTGAAAAAGGCTAAAGGATGGAGCCATGCCCTGTTGGGTGATTGTACTTCTTGGAGGAGAGAGTGTTTTAAATGGAAAGCTCTGCCTGAAGGTGCCATGCGCCTCAATGTCTCTTTGGGATGGGATATTTTGGGAAGGGCCCAAATCCATCAGCTGGGCAAGTCATTCCTATCATCTTGCAGCAGCACCTGCCACTCCTGCACATGGCTATTTTATAAATGGGGAATTGAGGCACAGAGAGATTCAGTGACTTGTCCACTGTCACACAGGGCATCAGTGGCCGAGCCAGGAATTGACCCCAGAGCTCCCACACGAGCGTGTTAACCACAAGACCATCCTCGCTAAGTTCCCTTAAGAGACTATTGCACAGCCTCAGAGGTACTTTCGGCACCCTGATAGACATCCAACATCTTCCCTTTACTCACGCCAAGACTCCTGGTTATACCAGCTTGTGGCACTCTTAGGGGCTTGTCTACACTTAAAACGCTACAGTGGCAGAGCTGTGCCACTGTGTCACTTCAGTGTAGACACTACCTACGCCAAAAGGAGGGTCTTCCCATTGGCATAGTTAATCCACCTACCCGCAAGGCCGTAGCTAGGTCAACAAAAGAATTCTTCTGTCCACCTAGCGTTGTCTACACTGGGAGTTAGGTCGGCTTAACTACATTGCTAAGGGGCATGGTGTTTTCACACCCCTAACCGAGTTAAACTGACCTCATTTTCTAGTGTAGACTAGGCCTAAAAACCCTCTTTCCTACCTTGCTGTTTACCTCATACACTAGTATGTATTTCCCACAGTCACTGCTTAATCAAACTAGGCAAATTTAGCAATGATTGGACTGAATTACCTGCATTCACTGAAGTCAGTGGGAGATTTACCATTGCATTCAATGGGAGCAGGCCCTGCATCTTCCCCCATAAAGTAGTCCCTTCCACACACTAGTCATTTTTGTTGCTCTTCTCTGAACTCATTGCTGTTTGGTAGTATCTTTCTGGCAATCAGGTTCCCAGAGCCGAATGGAACAGTCAGGTGTGGTTAGATCAGATCGGTTGAAATATGGTCTCTCTCTCTCTGCTCTGGGCTGTGTTGCTATTTCCACAGAGTGCTATAGACTGGTACAAAATAGCAAGAGTTGCTGGGTACCGTGCAGTGGTCTCCGAGTTATGGCACCTACCCTCCGTTGTAAGTACTGCAGCAGCATCTTAGATGATGCTCAGGGATAACTGATAGCAGCTGCTGACTTTCTTCAAGAACTGACCACTGCACTTTAAATGGCCTCTTTCGCGCATGGAGCTTTCCTGCTTGCTAGGCTCCAGTCATGCACATTAGGAAAGAAATCTAACAGCAGCCCCTGTGACTGCTGCAATTCCTGCTGAAATGTGTGGCTCTGGGTTGATTCCAGAGTTACACTGGGATTTAAACAGCCCTTACTCCTTCTCCAATGCTTCCAGCAGACTCAGTGGTGCCTCCAGATCCATCTAGGAAGGGGACTCTTCACATGTGACCATGACCAGAAACAGGACATGGCAGCAGCTGGGAAACCTGGCACTGGACACAGAGCAGAATCCTATCCCCCAGCCAAGAACAGAGAGTGCGTCTTTAACATCTAGCAGGACAAAATTCATAAGCCCTGCCAAACCTCAGTATTTGTTCCTACATCTGGTGTGCAAGGGGCGGTCTGGAGAGCATGTATGAATGAGAGAGACGCTCAGGAGGAAGGAAAGCAGGTTTACCATGGCCCTCTGTAACCTTCTCTGTTGTGGAACCGAGCAAGACACCAAAGTGCCTAGAGACACTAATGCTGCAAAGAAAAGGAGATTTTTAATTTCAGTCGCCTGTCAAAAAGAACAGTCCCGCTGGCCTCCTGCCACCAAAGCTTTGCACACCAGTGCCAAGGCCCGGGCTTACGATGGTTGGTGCTTGGAGCTAGCAGAAGGTTTGTGCCAGGGAGTCATTGCCATTTATTGTTCAGAATGAAAGTATATTTGTAACCAGGGAATGTCCTCTTGTCTTCCAGCCTTGAGCTCTGCTGCAGACTTGGAGCAAAGGCCCTGCCCTTGAAGGTAGCATTTGTTTGCTGCTGGTATTAGTTGACTCAAACTCCATTGCAGTCAATGGATTTGGGCCCACTCATGCTCGCAGTGAATTTGGCCCTGTTTATGAAGAGTCAAGGGGTATGGAGGCAAAGCCAGGAGGAAGGGAGCTAGGATAAAAGGGTTGGGCAAAGTAGCCTTTGCTGTCCATTCACAACCTTCTTGCCCCTCTTACTCAGCCCAGATGAAATAAGTCAATAGCAGAAGGAAATAAGGGGAACAGGGCTTTCCAGAGTTTCCAGGGTTCCCTAGGAAGCTGAGAGGGCACAGGGGCCAAATTTATAACAAAAACAGTGGGAGATTTTTTTAACCAGCTTTCATGTTACAATGCAGAGAGCCAATGGCCGCCTGCTCGCATGCCCATTGACATCTGGATGCCTGGCTCTCAGCAAAGAAGGAACCCCCCAGGTTGTGTGTTGTAAGGGATTGTGTGCTCATTCTAGCAGCCCTGGGAGCCAGAGCGGACTCCTTCTTTGCCGGCTTTCCTTTCATCCGCCTCCCTCTGGCACGGCTCTTGCCTGACGTTAGTTGCTAGGTAAAGAGGGAAAACAAATAAGCGTGACACACGCCTGTAATAGCGCCTGCTTGTGTCATTGTCAAATGAACTGACAGAAAGGAACAGGAAGAAATTAATGAATAAAAATCACGGCAACCATGACATGCCAGAGCCCGCAGAGTGGGAAGGATTAAGAGGGCCTGACCAGCAGTGCTTAATTTGTAATGAAAGAGGTGCCGGGACTCAAGCAATTAGGTGCCGGGGCTCAAACAATTTTTTTTACTTTCATAACTGAGGCAGCAAGCCCGGAGGTCCTGGGGCTATGAACTGCCCAGGCTAGAGATGCCGGGGCTCAGCCCTGGCACACATTATTAAGCTCTTGTGGGGACAAACAGCTGAGCTAGCTGCAGTAGGCAGCCACTCTCTGAAGGATAGTGAGTCGCCCTGTTAACAGAGAAGGAGTTCCCTTTGCTCTCGCTTTCCCCAGCGGCCGACGGGTGTGCAGCCCTCTGCTCTGCAGACAGAGTTGTGGAACAGGTTGTAGAGGGGTGGCTCTGTGCATGATCACACCCTATGATAAGAGTGTGTTACTTTGCCAAAGCATCAGTTCTCTATGTCTCAGCCAGCCAGGGCTTCTTGCTTCCCTATCTTCTATCTTGCAGGGCAAAGATCCACCACAAATCCCAGGCCTAACCATTTGTGCCACAGAAGACAGTTTGGGGTTACCTTCATTGGGGTCCATCTATGCTAGGAAATGTAACGCAGCTGAGGAACATGTTACCACATGACAGCACCCCAAATGTGTTAGAACCTGACTTGGTCACAAAGAACCAAACTTCAGTATATTCACGTTACCATCCGTTTTCTAGTGTAGAGAAGTCATAGGAAAGGCCTCTGAACAATTCAGAGTCAGACATAAGGGGGCGTTAGCCTCCTTTCTGCCTGTTTAAGGCTCCATCTCTACTGACTTTCAAACTGTGTTTGGAAATCAAGTTGACGCATGATTCAGAAATCATCCTAGCCAAGTGTCTGTAATTACCATTTAGCCAGCTAGCACATAGGGGGCCCAAACTGCAGGCAAACAGATTCAAAAACCACCTGAGAGGCTAGATTTTTACTTAGACGAGCATGGTATTTCTGGTATGGTTTGGGCCTGTCTGCACTGGACAGCCCAGCAATGGTAGATCCCCATTTGGCTACCTATCACCCATGCCTCACCTGGACTTAAGCACAGTTTCAAAAGCCAGTACAGACAGAGTGCCTTCCTCCCACATCAGAAAAATAAAACCCAGCTGACAAGCCAAGCCACCTGGGTGATGCAATAAGCCGGCTCCTAAAATCCCAGCAAGGCCTTTAAAGCTGGGGGCTTGGACCCAACACTATCCGATGAAGTCATGGGCAGCAACGTTAGCTGTTTATGTAATTACCTCAAAATAATCTGCAGAGTAGCTAACCCTGAGCCATCCCCTGATAGCTCTGCATAGAACCAGTGTCCCTTGTGGAAAAGGTTTACAGAGCTAGGGGTAACTTTACAGCCTAGCAAAAAGCATCATTATCCTCCTCGTTAAGAATCCACCCACTCACTCTCTCTCTCTCTCAGGTGTTTCTAAGGTTTGTCACTCCATGGTACCTGTTATACAACAGCTTCTGGCACCTTTGTTGCGTTCAGTTCTACAGCCTTTCAATGGAGTATTGTGCTCCCACCTACGGGGGAAAGATTTTTAAACAGCTTTAATGAGACAAGCATAAGCTGATGCCCATAATTTTACTGGCACGCCTCCGTTCCGGTGTTTTAAGTGGTGTATCTACTTTCCCACTGAGGTTTATGTTTTCCAGCGTTTCCAACCCCTAGTTTTTATTTTCTAAGTTACGGGGGAGATTTAATCACCACCTCCACTTGGCTGACAGCCTGCTTCAGTCACTGTTCCTCCCCAGCTACCCTTTTCCCAATCACATACATGCTGTAGGTGTTGATATAGTGAAGGTCTGGCAGAAACAGCCAGAGCTAGCTACATTTTATCACAACTAACTCGCTTCCTCTGCTGATGACATCCCCCTGGCTTCTATGTCTAGCCTACTTGAATGTACAAAAACGACACTATACCGTGCCGTGGAAATGTAACTGTAAAACCAACAGGTTTTTTTCAAGGGTTAGGGTGAAAAGGTAAACCTAGCCCATAGGTATCAACACCGATGAAATTCACCCCTGTGCAGCAGGCCAGCATTAGGCCTTAGTACCACTTAAGTCCAATGGGGCTTAGAGGGTGAATTTCACCCTTCATTTTTTATACTAGGTGAACAGATGCAATTGTTCTGTGGCAAAGCAACGGGACGTCAAATATTATTTTGAGACCTGTCACTATCCTGCCTTCCTGGCCTGCAGGATTAGCATCCGGACAAAACTAGAAAACTCCCAGAAATAGCAGGATGACAGGCCACCCTCTCTCAAGCAGTGGTTCCCCACCAGTGCTTCCTGGCCTCAGGCATAATAGCACCATAGACTTCGGCGACCAATAATCTATGCTCTCCTATATGCATTTTTGAATTGGGCCCCACTGCACCTGCATTGTTCAGCACCCTCTTATTTAACTGGGGGTGCGTCCTGGAGATTGGGTCATTTCAAATCTCAGATTTACTTGTTCAACGGCACCCATTCTAACCCCACAAGAGAGCTCTGCTTCCCACCGCCAGGTACATCAGCTAAGCTCAAAAGCTCCTGTTCTACGGCACCACCATGAAACTCAGGGTACCCTAAGCCCCTCCTGGTCCACCCCTTTCTCTGCTTTCCAGTCAGTGGCATGCACTCTCACAACCAAGTGGTGCTCAGACAACCCCTCCCCCTGCCCCACCACACTGGTGCTATCACACACCTCACCCCTTACCCAGTGGTTCAGGCGCTGATCTAGCGCAGAGCTCAGGGGCTGCTCCCAATAACAGCAATGCAGAGCTTTAGAGTAACCCACATGTCACAGCAGCTACCAGGATTGCACGCCCTAGGATACTGTGCCCGGTACTGTGGCTGGCAGCCCCAGAGCCAGGTGAAATCGGTACAGGTGTCAAGAACAGGTGGGGAACCCTCGGCAGGGGGGTGGAGAGAGGATTCAGATACCAGGGTGATGGGCAACCTTATAAAAACCCGGATACGGAGAGGGCATCACTGAACCCTTGATATCTTCCCATTGGGACAGCCCTCCCTGAACCCTTAAAGGGGGATGAGAGAGGCCCATGAGCTTTGGAGTGGGGGGGAGGGGAATCTCTTTCTTACCTACTGTGGATTCCCCCTCCTGTTCTAGGCTCCGCTTCACTCAGCAGCTTCCCCTGTTCTGCCCCCCCCTTCCATGATGTCACCCAGCAGCCCTGCCTGCCCAGCCAATGGCAGCCTCCCCATCACGCTGCTGTTCCTGCAGTGTTTGGGGTTTCCACTTGGAAACAGTTGCCATAGCAACGGAAGGGGAACTCCATCCCCTGGACCTCTCCCCTCTCCCTCCCACCAAGTCACTTGGTATTGCCCACAGCCCTTATTAAGCAACGCCTGGCAGCAACCAAAAGGAGCAGGGCTGGGGGTGTGCAGGGCAGAAAGGCAGCGATGTTAGGAGTAAAATAAGGGGATGGCTTTAAATTCCATTGCAACACAAGCAGCGGGGGGGGGGGGGGATTTTGGAGAGGGGCAGGGTGGGAACTGTAGGGACTCTGATCTCCCTCCTTAATAGGCACAATTTGCCAGTATGGATCTCCCACCCAGATGCTCTGCAGTGTGCAGAGGGGCCAGGTGGTCTCTATGCATAGCCAGCCCCCCAGCATGCACTGTGGTACCTAGATGCTTTGTTCCTCACTCCATGTGCTTGGTGCAGAGCAGGGATTCATTTTGCATTCCAAGCCAGATGCTCTTTTGCGGGGAATGCAGCGGATGCGACATTACCCAGCCCCAAGCCTAGATGGGACAAGCCAGAGGACACTGGATTCTCAGCAGCCTGGAACACCGTGCAGGGGAAGAGGTTTGCTGCATTCTCTTTCACAGATGCTATGAGGTGGGAGGGGGGCGAGGTATGCCGCCATTGAAGCCCGCAGCACACTTCAGAAGGAAAAGCAGCTTGATGCTTTCTGCAGCCCATGCCCTGGGGCTGCTCTTCCTTAGCAAGAGAGAGACTGCTGCATTGGAGAACAACTCACACCACACTGAAGGAAAGGGAAAATGCAGTGTCCTACACCACGCTGGTCCTAGTGCTATACATAGGGCATATTCTCTTCCCCTGCTGCTGAATAAATTATCTGCATGAAATACAAACACAACTTTCAAAAGATCACAGAATAAGCAGCTTGCAGGAGTGAAGTCATTTAACAGGAACAATTTACTAGACCTGCAAAGCATCTCCTGCCCAGAGAGCACTCAAGGTCAATGGGCTGGGAAGAGGATTACAGAATGGATCCAGTTGTACCCAATAGAGGTTCAGCTCAGACTAACCCTTCTACTCTCCAGTCTGCATCCTGCGACAGCCATTCTCAAGGGAAACCTGGCCAGCTATTGGGAGGCACAACAGGGTTCTGTATTCTGACTGCTTTGGGTTTTCAACAAAAAAGAGGGGTTGTCCAATGATTTTGGTCCCTAAATTCTAAAAACCTTGTCAAAGCAAACAGAGTGACTTTAGCAAAGGCAGGTGAAGGGTAAGGAAAGAGGTAATAAGTAAGGACTAGGAAGAACCTACTTATCAAAGGGAATACAGGAATGATGCCACAAAACTCAGACTTGTGAGATTGCTTTCAAAAGGTGAATAAAACACGCATCAAAGCCCTAAGAGAAACATTAGGGAAGCACAAAGTGGGGGTGAAGAAAAACACTGACACATCCTGCTCACCAATCCTATTATTCCCAAAAGTAAGAGACTACGGGTGCACTGCAGCATACTGTCTCTTTGTTTGTACAGTGCCTCGCAGAGGACCCCCAAAATGGATTGGGGTGCTCGTGTACTACAAATAGCAACAAGGGGAGGCCACACATATAGTTTTCCTGCACATCAAGAAAAATGTTCTTTCAGGTATCACATCAGAGAATAATCCACAAGGTCTCAGCCCTGAACAGGTTGGGATAAAGGGAGATAAATGTTATGCCATCAAAATCTGCCCCAGGGCTGATTTTGTTCTATGTTGCAGAAGATCCACATTGCTGGAAGGGGAGCGTGCAGGGTAGTAAGTACGAAGGTGATGGTCACGGGCTACAGTGCAGAAGAAACTGCTACACTCGAACGCAGTAAAACTAGACACGTAGTCTTGGTGGGAGTGGGGAAAGAATATAGGACCACATTAAAGGCACACATCACTGATGGAAATAGAGAGCTATTAAAACTTTCAGATGTCAGCTCTGAAAACACACAGAAGATGAGCTCCAGCCAAGACAGGGTCAAAGCTCAAAGGAATTAACCTTTAATTTCTTCATACACAAGAGTAGAAGAGACAGAACAGGGACAGCACTTGGAACAATCACATCCGTAATAGAGAGTTTGAAATGTATTTAAGAAAGAAAGAAAATGACAGGGTATGTTTGTTAGTTGCACAGAGTGGAGTTCTCTAGCTGGACTTTCTGGTCATCCTCTACCCTCTCAATTCTGGTAGATGTAGTCTACAGTACATATCGCCTCTGCCAGCCTGTTTTGTGTGCAGGTCAAAAAGAGACAAACGCAGCTACAGATACAAAATTTAAAGTATGTTTTATTGATTCAGAGACTAGACAAGGCAGCATTTGGTTTGTAAAAAAGAGGCAAAAAAATCCAATTCACTGTCGCTTCCAGTCAAGTGGGAGAGGGGTAAAATCCTACGTATTTCTTCAGCATTTTAGGAAGTTCAGCTTTATCAAGATCAGAAAGATGGAAGGCTTGGGCTTGAGCTCAGGTCCCTGTTGGCATCACACAGGAGCAGAAAGCTCCTCAGACCACCTTTGCCTTGTTTTAGGAAGGCCAAAATATCCAGGAAACGAGGGAAGTACAATTTAGTCAGCTATTTTCTCCATTACAGAGCTAAGGAGTCATTTCACGTATTCATTTTGGTCCTACAATAGGGGAATTAAGTTTAGGAAGCAGAAAAACAAATTCTACAATGACCTTAGGGGAAAAAAGAAACCATGTAGAGCTACCAAGCAATGGCAGTACCAGGAGTCCCATTGGTAAGCTAGAAATTGCACCAAGTCCAACACTCATCGCAGGGCAAAGGCTCAGCGGTCTGATCTTTGGCACAGAAATCCATTTTCATACAATACAATGTGTTCTTCCTCCCCAAATACCTGTGTGTCTCTCTTTTTTTTTATTAAAGAAGATCAATCTCCTCTTGAACATGATTCTGATGAGAAACAAACCACTCTGCCTTCTCCTTCTTCCCCACCTTTCCTCTGATCAGCCATGACCCCCCATCCCTCCCAACCCTCCCTTTCTCCCAAGGGGAAGGGATGGAGTGAGGTGATGGAGCATGCAGCCTTTGGTGGTGTCTTGTCTGGCCTATGGAGTCACTGAGCTGAAATAAATGGGAAACAAAAAGAAAAAACAAAACAAACAGATTTAAGGAATAAAAACCAAACAGTCATGGTTAACAGCAGAATGAGGCTGACATGTAGGACAGATGCAGATTACACATGGGGATGGGATGCGCTGTTTCCCAAATCCAGGTGATTTAGTGGGAATCTTCCATTAGATTATTGCTAAATGGGCTCCCCTTCTCAAGAGATTCAAGTACACTCAAGGGACAGTTTCTGTCATTCTAGGCAAACAATTACACAGTAGTGGCTCCAACAGACACTCATTTCCATTGCTGTCTATACCCAGTCTTCTTACATTCCTGAACTAACTGGAAGCTCCTATCTGCTTTCACCAGAGCATCTGTACCCAGCACCCCACTAGCAGCACAACCACAGAGTCTCTGTTGTGGTGAAGCAAGAGGAAATACCACTGCAAGACAGTGGAAGTTGGGGAAGACCCAAATAGAGCAAGAGAGTCTAAACTTCTGTTTTCCCTCCACGCCCCTTTCCGCACAGTCACATGCTTTCAGAGAGCAGCAGTGACAAGACCGCTTTCAGTTTCTGGGGCTATTTACAAATTTTTGAAAGGGGGAGGGGACAACTGTACTTCACAGGAAAGGATGTGCAGGAGCAGAGTGTGATTAACAGTAAACCATGAACAAAAGGAGAGAAGAATGCCTCCTGGCTGACCCCCAAACTGAATGGGCCAGTCCCTCAGGCAGCTCAGCACACAGACTCCACATCTCCTATACACAATGAAATTACACAGCCTATTACACCAAGTCAGCAAAATACACTGAAGGTTAAAGGACACTCAGCTTCATCTGGGCCAATAAGCATTTATACCAGAAGCTTCCACATACTGTTGAGATTTCCACACAGGACAGAGTTCGTTCCTTTCATACCAGCCTTGTTTTTACTGTGAGGGCAGCATGACCTCTGCCACGTTAAAATCAACATCAGGCAGCACAGGTTTCTGCACGAGCACTTGAGTTTCTCAAGCAAGCCTAAGTGCATTTCCATGATATCATAAGGCAGGTCAGAAGGGCTCAAGGACACTCGAAGCTTTTATCGCACACTCCTTGAAGAATGACTTGTTTGGAAACCTTGAGAAAACTACACGAAGGGCTCGCCACATCGTCTCCCGTGATCAGGGGATGAGGAGACAGCGGAATCCATGGAATTTGCCTCCCTTCCCACCCCCTTTCCAAGGGGGAGTCTCCTACGGCCTTCACTCACCTTCCCCCTTTTGAGTCAAACCCACTGGGATCCAGATTTCCCTCCAAGAAAACTAGGCTGGTTACAGTATTGCTCATACAGTATAAAATAAATAGGACATGTACCACAGGGTAAAGGCTTCTGTTCTGAAATGGTACTAAGCAGCACACGCTCCACTCACACATTTTGCAGTCATTCCTCCTCCAACACAGACGCTCACTTCCTGCAAGCAGACCGAGCGTTTTATTTTCCGCAGCCGTATGGTGAGGCATGGAAGATGCCACTGACCTGTGTACTGCGAGCTTTTCCCTCCCCCCCCAGATCAGCCATGACCTTCAGTACTCCTGCTACTCCCATGCTGGGTCCCAGCCAAACAGATCAAACAGCGGAAAGTGCAGCTGTTTTCCTATTAACTAGGACTCCTTAGAAGAAACCAAACTGTCATTTTTGACCTGACTGGATGTAAACATGTAATTAGCAGCAAACGGCTGGTACATTAGCTCACTGCGCCCCTTACAGGCTATATTCTCTCTCTCACACACAGGTATACAGAAACATACCAGCATGTTCACATAGGCCAGAAAAATAGACCAGCAACTGCTTGTTTAATGGACACTTTGCACAGCCCTCTCTCTCAGGCTGTCATCCCCCCTCCTTCCGCTCTCTAATGGGCTGTCCCTTCTCCTGTGGGGTCAGGGAGAGGAAGTGTGCTGCACTAGCGGAGCCCTAAACAAACATAACCAGGTCTTTACATGTGGCTTTCGAGAAGGCTGCCAAGATGCTGGCAAACACCACGTCGGGGGACTGGGAGGCATCTATGGCTGTATGGATCCCTCGTTTGCTGTAGTAGTCTACCAGCGGGGTGGTCTGGGTGTGGTAGGACTTCAGGCGAGTTTTCAAAGCCACTTCGTTATCGTCAGAACGGCGGATCAAGGGCTCCCCGGTGGCCTGAGAAAGGAAGAAGACAGTGAACAGGCCAAATCTGCAGCTTGTTACAGCCCAGCAGAGCCCTCCCCTCCATCCAACTCCTCTCTAGTCAAATGGAGGTGACAATATGTGAAGACAGGGCAGTAAAAGCTTGGTTACTGGTCTGACATTGAATTGAAGGTAATTTAAATAAGATCTCAGGAGAAATGTATCAGTAGCTCACATACATCGTCCTTCATGTGCTCTTTAGGGGGATTGAACTCCTCGTGGTAAGAGCGGCCACTTGCTGGGTGGATCAGCCTAAAACCGAAAACAAGGGTCAGCAAAGTACCTCTGCACTCATGATAGGACGACAACCAAACACCAGTCAGCATGAGAAACATCCGCGGCAGCACAGGTGTTTTTCACTCTATCAATAAATTTACTCGAGTCAATTCAATCAAGCAGCTCTCCAGGGAGCTGAAGAAAAGAAGCTGTGCTGGGGGGGTGGAGGAGTATTTTGTCCAGGAGTGAGACAGGAATCTTCTGGAAATCCATATTTTAAATGGTTAAGTGATGTAATGGAGAACTTCTGCTGGATCCAAATGGTCATGTCTGATCCAGGACAAGGATGTTTGGTTGCACTTCATCTTGCAGGGTAATACAATGAAGCAGTGATAACACCAGAGAAGATACAGCATAAGGCATCAACCATTAGCGTTTCACATTTTCCCTTGATGCTTAGTCATATCTCCAATCCCTATCCGTGGCACAGACGGACAGACTTTGTTCAAGGAAGGCCCAGGATGGGAATAGCAGGGCATGCTACAGATCAGTACTGAGGTGACACAGCACAACCGAGTATGTGTGTGGAGCAAAGACTGAAATAGCAAAGGCTGAAGCAGGCCAGGATTGAGGTTCTTTGACACAGCTGGCTCCACCCAGTGGTAAAACTATCCCACGAACCAAAATTCACTCCGTTCTCCCAAACCATTGGGAAAACTATAAGAAAAATGGACTTGCCCTATTTGTGGAGGAAGGAGAATTATTACCGTCCAGTGATCCTCCGGATGAGTAAGGAGTCAGCAATGCTGAATTCAATCACAGAATCTAGCTTCTCTCTTCTCTTCTCCATGAGCTCATCCAGCTGTAATAGAAAACATTCCCCTTAAGTACACAGATACATGGCAACAGAGAGAGTTCCGACATAATCAAGTCTCCTCTAGAGACACGGCTGGGGGTGGGAATGGAGCTGTAACAAGAGCTACTGAGTTAGAGGATTTGAAGTCACGTACCATCTCCGCCTGCTTCACTGTGCGAGGGAAACCATCCAGCAGGAAGCCATTTTTGCAGGGAGGAGTCTGCAGGTTTTTCTCAATCAGTTCCACCACCATCTCATCACCCACCTTAGAAGAAAGTCACAGACAGCTCATTAAAAACAGTAAATAGACCAGATTAGGCCATCACTGTCCTATCTTAAGCATGATGGACCATAGGGTGCCCTCATTGACACCCCTGCAATTCAACTGACTTCACCGAACATTGTCTTCACACCTGCTAGCCACTGACCATACACATCAGAGCCAGGGATCACGAGTACCTAGTCTGCACCTGCTCCTATGTGCAACAAAACCAATGCAAAATAGCAATGTTAACCATGGGTATGTGTAATATAATTGAACGCAAAGTATTATTCATACAATGCAAAAGCTGCAAGTTCAAACACACCCTAGTCAGGAAGCAAAGGTTCTCTTTTGCTAGGTGTGTGTATGTAACATGTAGATAGCAAGACATACATTTAACAGGCTCAATGAGCACAAATACTACACGCCACACAATGTGGGCCAGTGAACAGCATTATGAGCATCTTAACTTGTGCATTCGCTGATCGTGGGACAGATTCCACAGACCCTACAGGCAGGAGTCAACCACTAACAACACAGATTAAGGATTATTTTGTTTACTTTGTTTATTAAAAAGGTGCTGAGAAATGCACAATTTCACCGTTTCCCCTGTAGAGATAGACAGGCGCCATTCCTGCAAAGTTACATGCAAGTTTAACTTTAGGCACATGAATAGCCCAGGTGACTAACTCACGTGCTTAAAGGTAAGAACACGTATAGGTGCTTGCAGCATCTGGGCTTTACTTGGCTTCCCCATACTCCAATCTGAACATAAAATTGGGCTGAAGTTGACTCTGGAAGACACCAATGCAGACTAGTGGCCAAACGTTATTGGTTTAAATCCAAAGTAACTCCCCATTGTCAGGAGTGAAGTTACTCCTGATTTATGCTACTGCAGCCTAGCGGAATCTGGTCCTAGGGTTTCAGGTAGGCTAGGGTATGTCTACACATCAACTAGAAACCCATGGCTGGCCGGTTCCAGCTGACTCAGGCTTTGAGGGCTTGGGCTGCGAGGCTGTTTCATTGCTGAATAGACTTCTGGGCTCAGGCAAGAGCCAGGGCTCTAGGACCCTGCAAGGTGGAAAGATCCCAGAGCTCGAACTTCAGCGAGCACAAAGTCTGTACAGCAATGAAACAGCCCCAAAGCCTGATCCCAAGACAGCTGGCACGGGCCAGCCGCAGGTTTTTCTTTGCTGTATAAATGTACCATTAGAGGAAAGAGCCCTAAAATGGAGGATGCAATAGAGGTCGGGTGGTTTGGTTGGAATTTAAAGTTCTTTCCATGATTCTGTGGCTGATGCAACCCTTCATTTAAGAGAAAGCTACATTATTTTTAAAAAGTAAACACATTCCAAGAACGGGCTTTGGGAATTGCTGTACTTCCATCAAACTAAGTTATCTTAAAGCCAGAATATGCTAATACAATATATTGCCAATGCGGTTCAGTGTTCCCAGTACCACACACATTAAAGATAACTGCCCGTCTTTCTAGATAGTGCTCCTATCTTTCATAGCCAGTTGTGATATTGCAGGTTCAATGATGCAATGCAAGCTCCACATGAAGGCTGAAGATAAGCAGTCTGACTGTGCTACCGCAAAGCCTTCTGGAGGAGTTTTCTTAAGAGTACTAAAGCCTGCTATTGGCAAATAGCATAATTCAGTGTAACACATGGGAAAAGAAGAGGAAAGAAAGGGGGGGGGCTCTGAACCTGGGTATATAGTTATGAGTAGACCTCAGCTCCAACTGTTATTTTGAGCAAGTTACGTCACTCCCTGCCTCAGTTTCCCCATTAAGAGCTTTACCCACCTTGACAAAATGCTTTGAAGTTTGTGGCACATTTCGTCCATAGGTACTAAGTATAGTCATCTGGGACCCCAAACCAAGCCATTTTCACATGGAAGAGTTTAATGCCCCCTGTAACCATGAGGGTAAATGGTCTTAAGGCCTTATTTTCACCTTACAAATTACAGGTGAACCGCAATTATCTGAAGGACTCAGGAGACATATGAAATCTTTGGATAACTGGAATCTTCACTCTGCGGGGCTTAGGAGCACCATGTGAACAGGAGGCTTAGGAATGCCGTAGTGCTAACACCTGTTCCTGCAACCCCAGAGACATAACCGTAGTTTGGGGTAACAGAGTGTTTATTAGCCAGAAGCTGATTAATCAGGATTTACTCTATGTTCTGTGAAACTAGATAAAGCAAAAGGGAAAGCTAAAAGCTAAGAAAACAGGAATTTTAAGGAGGAAAATGCAGATCTATGCAGGAGAGGGAGAAGCATCTTTCCAAGACATCTTTCCTGTGGCATTAGGGGGAAGAGGAGGGGAAATCACACATTTCCCCTGGAACTTGTTCTGAGTTTTCTGGTCTGGGTTGGTCATTGGTTTCTATATGAAGGACAGCTGTTTGATCACCGCAGGCTTGTATTTTTTTTAAAGGCTTTTTTCAGTCCTCTCAATATACCCAGACGATTGGAACTTTCATTAGCCATATACATCTCACTATACCCACCAGCTTCCCAGCATCCATAGTCTCCTTCAACCTTTTACCCAGCTCTGATCCTGAAGCCACCATGGCCCTCAGCATGTCACCTGTTGCCAGGTGGCAAACGCAGTAGGTTTCAGCAAGTTTAGGAGCCTATGATGGGAGAAAACAGAATAAAAAGTGAATTTGGTGTAACTTCCATGAACAGATCCCATTGATGCTCCACAGGTGAAGTTTTTATCACGGGAAGTAATTTCACCTCACAGTGATGGAAGCTATATTAAAAAGTTAAGGGTTAAAATCCAAACAGGGTTTGGTAACGTTGGTACAAAGGAGCTGGTTTTGCAAGGAGAACCAGACAAATTATTTTAACATGGTCTGGGACATGCCCCAAGCAGCATGAAGGGCAGTAGCCAAAGGGGCAGATTAACTAGAAGTCAGCTGATGCAAGGAGGCAGAGAAATTCTGTTCATTCACATGGGTGAAATAATTTCTCAGGCAACCAAAGAGCTAGGGGGAGTTCTAAGGATTCTTAAAACAACATGGAGCGACTTGTTTGGAGTAAGCAGTTACCACATTGCTGATTGAGACACATCTTCCCTCTATACATACAGCAGGTCAGCTCAACAATGAGACAACTACTTGGTCCTTTTTCCATGTTAATTTTGCCCTAACATTCACACTTGGTCCTTTCACAGCAGAGCTACAAGCCATGCAAAGCTTTTAATGTTCCATATCAGTGGGAACCTGCACAATTCTCAAGCAACAGATCTGGAGTCTCAGTGCCTGAAGCCAATTGGGACTGTCAAGAGAAGCGAGGTCTGCAGAGGGGAACAGATGGGGGAGGGGAGTCTATTGAAAGAGGCCAGGGGATAAAGAAAATGGTGGGGTGATGCAGGGAAGGCACCAGGAGAAGTAGAGCTGGCTGGCTGCGTGGAGCTGTCATGTCGGGGGGCTGACGGCTGTGAGCAATGAGGAAGCATGTTTCGAGAGCAGGATTTTGGAGCCAAGAACTCCTGGGTTCTATTTTCAGCTCTCTCCCTGGTGAACTAATTTCCACGCTCTGCACCCCCGTCTCCTCCTATACAAGATGCAGAAAATGCTTCTTAATTTACAGGGGTGCACGAGGATAAGCAAAGCTCATAAGCATTTGTAACATACTTTGCAGACAAAGGCCAGCTAAATGCTACACATTATTAGAGACCATTGATTGGCTAGAACACATCAGTTACAACCAGAGATTAAGATGTGGGGAGAGTGTACTCTGGGGAGAGAAACGGCTGGGGAGCCAGGACTCCTGGGTTCTAGTCCCCAATCTGGGAGAGGAGCAGACGGGGACAGGAGCCACAACTCCTAAATTCTATTCCCCGCTCTGGGAGAGGAATAGGCCCCAGGGGCCGGGAAGGGGGTGGGAACCAGGACTCCTGGGTTCTATTCCCCACTCTGGGAGAGAAGCAGGCCCAGGGGCCGGGAAGGGGGCGGGAGCCAGGACTCCTGGGTTCTCTTCCCCGACCTGGGAGAGGAGCAGGCCCCAGGGGCCGGGAAGGGGGCGGGAGCCAGGACTCCTGGGTTCTCTGCCGGACTCCACCTGTGACCTTGGCCGCTCCCGACGCAGGGCCCTACCAGTGCTGTCGGGATCCCCCGGCCCACGTGTCCCCCCCGGGCCCCGCGCAGCGCCCGGGAGCCCGGCCCCTCACCTGGGTGCCTTTGCCCGCCCCAGGCGGCCCCAGCAGCACGGCCCGGAGGCCCCTGCGGAGGCTCCGGCCTTCGCCTTCCCGGCTCTGCGCGTTCGGTGCCATCGCTGCTCCCCCGTCCGCCCGGCCCCACACGGCCTCCCTCCACGAGCCCGCCCACCCAGCACTCCCATTGGGGCGCTGTGGCTCGCCCCGCCCCGCGCCACGTGTGACTGACACACTGAGTAGCCAATCGCTGCTGCACAAGGGCCAGGGTGGAGGATGATTGGGGGGATTGGGAGGGGGTGGGGCTTATCCGCCACAAAGGCTGCTGGCAGGGTTATAAGGGCGCGGGGCGGTGCAGGCTTTGACCTGTCTGCTGGTGCCGAGCGCAGCGCCCCCTGCCGTGGGGAGTCTCAGCCGCTGGGCACCTTGTCCAGGGAAGTGGCCAGGATTCCTGGGTTCTATTCCCCCATCTGGGAGAGGAGCAGGCCCTTGGGGGACGCAGCGCAGGGCATCCTGCCAGGGGGGCGCAGTGCTGGTTACCCGGCATCCCACTGCACCCTGCCCAGACCCTCTCTCTGCACTGCATGAACCAAGTCCCCTGAATCGTTCTTCATCCTTGAAGGTTCTTGTTGCATAACAGAGAGTATACGTGTAAGAAACCCACCCTGGCTAGTGAGGATTTCACAGTTGTCACTGCTGTACCAGCCATGCCATGCTCACTCAGTGCTTCCTGGAGAGAGCTGGGAAATAACTCCCAGTGACCTGTTGCAGAAGCACAGGTGCTGGTCACTGTTGCCTCCTCTAGCTTTTAGCAGTACAGGGTATAAGGCACAACTTTGGGCAATTTCAACACACACACACATCGCACTATATCTTGTCTCAAAAAGATATGCTGGGCCTTTGTCGGGAATGCTGGTATGTGATTGAGGAGTAACCGGGTAGTGTGAAAAACAATTCAGTGTGCTGAGGGACAATGAGAAGTCTGTTGGATAGTGTCTGTGTGGCCAGTAGGTCGGTCCCACTCCTTAACTTTCTGTTTGGAGGGCTGCATTAGAAATATAAATGGCACAGGCTGGCATTGGGAATTCCCCAAGAAACGCACACAGGGGAGCTGCTCCCATTCAGAGGACAGGCTGACCCCTGGAATTATCCTTACAGCAAGAACAAGGAGTCCTTGTGGCACCTTAGAGACTAACAAATTTATTTGGGCATAAGCTTTTGTGGGCTAGAGCCCACTTCATCAGATGCATGGAGTGGAAAATACAGGAGCAGGTATAAATACATGAAAGGATGGGAGTTGCCTTACCAAGTGTGAGGTCAGTCTAACGAGACAATTCACTTAACAGCAGGATACCAAGGGAGGAAAGATAACTTTTGAAGTGGTAATGAGAGTGGTCCATTTCAGACAGTTGACAAGAAGGTGTGAGTAACAGTAGGGGAAATTAGTATTGGGGAAAATAGGTTTGGGTTTTACAGCAAGGCAGATTGAGAAAAGCTCGTGGCCATTGGGTGTCAGTGTGGAGTCTCACTCAGTAGCAGCATCTCCAGGACAGAAGGAGGTAAGGTCTGTTTCCAGCCCCTGTTCAACTCTCTTGCCAGCTCTGAGATTCCACTTCTTGCTGCTGCTCCTGAACGAACCTGGACTGGGATAGATCTCTCATGTGTGAAACAAGCAGCCACTTTTCCAGTTAGTAGCTCCCATGCCATCCCCTTCTGCCCTGTCACCCTATTGCTAAGTTTCAGAGTAGCAGCCGTGTTAGTGGGTTGTAGCCCACGAAAGCTTATGCTGTAATAAATTTGTTAGTCTCTAAGGTGCCACAAGTACTCCTGTTCTATTGCTAAGTGTTAATGTAACTAGGAACAAGCCAGCGATCAGGAGTGCCCTACACTTGTCCTTGTGATTGCAACCCTAAACACCACTTCCCCAATACTCATTCCCTGAACCTGTTTGCCTCACACCTTTTACTACTGTTAACTCATTCCTGCTTTAGAGACATGGTTTTATGTGTGGGGCAAAAGAAATACAGTTTTTGTTTCCATATGTGATTCAGATCCTTCATATGCCCACCCTGCAGTGAGAGGGGTGTAAGCTCTTCACTTAGGTCCCAGTCCTGCATGGGCAGACCTCTGTGCCTCCACGAAGCCTCACTGAAATCAATGGGGTTCCACAAGGGCCATCTGTGTGTATGTTGAGCTTGCAGGATCAGGGCCCTTGAGGGAAAATTATTGAGGGCAATGACCATATGTGTGCTCTCTATGTGAAGTGACAGCCACACCTGTGGCATTATAAATACTGTATTTGCATAACATTTTTCCCTCCGATTTCAACGGTGGGGAAACCAAGGCACAAGAACTTGCCTAAATCAGCGGCAGAGCGGAGAATAGAACCCAAAAGTCCTAAGTCTCAGTCCTGTGCCTGATCTACTGGACCATGATGCCTCCATTGCCTGTCTCTTTTCCAGAAGATTTCACTGCCTGGTTTTCTTCCTCTGCCCTTTTCCCTGCTCTCACTTTATCTCTGAATCTGTTGATTTCTTCTTTTGATCCCTCTCTTTTGCCTTCTATAACAATAACCCCAGAAGACCATGCGCTTCCAACATTCCTTCCCACCTCCTGTTAGGAACCTTAGCCAAAGCCCTGTGCTGGAGGGTGACTAGCAGTTGGAAGGATGGTACTCCCCGTGTGTACCCTGCTACATTGCACAGCCTTGGGCGACCATCTCCCAGCCCTCTCTGGCTCCCCTCTCAGTAACTGAGGGATAATATTCATCCAAATCTTTTGCATCCTTTGGGAAAGCCAGAGCCTTAACGGGATCTGTGTACAGAAGTTGTGACAAAAGGAAACACTGCTGCCATCTTGCAACCTGCTGATTCAATACATTCACTCAGCTGCCTGTGCATCCCATGTACTGGCATGGGAATGGGAGTTACTGATTATTAAGCATGACTCTGAGCTGCCCAAGCTGCTGTCTGGCTCAAGGAATGGAGGCTAAAGTGGGAGGGTTAACAGGCTGTCTCTGATATGCAACTCCCCCAGCATAGGACTCCTGTTCCCATTGGACTCCACAGGAGTTTTGCTACCATCTCCAAAGGGAGCAAGATGGGGCCCTGTGCGAGGAATGTGCTCTGGCTGTAGGCCCAGCTTGGGGAAGGGAAGGGAAATCCTCTTTTTGGTGGACTCACTCCTTGACTGTGCAAAGTCACCCTTAATTGACAGCGATCATTTAAAGAGCAGGCTAGAGGGAATGTGACGAGAACCCTCAGTTTAAAGTCCTGTCTGTGGAAGGATTTGGTTTGCTGGTTTGACTGACCTCAGAACTGCCTGGATGAAGACTTCAAGCTGCTAAGGGATTGGTCCCAGCCCTGACTGCACCTCACGTGACCTGCCTCTGTGGAGTCATCAGTAGCCACGGGAACCAGCCTCTGCTGGTGTAAGGGCTGGTCACCCCAACGAGAGCTGGGTTGTGCAGACTGCAAAGGAATCCTCCCTCCTCTCGCTGTCAGGATGGAAGTGGCTGACTCTGAATCCAGATCCGGCTGCAACCAGAGAGAGAGGGTTGTTTATAGCCACCTTGAACCTTTGGAGCAGCATGAGCTGTCAGGAGGAGAGGATGCCTGTAGGGGCAGCAGTGAGCCCTGGAGGAGAGGGAAAGCAATTTGGAAATTCAGGCCTGGGAGCGTAGAGCTCAGTGTCTCCCTGCAAGGCCCTGTTCTCCCTAGGCTCACAGCCCAGTCTTTGCAGGATATTATCAGCAAAGAACTCTCTGCTCTCCTCCTGGCATCTGAGGACAAAGTGCTTTACGAATCATAGTAACTCCCCATAGTAACTAATAGGGGGAGGTAGGTAACTATAATTAGTCCTTGTGCTCACCTGTCTGTCTGTCTCCACCTGTTCTCTCTTGTATCATGCTTTTTTTATTGTAAACTCTTTGTGGCAGGAGCTGTCTATTTTTGGGTTTGTACAGCACCTAGCTCCATGGGGTCCTGGTCCATGAGCAGGGTTCCTAGGCACTAGCACAATACAAATAATACAGACCGGGATTCTAAGGTACAGAGAGGGGAATTGTCATGTGGGGAGTCAGTGGCAGAGCCTGCTTCCCAGGCTTGTGCCTCAATGAAATCAATCTTCCTCTCTGGGTATTGACACCCATGAGCGAACTCTAGGTTAATTCTTAGGAGGCTGGCTTAGGAATGCCTGTGTATCGCAGATACTAGGTATCATCTGATCAGCAGGCAGACCCTAGCATGCTTCAGAGGAGCGAATACCCATCTGCCCTGAAGTCAAGAGCTACTGTTCTGTTATTGGAGGTCCTGACTTTCTGTGACACCCTGGGCTGGAAAGCACCTGGCAGATAAGAAAGCAGCCAAGGAAATTAACAATGACCAGCTGGCTTAGCAGAAACTGGCTCAGAACGGGGAAGGAAAGAGAGCTCTTTCATCTGTGTTCATATGGCCTGTTGCCACATGGCAATAGAGCTATGGAGCAATCCCACCTGGAATATAGCTCTCTGTGTTATTCAGGATTGCATAGGAACTGAGTAACCTGCTGGGTGGGGGTGACAATGCCTCTTTCTAAGCATTTTTCTTCTAATTGGGGCCTGAGCCTTTTCCATGGCCCAGGTAGGCTGTTCTGGCCAAGTTTCTGACACTGAGCCATCTGGCCCTGTCTGGGCTTGAAGGCACCGTTGTCAAATGTCACTGCTTTGCAGTGGGCTCATCTTATCCAGAGCAAACCAGCATGTGATGGAGCAGACGGCTGCTGATTAATTCCCCACATAAGCAGGGCTAATTCAATTAGCTTTCATCTGAAACGTACTGATGAACTGGGTTCCTCCAGAACTAGAAATAACAATGCTCAGGCCCTTATGGTTATCTCTCCAGCTGCATTTCAAGGTCCCGAGGCAGGAGAGAGGAGAACAGACTCGCTGGGAGATAAATGGCCAGCAGGACCTGCTGGTGTTTTCATCTCCACCTCGCTCAGGTGCAGATTCTCCGAGTATCAGGAATGGTTTGAATTTGGAATGATGTGCACATCTGGGTTTCCTGTTAGTCAGAACAAATGGTCCTTCCAATGATAGGTCAGGGCGCATTTAGAACTAGATGAGAGGAAAAGAACTTCAACTAGATAACAATGTTTGGGTGTCTTAATATGCATCTTAACAACATTTAGTGCTGCATAAACACAAATGAGCCTGTCAGTTCAGGGTAACTGCACCTGTATTCCCCCTTCGTGGTCCACCAAGGGCAGCCCTTCTAGGCTTCAGCTCTGCATCTGCCACCTCTCTTGGATAGAGACCCATGTCTCTTTCCCTCCTGACCAGGCTGCACAGTTCTGTGCCTACGCTGTGATATTCCCAGCAAGCCAGACAGTCTAAACAGGCCAATGTCTGTGCTTAGCTTTCTCTTTGAAAGCTATAGACAGCTGTAATTGCAGACACAGGTTACCATGCGGCTCTTTATGAGCAAGTACCTTTATTCTTCTGGTGAAAGCATTACAGAGAAAACATATTTAAAAGAATCTACCCACATGCTAATAAGCTTATCAGAGATCACCCCCCCCACACACCTCCAACAAGACTCGGGTAGGAGTGAGTCCTTCAAACCCCACCAAGGTTTTTTTTCTGTGGTTACAAGTTCATAACAGTCTTAGGCTCTGTCTGCACTACAGACCTTACAGCAGTACCGCTGTGCCGCTGTAAGGTCTCCTGCATAGTCGCTCTATCCTGACAGGAGAGAACTCTCCCGCTGGCATAATTAAACCACCCCCAATGAGCACCGGTAGCTTTGTTGGCGAGAAAGTATCTTTGGTCACCCAGGCCTACAATAAGACATAAGCTTTGTATTTAATACAATGGACTCCAAAGATACTTAGTTCACTTCATTAAATAAGATTTTCCAAGGATATTGCAGGAGATTGCTACATCTGTCACAGAGCCTATCCTCCCAACATGCCTAGGAGGTAGAAAAATATTTTTATCCCCAGTGGGGAAACTGAGGCATAGAGAGGGGAAGTGTCTTGCCTAAGGCCACAGAGTGAGTCAGGGTCAGAACCCCAACTAGAACTTGAGATTCCTTGTCTCTCTAGCCCAGTGGTTCTCAAACTTTTGTACTGGTGACCCCTTTCACATAGCAAGCTTCTGAGTGCGACCCCCCTTATACATTAAAAACACTTTTTATATATTTAACACCATTATAAATGCTGGAGGCAAAGTGGGGTTTGGGGTGGAGGCTGACAGCTCATGACCCCCCATGTAAGAACCTTGTGACCCCCTGAGGGGTCCTGACCCCCAGTTTCAGAACCCCTGCTCTAGCCTGTGCTAGACCGTGGAGGGAAATGGGCTTCTGCTTTCCTTCCTCCTCATCTGGGGATAAACCGCATTCTTGGCTAGAGGGCTTATTATGAAGTGACACAGCCATAAGAACAACCAAACTGTGTCAGACAAATGGTCCATCTCGCCCAGTATCCTTCTTATGACAGTGGCTGGTGCCAGAGGCTTCAAAGGGAATGAACAGAGCAGGGCAATTTATGAAGTGATCCATCCCTTGTCGTCCAGTCTCAGCTTCTGGTGGTCAGAGGTTTAGGGACTCCCAGAACATGGGGTTACATCCCTGACCATCTTGGCTAATAGCCATTAATGGACCTATCCTCCATGGAATTACCTAATTCTTATTAGAACCCAGTTGTACTTCTGGCCTTCATAACATCCTATGGCAATGAGTTCCATAGGTTGACAGTGAGCTGTGAGAAGAAGTACTTCCTTATGTTAGTTTTAAACCTGCTGCCTAATAATTTCATTGGGTGAATTCTGGTTCTTATGTTATGTGAAGGGATAAAGAACACTTCCTTATTCGCTTTCTTCACACCAGTCATGATTTTATAGACCTCAATGATATCCCCCATTAGTCATCTCCTTTCTAAACTGAACAGTCCCAGTCTTTTTAATCTCTCCTCATATGGAAGCTGTTCCATCCCCCTAATCATTTTTGTTGCCCTTCTCTGTACTCTTCCCAATCCCAATATATATCTTTTGAGATGTGGCAACCAGAACAGCATGAAAACTTGCACTGTACTTTACAGAAATGAAAAGACTCAGATCCTGCCACAAAAAGCTTACAGTTTCAATGAGACCATCTCAGGAATGACCACAACAGCTGAAAGAAAGGGAGGTGATTGCTGAGCCAGTGCTCCCTCCAAGTGCAAATAAACAAGATGTGGGACACATGTAGGGTGACCAGATGTCCCGATTTTATAAGGACAGTCCCGATTTTTGGGTCTTATATAGGCTCCTATTACCCCCCACCCCCATCCCGATTTTTCACATTTGCTGTCTGGTCACCCTAGACACATGTTCTGGATAAAGCTCGGAGGAACAGATTTTTACCTTTGAAAGGTTGGTGACAGCCACGCGGCAGGCGGTGCTAAGAGAGGTCAGTGGCAGGGAGATAGCTGCACCGAGCTGGTGTAGAGAAGGGATGTGGAAGTGGTAGGGAGGGCACTTTGCAAATAACAAGGATGTGTCTCTCTCCTCTATCCGCATCTCTACCACTCATGCTGATTGTTACACTAACGTAGCAGCCCTCGCAGAGACACTTTATACCAGCGCAGACTAAACAGATTACAAAACGCCAACCAGAGCAGGAGCAGAGGAGTCGGGGGTGAGGGAAGGATGGGGGGCAGCCTGTCTAGATAGACTGGCAGGCGTAGAGGAGGCAAGAGGGTGGGGGAGCCTTTCTGGGGGGGTTCAGTGAGGAGGATAGCTAGGGTTGCTGGGTGCCCAGTAGCAGCAGTGGAAACAGGGGGTTGGGAATGGGTGGGGAGGGGACTGTGCTGCTCTGTGCCTCGTCCTGGTCCCGCTTGGGAAGCAGCTGGAACTTGCTCCATCCCCCTGCAGAGATCTCAGATCCCCAGCAGCCAAAATCATCCCCCCCCCACACCATCAAACTTCGAACAGGGAGGGAAGTGTGTTATCCTGAAACTCCAGGGAACACAGAAGAGCTCATTCATGGTGTGTCCAGGGATTTTGGAGAAACCACTCCAGAAAGGGGAGGCTCCTAAGACTGGAAGCAATATGGGTAGCGCCCTACCAAATTCACGGCCATGAAAAACGCCTCACGGACCGTTAAATCTGGTCTTTTGTGCTCTTTTACCCTATACTATACGGATTTCACATGAGAAACCAGCGTTTCTCAAACTGGGGGTCCTGACCCAAAAGGGAGTTGCAGGGGGTTGCAGTGTTGCCACCCTTACTTCTGCGCTGCCTTCAGAGCTGGGTGGCTGGAGAGAGGTGGCTGTTGGCTGGGCGCCCAGCTCTGAATGGGGCGCCCCACCAGCAGCAGCACAGAAGTAAGGGTGTCAATACCATATCACGCCATCCTTACTTCTGTGCTGCTGCTGGCAGCGGCTCTGCCTTCAGAGCTGGGATCCTGGCCAGCAGCCACCTCTCTCCAGCTGCCCAGCTCTGAAGGCAGCGCCGCCGCCAGCAGCAGCGCAGGAGTAAGGGTAGCAGTACCACAACCCCCCCTACAATATCCTTGCGACCCCCCCACAATTCCTTTTTGGGTCAGGGCCCCTACAATTACAACACCTTGACATTTCAGATTTAAATAGCGGAAATCATGAAATTTACTATTTTTAAAATCCTATGATGGTGAAATTGACCAAAATGGGCCGTGAATTTGGTAGGGCCCTAACTATGAGCCCTGGAGTCAAGCCACTGAAATCCCCAGTGTTACAGTAAAGCTGCAAGCAGCCCATGGAGTCTCACGCATCTGGGATGATTCAAGGCATCACGTTGTTATTCAAAGAATAACTGGGTGACTGCCCAGTGTTTAAGCTGCAGGAGGCCTTTGTCCTCCTCCCACCCCCAAAGCCCTCTTTGGCCCTATTCCTCTCCCCCTTGGGACTTCCCAGCACCACACAGCTCATGTTATTTCTGCATCACTGCCCTGACGAGTGAATGGCTTCTTGCCAGGGCGATGCTGCATGCCTGCTTGTAAGGCTCAGCTCGAGCAGTCGGGGAGATCAGCTGCCTGCCTGTCGGCAAATCGATAGCTGGGGGCAGAGCAATCCGTGCATGCAGAGCCTTGTCCTCATGCCCCATAGGCAGCCTGCACACTGCCCCCCAGCAGACTGGGGCCTGCTTTCAGTGGGGATGCCATAGAGAGTGCTTTGTGTCCGGCTCAGCCAATAGGATTGCTGGATTTGGTTGCCAAGGCCACTCTTGTGAATCAGAGGTGGGTGGGAGCTGTGTATATAAGGGGTGGCAGAGCCTCCCCAGGAGGGTAGGGCTAGTTGGTGCTGCTTGCATGGTGTAGGCTTAGGAGTGGAGGAGGAGGAACAACCACCACCGCTGAAGCCAATTCACTCTCTTGGGAGACCCATGGGCAGAATCCGTTTAAATGCTTTTTAAGGTAACACAGGAGAGGCAGGTTCCCAGCAAGAGTGGAGGAATCAAGGCCTTCCTGGGGCAGCTGGACTGGCTGGGAGGAGCTGAGGAGGGGGGTGATGGGTGCCTTTCTGTGGGGAGTGGGTGAGGATGACTAGGGTGCCGGGTGCCAGGTGGGAGCAGAGGAAATGGAGGCGTAGGAATGGGTAGGGAGGGGACTGCTCTGCCTTTTGCGTGTACTTGATCCCTCTTGATAACTCGCTGGAACTTGCACTCTTTCCCCTGTAGAGATCTCGGATCCCCAGCAGCACCTGTACCTCGGGGAGTTGCAAAAGCTCTGAATTCACCGGAGAGCCCCCCTGGTATTACACCTAGCCCCCCAAGAAGGAGGCTTTGGAACTTGGTAAGGAAAAGACATGCGGGGAGAGAGACAGGGTATACTGCATGTTCTCTTGTATCCAGTGCAGGCTGAGTGATCCAGGGTCTGGTCCTACCTTTATAGCTTATCAGTCCTGTGCCCATGCAGCTCAAGATGATGGGTGGGATAAAGGACATTGATGTGTTCTGGTGGGAAGAAACCAGAAGAATTCTTGTCCCCTCTAAACTCTCCCTCCCTGGCTGCAGAGTTTCAATAATTTCCTGGCCAAATGTGTTCTCCCTCCCTGTAAAGCAGTGGTTCTTAAACTTTTGTACTGGTGACCCCTTTCACATAGAAAGCCTCTGAGTGCAACCCCGCCTTATAAATTAAAACCCCTTTTGATATATTTAACGCCATTATAAATGCTGGAGGCAAAGCGGGGTTTGGGGTGGAGGCTGACAGCTTGTGACGCCCCGTGTAAGAACTTGTGACCCCCTGAGGGGTCCCAACCCAGAGTTTGAGAACCCCTGCTGTAAAGCTTTCTTTATTATTTGTTTGAGACATTACAAGACAGTGCGTCTTGGGCCTGCAGTTCTTAGATCAGTGTGCTTTGCCCCTCCACCCTGCACTAGGAATTGCCCAAGTAAATCTCTGCAGAGGGTGAGAGATGCTGTGCAGTTCTCGGAAGCAGAGTTTGGGGATTATTTTTATCCCTTTGACCCAAAAGACACGGGGCTGAAAAGCGAAGCCCCTTCCCCCCCCCCCTCCCCCCCCGGTTTGACCTGGGACCAGAAAACAGTTCCTGCAAGCCTTTGTGGTGTCTTAACATCCTTAGATTATTGGCTGGAGTTAATATAAGGCAAGAGATCATTAAGGCTACACAGCAGAGGTGAGCTGGTTTGTGCCAGACAAACACAATGTCATTCTGGCACCAGAGCTATCTTTTAAAAGCAAATCTTCCAGCTTCTTGGTTTTTAACTTAGTGGGGAGTGGTAGAGATGTGTATATCAGACTCCAAATAGCTTAACTAATTTTACTCAAACTCATCTCCCCCCCCCAAAAGAAGTCCTTTCCCAGCAGAGACCAAACTGTTAATTTCAGCTTGAAATGTGAAATTTTATAAGAAACTGAGAACACATGGGCAACCTTAATAAGCCGGGTCACTGCTATAATAAATCATAGAATCTCAGGGTTGGACGGGACCTCAAGAGGTATCTAGTCCAACCCCCTGCTCAAAGCAGGACTAAATCATCCCAGCCAGGGCTTCGTCAAGCCTGACCTTAAAAACCTCTAAGGAAGGAGATTCCACCACCTCCCTAGGCAGGGCCGGTGCTACCATTAAGGCGAACTAGGCGGTTGCCTAGGGCGCCAAGATTTGGGGGTGCCAAAAAGCGGTGCCCCCAATTTTTTTTTTACAGCGTACCTCCCCGAGCACGCGGTCGCCGCTCCACTTCTCCTGCCTCCCAGGCTTGCAGCGCCAATCAGCTGTTTGCTGCCACAAGCCTGGGAGGAGAATTAAAGTGGGGGCGGTATGCTCGGGAAGGAGGCGGAGCAGAGGTGAGCTGGGGTGGGGAGGTGCCGCACGGCTCCCCAGGCCGGGGGGGTGGGGAGCTGCCGCAGGGCTCCCCACCCCAGCTCACCTCTGCTACGCCCCCTCCCCGAGCACTCCGTCACTGCTCCACTTCTCCCGCCTCCCAGGCTTGCGGCGCCAATCAGCTGTTTGGCGCCGCAAGCCTGGGAGGAGAATTAGAGCAGAGGCGGTGTGCTCGGGGAGGAGGGGGAGCAGAGGTGAGCTGGGGTGGGGAGGTGCCGCACGGCTCCCCGGGCGGGGAGCTGCTGCGGGGAAGGGGGCGCCTCAGGGCGGAGGGGGGGGGGGGAGGAGAGCTGCCGCAGGGCTGGGGCGGGGGGGGCGCAAGGTGGAAGTTTCGCCTAGGGTGTGAAACTTCCTTGCACCTAGGTAACCCATTCCAGTGCTTCACCACTCTCCTAGTGAAAAAGTTTTTCCTAATATCCAACCTAAACCTCCCCCACTGCAACTTGAGACCATTACTCCTTGTTCTGTCAAATAGGTCATCAAAAAGTCTGTGCTATGAGACAAGGCTCCGGGCTTGTTCAAACAGACAACTTAAATTTAACTTAAATCAGTTTAGTTCAACCAAATGCAGCTTTGGTGTGTGGACTCCCATGTCTGTTTAAAACGGGTTACATCAGTTTAGCTGACACCTGTGAAGTTACTGGCACAAGCTAAACTGATATAAATCCGGTTTAGTGCCACAGAGGAGTACAGCTGGGTGACATTTTTTGCACAAAATATTTTTTTGGGGGGGATGAAAATACAGGTTCAGCAAAACTGAAACGTTTCCCGACTTTGTCAATTTCAATAAATTGTTTTGGTTAAAAAGAAATTCTAAAAAATCGAAATGTTTAGAATTGTTTGGTTTGAAATGATTTCTTTTTGTTTCAAAATCTCAACTAACTTAAAAAAAAAATCAAACATTTACAAATTTTCAAAATCCAAATGAAATGTTTTTGACCCAAAATGGTTCTTCAACTTTTTGAAATTGCCAATAAACTAAAAAAAATATATATATATCTGTTACTTGCTCAGCTTTGTAGAGGAGTTCCAGTGGTTTAACTCAATCAGTATAAAATTACATCTTTAGTTACAGCAGTACAAGTTTGTGTGTAGACCAGGCCTTAGAGAAAGTGCCAGATGGGGATGGTCTCTGGGGATGGACCCAGAAGAACCCCACCACTAACTCTCTTCCTCCTTCCTTACAGTGTGTTGCATACTTAGAAACTACTTCCTACTGAAGGAGGCTTTAGAACTAGCAGGTCTCCTAGATCTGGAGGATGAGTGGGTATTTGGATGAATCAGACTTTATGATGGTGGAGGAGGGCTTCACCACCAGAGACCTCCTTGAGAACCTCCTCATGGAGGCCTCCCAGACGGTAAGTGGCACTTAGCTTCTATGAGCCCTTCCTTCCCATCCGCTGGCCCTGGTGTCACGTGGCATCTAACTGTAGGGGGGCTATTTAACTGTCGCTCTCCTCTGAAGCATTAGGATTTGAGACACTTTGATGCAATTTCTCAGCATCTCACAACACTTACCAAGGGGGGGGGGGCAGAATTTTGTTTTCAATTTTGGTTTAGGGCCAGTTGTGGCCCAGTCAGCACACAGTTGCAGCCCATAGTATATATCTTGTGTGGATGTGGTCCACGTAATACATAGAGAGTTGCATATGCGGCCCACAATGGTAAATAGGTTGAGAACCACTGGTTTAGGGCCAGAGTGAAGAGAACTGGGCAGTGGACTCTTTGTATTGTTGGGGACAGGAGACTTGCATTGCAGAGACCAGGGCCTGAATTCTCAGTTACACTGAAGCCCCTTTACATCACGCTGGAAGCGTGAAGGGGCTTTAAAGTGGATATAAACATCATTGACATCCCTCGTTGCGTTGCCACAGTGGTGTCAAAGGGCCTTTGTGTCATTAAGAATCAGGCCGAGGTTTGGGTGATTCCCTGACTAAAATGCACCTTAATAAGCGCTGCTGCCTTTCAGGGTTTCCTTGGATTTGGGGGAATGGATAGTTATTTGCCAGTGGACTGGGGGAAAAGACACGAAGAAAAATCACATTTCTAAAAATCTCTTTGTCTAAAAATATCTCATCTGTTCCACTTTCCCCCTCGCTTACGTCTTGTAGGGCTCCTTCCCGGGCTTCATTCTTAGCTCTTTGCTTCTCTTCAAATTAAAAGAGCTGATTTTATTTTTTTATTTTTTTATTTTTTTGCGTGGCGCATCTCAGGGGTGCGCTCCTGCCCGTTCTTCCCAGTGGTGGACTGAGTCCCACCAGAATCTCGCTGCAGCTCTGAGAAGACCATATTGAATTCCAAATTGAGGCTTTGTGCTGATGTCCGTCAATCACAGGTTACCACTAACTGCCCTCAAGCTACCCCCCTTCGTGTCATGTAGTCGCCCCACACACAACATAGCCCACCCCCGCGCTGGTCGTGTTGAAGCATCTGTGAGCCTGGAGTTCTTCGTCACATTAGGCATTCTGCTGGTGTATGGATGCAAATGGAGCGTACATCAGCTGGGCAGGGTGCGCGCTACTGGCCATCAGTTGGAAGACTTGGTTATTGGGCACCATTTGCAGACTTCACTGATTTCAGTAACAAAAAGATTGATTCTTAACAAGCCCCCAAATTGGAGGGACCTTGATCATTGGACATTTAGGGCCTGATTCTCCCCTTCTTTATGTGGATGTAAATCAGGAGTAACTCCACTGGCATCACTGGTGTGAGTGGAGAATCAGGCTCTTAGTTTTGAGTCTGGTGCCTTTGCTGCTCCATGAAGACTCTGCAACGCTCCTTCCTTGGGGGAGGGAGGGGCGCTGAGACCACTGTTGCTGACTCCAGTCTCTTCCCTCTAGGGCAACAAAGGGACCTTTTTTGTGGCAGACCTGGGAGATGTAGTGAAGAAACACCTGCACTTCTTGAAGGCCTTGCCCCACGTCAAACCTTTCTACGCCGTTAAGTGCAACAGCAGCAGAGGAGTGGTGCGGACGCTGGCTGCGCTGGGGGCAGGATTTGACTGTGCTAGCAAGGTAGGAACAAAGGGAAAGAAGAACTCTGGAATGCAACGTCCTTGGGGTGCGGTGGCTAGATCTGTGCCCTGGAAGGTGGTGAGGGAACCAGCCAAGGCTCGGTTTGACAGCACAAAGGTTAAACAAGCTTAGTGCAGCTTGCAGTGTCCTAGTCTGGGGCTTCCCATGCTGCATTTACATTGGAGGGAGTCTTCCCCCTTCTGGCACAACAGTAATAGTGCATCCTGGGAAATCTGCTTCCCGCAGTCGGGTGTTCCAAACTCGAAGGCGATCGTTCCCTTTCACCTGAATTTCCTTGTTTTACACTTCTCCTGGACAGCAGAATCCATCTGTAATGAGGCATGTCCTAAGTGTGTTGGTTTTTCTGGGACACGCGGCCACAGTCCACTCTTAGATGGGTTCAGGGCTGAGTCAGGAGCTCCCTCTTGTCTCATTTAACGGGTTTTTCAGGGTGGATCCAAGCAAGGCTATTTATTTCTTTGTGATTCAGTGGAACAGGTTGCCAAGGTGACATGTATTTATATGTTTTAAGAACAAAGCCTGAGGGAAAACAACAAAACCCGAGAGGCCATGACAATGAATGGAGTTGCACGCAGCCTGAACGCGCTCTAAACAACTAGTGGGGGAAAGATGCTCGTTCCTCCCTCCTTACACCATGTGAAGCAGTTTGGCCTAATGGATAAGGGTTAGGTGGTGGTTTTTTATTACATATCTTGTGTAACCTGGTCCATTCAGCTTGCCTCCTGCTCTTACAGACCTACCTTCTTTGGTCTTGTGTTTCTAGTGGTGTGTTACTGCTGTCTCTCGCTCGACACGCAGTCCACCATGACCCCTGTGGGAAAACCCACCTTTCTTCCTCTGTGTCTGGTTCCCAGGAGAATCCCAGGCCTGACTCCTGGTGAGTTATCCTTGGTGAACCCACAATGTGCATTAGAATGTCCCAGGCCTGGAGCTCTTGATTCCATAACAACTTGTATCCCACAACACTGAGTTCCCCAGGGGCTGATCCATACACCCTGCTAATAATGCCCTTGTTGCAGACGGAGATTGCATTAGTTCAGAGCATCGGGGTCCCACCTGACAAGATTATCTACACCAACCCCTGCAAACAGATCGCGCAGATCAAATACGCAGCCAGCCATGGGGTCCAGCTGATGGCTTTCGACAATGAAGTGGAGCTCGGGAAAGTGGCAAGGAGCCATCCACATGCCAGGTACGTATATAAACTCTGGGTATGGAAGAAGGAGGTTATTGAGGCTGGAAACAGAGATGGACCAAAGGTCCGTCTCTCAATCTCATCTAGAGGGTGAACGTGACATTTCTTATGGGCAGGGCTTTTATGTATTTTCATAGCATGTTCATGTTCCATGTACTAGGGCTGGCTTCAGTAAAGAGTTGGAGAAATCGCGTACCTTGGCCTGCATGGTAATTGGGGAGTGGGAGACGAAGAGCTGGGACACCGACCTGGTGTAACTTCATTCCACAGGATGGTTCTGTGCATCGCCACCGACAACCCCAGATCCTCTGCCCGTCTGAGCGTGAAGTTTGGTGCCACCCTTAAGTCCTGCAGACACCTACTAGAAACTGCAAAGGAGATGAATGTGGAGATCGTTGGCATCAGGTACAGGGTGGCATCCTCATACCATGAAGCCTGATTCTCCCTAAACTGACATACATAAGCACAGACTGAATCCTAACTTTACTTGCCCTGAACTTTGTGGATCTGGGAGGGCCTGTCTGATCGCCAAACCTGGGCAAATCCATCCTACTGCATTCACTGGAGGGATTTCTCCTCTATTTCTGGTCACAAATAGCCCATGAACAGGCAGCAGAATTCCACGTTAATTATGACAAGCTTCCCTAATTTCTTCAGACAAGGATTCCTGCTTACAGATTTGTTTGCAAATTGCAAGTGTTAGAAATTCACTCTGTTGGTTGGTTCTCCAAGTCACGTGGTATTGTTTCTGTTCCTTAATTGGGTGACTTGGGGAACTAACCAATAACCAAGCAAACTTTGCATTGCATGTTTGGGTGTAAAACTAAAAATTTGCACTCAGGGGTTTTGGTTTCACAACTAAAAATATTTCAAGCTAAATTATTACCATTAAATGCAAGAAGGTCATGGGTGTGATCAAAATTAGTTAAATTAATCACAAGAGTGAATCTCTGTAATGTATGCCTTTCCTTTCTATGTATTGCACCTTTAAGGCTGATCTTTTTCAAAGGCTCCTAGGGGAGTTAGAGGATCAGCTCCTATTGAACGTCATTGCAAATAGAGACGGAACTTCTTTGAAATTCCCAGCCTAGATATCTAAGAGCCTTGCTGGAGTCACTTTATGTGCAACTCACGGCAGACTGTCTAGGAGAAATCACACACACTGCGCTTTCCACTGGAGGCTTTATTTTTGTTTTTCTTTAGTCTGAAAGGTTATTCTGACTGTAAGTCTCTCTCCTCTTGGTGTATGGGAAGAGCATAACTCTCCTATGGAATGATTATTTGTGAATAACGTTTTGCACTGTTTCCCCAAGTCTGCTCTCAATGCTCAGGGATTAGAGGAGGTTGGGAGACGGGGCTTAGCCCAGACTAAATGAAGGATTCTTCCCCCTTAGTTTTCATGTTGGCAGCGGCTGCCTCGACCTGCAAGCCTTCCCTCGGTCCATAGCAGATGCTCGGCTGGTGTTTGAAATGGGTGCAGAGCTGGGCTACAAGATGCACTTATTAGACATTGGAGGTGGATTCCCTGGCACTGAAAACTCTAAAGTCCGGTTTGAAGAGGTATAAAGATTTCAGTTTGTGTTCTCTTTAGGCAGAGAAGGCAGCTGGGAGGGAGTCCTAGCTCGTATCGCAGCTGGGCTTGAATCTCTGGCCTTTATTTTGAAAGGGCGGTTAACTAATAAATGTTGGAATAAGTGTCTTGTGGTTTCTTTCCCCCCCCCCCCTTCTACCAATCAGATTGCAGCTACGATAAACTCCGCCTTGGACTTGTATTTCCCAGAAGGCTGTGGGGTGGAAATCATTGCCAAACCAGGACGATACTATGTAGCTTCCGCCTTTACCTTGGCTGTCAATGTTATTGACAAGCAGGAGGTTCCCTTGGATCCGCCTGGATCAGATGGTAGGTTGAGCAGGTGGAATGATACATCATGTGGTGCTGAGCCCCTGTGGAGGCGACACGGGGGGAGGGATAGCTCAGTGGTTTGAGCATTGGCCTGCTAAACCCAGGGTTGTGAGTTCAATCCTTGAGGGGGGGGGCATTTAGGGATCTGGGGTAAAAATCTGTCAGGGACGGTACTTGGTCCTGCTGTGAAGGCAGGGGACTGGACTCGATCACATTTCAAGGTCCCTTCCAGTTCTCTATGAGATAGGTCTATCTCCATATAATAACAGGTTGTTGTGATGGGTAACTGAACTGTGGGCCAAAAGCCTTTTGCTTGGAAAGATGAGTGTTGAGAGCAAACCAGCATACAATTGCTCAGTAGTTCAGATCCTACTAGTCCAAAGTGGACCTGTTTTGATATTGGACGGCAGTAGTGACTGCAGGAAAAAGGGGTAGGAGTTGATTCAAGCCCTCAGTTCTCATTATCTGTGGCCGTCAGCCGGGTCAGTGTCTGGTCGCCCCTCAAAAGCCACATCAGGCTGACAAAGTCCCCTCAAATGGGGCATCTTTGTCCAGAACCAGTAGCTCAAAGTATTAAGCTTGACATGTGAATTGACCCTTCCCTGAATCTGCCTTCCCTGCTCTCCCATCTCCCAGATGAAGAGTCCAGCAGCAAGAAGAACATCCTGTATTACATTAACGATGGCATCTATGGATCCTTCAGCTACATTTTCTTCGATCACACCTGCCCCAGCCCCACCCTGCACAAGGTAAGGAGGGCTGTGCAACCCGAGAGGGAGCCACAGTCATGTCCCTTCCATCTGGAGGAAGCGGGAAACAATAGACCAGAAATCATTTAGCACTCAGCGGAGGGCCTGATCCACTTCTGGGATTCTCCCCAGCTGCACCGCGTGCCTTTCCTCCGGTACGCTCTGTTCCCATGCTCAGGCCTTGGCGGCAGCATAAAGCCCCCACCTGTGGTTTGGAGGAAGATCTCTGGGGTTTCTTTCCCCCACCCTGAGTATCAGAGCTCTTTGGTGAGAGCGTTTGGCTGTAACTCCCTGCAGTGCCTCCCTAGTAGTCTGTCCTCACTAGAGAGCGACTGAGGCACTGTCGGGGTGCTTCTCCCTGCCTGCCCAGGTGCCCAGCATGGCCCTAGCCTCCCTCCCCCATCCATCCCACTCTGCACTGAGCTCAGCCTGTTTGTGATACAGAGGATGATGTAGGCAAGGCAGGATGTGCTATAGTGTGACTCCTCCCGGGTGTGACTCCACGGAAATCAGTGGTGTTTCCCCCCAGGAGGACGTTGGGCTAAGGTTTCTAACTCAAGTTTCATCACAAATGAAACCTTCAAAGGCTTTGGCACCAGAGATCAGCCCCCAGTGTATCAGACCATCCATAGCTTGGCATTGGCTGCAGCAGTGCAACAGACACTGGGTAGATCTATAATTCCTGTAGCTTCCTGTACCTACCTGTGGTTCTCTTTAATACACTGCTGAATCCTTGACTCCTATTCTGAAGCGTTGTTAACAAGTTTCCATGTTGGGAGAGCCCTGCGCATCTGTGTATCCGCATCTGATCCGCTAGCCGCAAAAATTATCTGCAGATATCCGCATCTGTCTGTGGATTTGCAGGGCTCTACACTGGGGGCCGGGCTGAGGTCCAAGGCATCCCCCCGCTGGAGCCCAGTCGGGGAGAGCCGCGGGCAGCTGTGGGGACCCCACACGGCGTCGCGGACCCTCCACCTGCCCTCGGCCGGGGGGGGGGGGGAGCCTGGAGGGCAGGGACACGGCCGAGGGCTGCTCTCAGCTTCCCTCCCCCCGCACTGCGGGCAGGTGGAGGGTCTGTTGTGGCTCCCCACAGGTCTCCAGGTGGGCTCCGCGCTGACCTGGCCAAGGAGAGTGGGGAGACCTGTGGAGCTGCCTGAGAGCTGCTCGGGCCCCCCGCCCAGGCAGGTGGAGGGTCCGTCGCGGCTCTGCACAGCTGCCTGCCCGGCTTTTATTGTGGCTGGGCTGCGGCTCCGAACTGCCGCCCTCCCTGGCCAGAGCCAGGTCGGGGAGAGCCGGGCTGGCAGCTGTGGGGAGCCGCAGCAGACCCTCCACCTGCCCTGGGCGTGGGGCCCAAGCAGCCCCCACCCAGTGTCCCTGCACCCAGGTCCCCCACCCAGGGCAGGTGGAGGATCCGGGCTGCGGTTCCTCACAGCTGCCCTCCCGGCTCTTACCATCAGAGCCCTCCGCAGATACAAAATTTGTATCCGCATCCACGCTGCTATCCACGGACGTAAGGCGGAGACCCACGGATTTGCAGTTCTCTACGTGCTGGCTCTAAAATGCCAGTGAGTGTCTTCTCTGATCAACCAGGCATCTTAGAGCAAAAACGGAGGTTTTAAAGCTTCAGAACCAGTTGCAGGGACTTCAGAATGGCAGCTGGGCTGTAGCAAGACCTGAATCTGCCCTACGGGTCAACCGTATGCTAACGAGCAGCACTGTGTGTAACTATGCATACATTGGGCATGTCTACGCCACAATTAGTGGTGTGACTCCGGCACCTGTAGACATACCTGAGCTAGCTCCAATAACAATAGCAGTGAAACCCCCGGCAGCACAGTAAGTACCAGGGTCCCAGATGGGACTGGACAGCCAGCTAGATCAAAGTTCATTTGAATATGTCTACATGGGCTGCACTTACACCTCTGACTGCAGTGGAGGCACACCCAGTGTCTGTTTGCTCACAAGGAGTCTTCAGGAAAGGATTTAAAGGGACAGACACAAGTGACAAATATAGCTTTAAGAGATATGACTAACAACGGAGATGATTAAACTGGAATATACCATTAAAACAAACCTGTCGCCATTGCCAGCGTTCATTCTTGCCTTTAGCTCGGGGAGACAATCCAGACAGACTGAGTTCCATTTCTGTTCCTTAACTCCCTAGAACTTTCTGCTTCTTATGTACTAATGCTGCAATGTTTGGGTTGATTAAAATCCAGACAAACTGCTCTTTCTCCCCTCTGTTTTTTTTTTTTCTTAAGGTCGTTAAAATATGAACATTTCTACTAATATTTTTTTTCCATAAAACTCACTTTTCGCAGCCTACATTTTGGGCCTGCACTAATCGATGACTAGTCTGGTCAATTTGGATTAGTTTTCCATGGAGTTACTCCAGTCTTAGGACCAGATCTTCAGCTGGTGTAAATCCACATAGCCCCATTGTAAATCAGTGTAGCTGCATTGCTATTAGTGGAGAAGTGTTGATTTATGCCAGCTGAGGATCTGACCTTTAATCCGATTATTTAATTTACTAGCTTGGTCTCCTGTGATGTCCATCTCCTTTACCCCCCTACTACAGAAACCCGGCCCACATCACCCCTTGTTCAGCAGCAGCCTCTGGGGTCCTTCTTGTGATGGGCAGGACCGCATTGCCGATGGCTTGGAGCTACCAGAACTGCAAGTTGGTGACTGGCTGACGTTTGAGAACATGGGTGCCTACACCATAGCAGCCTCGTCCTCATTTAATGGATACCAGCAGCCACAGATCAACTATGTCATGTCCCGGTAAGAACCTGATAAGAGAACTTTCTGTCACTCCTCCAGGGAAAGGAGGGGTGAGAATCAGTACTCATGACTAACTGCCCTTGGGAGCCAGACTGTGGGGTTGGTCTGGGCTTTGAAGGAAAAGTGCCACTTCTGGAATCATCCGCATCTGGAAGTTTAGGGTTAAATCCTGGCCCAATGCAAAACTTCCATTGACTTCCACTTCACTCTAAGTGTCCAAACACCATCTAGCCATGAACCAGCTTGTCTTGGGAGCTGAGGTCTGGCAGTAGGCCATACAGAAGTCAGTGTGGTGTAATGAGGAGATGAGTGAGAACAGAACTCCTTGTTCTCTGGGGATGGGTGTAAAACTGGGGCTAGAAAGAAAGGTTTGTTTGGTTTTTTTCTTGCTTACAGGGAAGCTCTCCGGCTGCTTCAGGGGAAGCTGCCACAACCAGAAGAAGATAGAGAGAGCCTGTGTACTCCTCTCTCCTGTGGCTGGGAAATCACAGATACCTTGTGCATTACCCCTGTCTTCACTCCAGCTAGAATCACGTGAGCAGCAACAGTCATGACGGGGGCAGATCCTTAACCCAGGGGACTCTTGCATCTACTTCTCATGCCCTCCCAGATTTCTGCCCTGAAGTAGGACCTGTTTTACATTCAGTGTGGTTTTTTAAGTATGCAACATAAATCCTGTTCCTCCTGCCTGTGTTGTGTTGCCTGCTGTGTGCCATCGCAAAGGGCAGAGCATTTGGTTGTGGGTGTTTATATGCCGATTGGGTTTACATTATTTTTGTAAGTTATCCTAATAAATTGTTGTTGTTGTTTTTTTTATAAATAACCAGTTGGATTTTCCTCCCCTTCCTGCTAAGGGGAGATTTGCAGAGCACAGCTGGTCTCTAAGTCAGAGTGTCATCAAGACATGTACAAGCTACAGAGGGAGCAAATTGTAGTGCTGTTCATCCAATCCAGGCTCCCAGGGAGAGAGGCAGGGCATTTTAAACTGCTCTGGCACCATCTACTGGTAGATCATAGGCCAGCTCAAATGCATGCCCAGTATATTGTTATATTTAATGGTCGTAACCTATACCCACTTCTGGTTTTAAACCTTTAATGATGAAATGTTTAAAAAAACCAGCACAAAGCACTGAGCCAGCTTTGCTTGAGCCAGGCAAGGTGAGCAATCAAACATACCAATGAGAACAAGCTTTTTTTTAGGGAAAGTAACTAAAGAGGTAACAATTAGTGATTAAAATCAACAGTTGATTCATCCTGGTCCGCCGACTCTTAGAGACAGATTTTTCAAAAGAGCTTAGCTGCCATTTAGGCACCTAACTGGACAATGGGAGCAGCTGGATGCTGTACTGTTCTGAAAATCCGGACCGTAGCATTCATAGCCTGGTTGGGGCCTACACGTGATTTTTGCTTGTTATAAGCAGGACAGGAACTGCCAATGCCATGAAACTGGCGGCAGTAATGCCTTTCTAAGTCCCTATTCTGGAACTCTCTTAAGTACACGAGTAGTCCTGCTGAATACAAGAATAGGGGGAGCTGTCTTGTAGATATACAACACTACCACATACCATGCAAGGTTTGATTTTTGTGACAAATATGTGGCAAACTCCTAACTGTCATAGAATCACATGTCGTGTCTACTTGGAATTTCTGTGCAACAGTAAGCATCGAAATCAAATCTCCCTGTTCTAAAAGCACACATTCTTAGCACTTGAGGTAAGGGAGACTCAATCAGCGGCTAGGAGTGTTGGACATATGACAGAGAGTTGAGCAGTTCAGAGTCCCACCAACAGTGGGCAGTGGTGACGCATATGCACTGATCCATTCATTACAATGCTAGTACCATGGCCACTGCAGAATCAGGTCCCTTCAAGGCTGGAGACAAGGCCATTGACTATCTCTCAGCTGTATAGTCAGCATTTCCACCCATTACAAATTGAGAGTGGGTGGGGTCCCTTGCAGCAGACAATAAGTCTCCTGGATCAGCAACACAAGCAAATCAGTTTTTAAGAGCCCTGCAAGCAGGTAGAATCCTACCACCTGGAATCCACCATAGTTGCAGGGAAACTCACTTCTGCATTAAAACTAGGGTTAGTATTTATTATTATTTTGATGATGGCTGTGCTTAAGGGGTTATGGAGAGCAGGGCCCCAAGGTGCTAGGTGCTGGACAAATAGAGTAATAGACAGTCGCTGCTCTGAAATGCTGACAAGACAGACAAAGCTGTAACACATTAGCAGAATGACAGGTGGTAGTGGGGTTTAGCTGAACAAAGAGAAGGGGAATAGCACAAAGGAGGAAGGAAGGGGAGGGCAGTGTGGAGTGAAGCTGAAGTGAGGGGACAGACTGAGGGAGGGGGCTGGAGCAAACAGCTAATCAGCACATGGGAGAGAACTCTCCAGAGTCAAAACTGTAGAAAGCAGCCTGGTCACATCAGTAGAATCCTTGCTGCTGATCCTGCTTCTGGGTTTGCTCCTGCCATGTTGACAGTTGCAGGTCTCTGGGGGTAGGATTAGCTCCTTCTTGCAAATTTTCTTCCCCACAGCAGGGCTTGGTGGGTTGGAGGTGTACTGCAATGGCCTAAGTACCTAAAAGGTGGGAGTCACCCCTGCATCACTTTCTGTTGGGGAGCAACTGGCACAGAGCATTAGCCCTAGCTCAGCTCTATCTTTCCCTATTACTCCATGCTGCAGTACCCACTGAGGCTGCTTCTGTGTCTGCTCTGGCTGACTTGAGAGTTGCTCTGGCCCCTGGAGTTGGTTTGTTCTGGAATCTTTCTTCCCCAAGCCCATGTGGCTTGAGGGATGGGGGAGCCCCATTTGGGTCTCAAAACAGGAAACGCCTGCATGGTTTAAATTGGAGATCAGTGCTGAGGCCTTGCTAAACAGCGACTACAACATTCCACTGGCTGTTTTTATGTTTAAGCAATAATGATTAATCAAGGTGCAGGGTCTTTCCTGGGGATTAATCACCGCTCTCAGAAGGGGATCCAGGAGTATCAAACAGAAATAAGATCAGCCCTGAACTGACAATTACCAGGGCTTTGAACATTGCTAAGAACTATCACGTTCAACAAAACTAACACAGACTGACAATGGAGTACTGTGTGCCCAGAGGTCTGGAATAAAACCACTGGGGATGCAGCAGTTGGAAACAGAAAGCAGTGAGCTGGGAGCTAGATATTTTCTGGATACACTTGTATCATTTCAGGAAGGATCCGAGGTCTAAGGACTCATTACATCATCCCATCTCTGACAATTGATGGATTGTTAGGTGGTGTTTCTTCAACTGCTAACAAGTGTCTACTGGCCCTTGGGAAACCCTAACAGGGAAAAAAAAAAAAAAAGCCAATCCCCAAGACTATCCCCTCAACACACACATGTCTGTACAATAACACATAATACTGCTCTACCTCCTTCAAGCTGAGCAACACAAAGCGCTTCTCAGGCCCTCATTAACCTTCTCAACATGCCTGTGAAGAAAGAAAATTATCTCCATTTTACTGATGAGAAATAGAGATTAGTGAGACTCCTCCAAGGTCACAGAGAAAGCGAGCAGCAGAACCAGGAAGAGAACCCACCCCCCATTCCAATCGATCCTACCCACTTCCCAGATCAGGCAGTAGAAACCAGGAGTTCTCCGCTGCTCTGACTGCTGGATACCAGTCCCCATTCTGTGCACGAGAACCCAGGACACTACCTCCTGCTCTGTGCCCAAGAGCACTTAGCTCAGATTTTTTAAAAGCAGAGGGCCAGAGGCGTTTCAGGCCCATTTGGCACCGGGCATGTATGTACCTCTGAATCACAAGTGATCTGGCAAGGGATGATGGGAGCCCTCCGGTTTGGTGATTGGTTATGAGTCTCCCAGACCACAGTGAGGTTGCCCTGTAACATGGGGGACACTGGGGAACTGTCACCCCTCCAGCCTGCAGGGGACACTGGGGAACTGTCACCCCTCCAGCCTGCAGGGGAGCTGGGGAACTGTCACCCCTCCAGCTTGCAGTGGGGCTGGGGAACTGTCACCCCCCAGCCTGCAGGTGGCGCTGGAGGTGTACTGGGGAGACGACTTGTTCCCCTCCAGTTCGCAAGAGACGCTCTCTCTTTATTTCTCTATGATTCCTTCCCCGTGAGGTGACTCCGAGCCGTAAAGCACAGCGCGGGTGGCGTGCGACGGCGCGGTTAACGGCAGCGAGTGTCGTAAAAGCCCCGAAAGGACGAAGGAGGAGGGCGCGGCGGCGGGTCGCAGGTGAAGCTCCTGGGGGTGGGGGTGTCTATTCTGGGTGTCGGGCCCGGCTTCTGGCTCGCGGGGAGCCTCATCTCTCCTTTGCTCCCAGAGTTGGGGGGGGGCCGGGCCACTGAGCTGCGCGGTCAGATTCCGGCTCTCTCTCCCCTCCCCACCCCACCCCCCGCGCAGCCCCCGGAGTGTGTTGGGGGGGCGGGGACTGCAGGCCCGCCCTGCCCTCCCGCCAATAGGGGTATGGAGGAGCCAGGGGGTCGCTTCAGGGGTTGCCCCAGCTCCTCCCTCCGCCCCCAGGGGTGTGTGTGTGGGGGGGTTAATTAATAATTAATTTTAATTAATGGAGATATCCCATCTCCTAGAACTAGAAGGGACCTTGAAAGGTCATCGAGTCCAGTCCCCTGCCTTCACTAGCAGGACCAAGTACGGATTTTTGCCCCAGATCCCCAAGTGGCCCCCTCAAGGATTGAACTCACAACCCTGGGTTTAGCAGGCCAATGCTCAAACCACTGAGCTATCCCTTCCCCTGGTTCCCCTCCAGTTTTCTTAGTCCCCTCCCTCCCCAATCCATCATGCAGAGGTGTGGGTTCTTTTTCGGGGATGGCAGCCTGTGAAACTAGAGTTGGTTGTGGCTTTCAGGTTGTTACTATTATAAATAATTAGCAGTGCTTGCCTGTATTCGCTAGTGGTATTTCTTGCTGCTTTTTGCAGCACTCAGCAACTTCTGATCCAGTTGTTCAGAGATGAAGAAATCTTTGCAGGATAACTGGAAGTTTATCCACATATTGAGTTTGTTTTTAATTAAATCTACCTTGCATCTATTCTGTTGTCAAACTATTTCCCATTAAGGAAAAAAATTATGTCTACAAAGGTTTCTGGTACAAAAGACACAGTTGGGAACAAGGGTTTTTTCAGGTTTTGTTTCCATGCTTCTGAAACATAACCACTTTTTGCTGACAGATTTGGAAATGTAATGTCTTGATATTTCAATCACATCTCAACTGGTGCAGAACTCATGCAGCTGATCTGTGTTTATGATTTCCTTCATTTTGAGTGCTTCCATTACGTTCGTAAAGTCTGAGAAACTAAGGGCTTGTCAAAACTGGCAACAGCGCTTTAACGTGGCTTGTGTAGTCGCGGCAGAGGGCTGGGAGAGAGCTCTCCCAGCGCTCTTAAAAAAAACACCTCCATGACGGGCGCAGCTACCAGCACTGGTGCACTGTCTACACTGGCGCTTTACAGCACTGAAACTTGCTGCGCTCAGCGGGGTGTTTTTTCGCACCTCGAGCAAGAAAGTTGCAGCGCTGTAAAGGGCCAGTGTAGACAAGCCCTAAGCTTCTCATAGAGCTCAATGGGCTTCAGGTTCATCGTTACATTGTCTAAAGAGAAATCAAACTAGTTATCAATATACAAAAACATAGGGTCATAAAACTTAACGAAGTCTTGCTTTATGTTCGCTTTTTGTTCTGGTCGTGTTTTTCCATCAGTTTGGTGTGGAATCTAAAAAAAAAAAAAATCTTCTTTACAATTTAGCTACTTCATCTTAAAATGGTACATCTCTGTGTACACATCAGTAATGCAGAGCTTTGATTCTTCCAACTGCCTCTCAAAATTGTCGACACAAGCCACACTTGGGGGCAGGGGGAGAACACCTGTAAATTTCCACAATACAGGTATACACACCATCTTCAGTGAAAATTGTATTTAAAGTTACTGGGCAAGCATCACGTAGTGACTTGAAACAGGTTTTAATTGCAGGCCAGTTTCTCAAAAGGTGGTCAACTGCTGGGTTAAGGGATAGCCATCTTCTGCTCACATGTCTCAAGTACTTCTTTCCATTCAATTTCAATAAACTCAGAAAAAACCTTTACGTTCTTCTCTGCACTTTGCAGGCACAAAAAAGTGGTTGTAAATTTTCAACACAATCATTTCTACATCAACTAACAGCAGATTGCTAGCATGTTTGCAGGTATTGTGGGTTATGTGTGCAAGGTAAGTTTGCCTTCAGAATGCAGTCATTTCCAGCAATAACTGATGCATCTGTGAACTATGGCAAACACAGCGTGGTGTATTATAGTCAAGTATGTGGTAATACAATTAATGTTAAGCTGGTGTTTCTCTAGGTAGTTCTTTATAGCATGATGAATCTGCAAGTGGCGTTCATCACTGTCTTCATAAAAATCAACCGGGTTGCATTGAACACCATTTGATGTGATAAAGTATCCCAAGCACACTGGAAACCTCTTTCTTTTCCTTTTATTTGAGGCATCAGTTGCTACAGAGGCCTTGGCTACACTTGGGACTTCACAGCGCTGCCGCAGCGCTGTGAAGCACGAGTGTAGTTGCGCCGTCAGCTCTCTCGCAGCGCTGTATGTACTCCACCTCTCCGAGGGGAATAGCTTGCAGCGCTGCGAGCGAGCGTGCAGCACTGCAGGGTCTGATTACACTGGTGCTTGACAGCGCTGTACTCGCTGCGCTCAGGGGGGTGTTTTTTCACACCCCTGAGCGCAGCAAGTTGCAGCGCTGTACACCGTCAGTGTAGCCAAGGCCAGAGAAGTACATAGGCTGTTGTGTTGGCATTGGTAATAAATCCATAAACAATTCCTCATGAACTTTGGGGCCAAAACATTGGTCACCAATAGTTCTGCCTTGATTCTTTCACAAGACCGTTAACAATATTTGAATCATGAAACATTTCACTAGCACGCTTATTGCCACAGTGCATGCTGTTGTAACTAAGGCCATGTTTAACTATGTGGTAGATGGTTGCAATGTCTCATGCTGCAGTTCTGTCACTTTCAGTGTAAGAGATGAAGAATTTGTTAATATTTTGTCATACCTTTGACGTGTGCTTTTCTTATGTCCATTGTTAACTGTGTGCGGCCTTAGGTCAGTTTTGCCTCCGTGCTTGATAGTGAATTCACACCAGCAGAAAGTACAAGAGGTTTTTCCAGAAATCCTATAGAAGTCAATGAATGCTTAAGTGTTAGTAGGATTAGAATCTTAGGCCTTGCCTAGACTTAAAAGGGTTTGCTGGTATAGCTATATTGGCAAACGCTCCTAGTGTAGATACAGTATTTACAGGTAAAAGAGCACTTCTGGTGGTATAACTTATCATAATCCATAGCTCTTATACAGCACTTTTCATTGTTAAATCTCAAGATGCTTTATAAAGGAGGTAATTTATAATTATCCCTGATTTACACATGGGGAAACTGAGGCACAGAAGTGACTTGCCCAAGGTCACCCAGCAGGCCAGGGTCAGAAGAGTGAATAGAACCTGGTCTCCTGAGTCCCAGTTCAGTGTACTACCCACTACACTGTATAAGCAAAAGCACTTTTGTGCCAGCATAATTGTATCTACACTGGGGCTTTTGCCAGTATGCAAATGTCCTAAAAAGAATCACAACTCAAGCAATATTCGATACTGGCAAAAGTTTCTAGTATAGACCATGCCTTGAACCATAAGCTTTCTATGGCAGGGGTCATCTTTGTTTTTGTGTCTCATACTGCACCAACCACATTGTTGGGTGTTGAAATTTCAATTAAAACATATATTTATAAATATACTGAAAACATGAATAGATTTTTTTATTTTTATTTTTACAAAATCTAAATTTGGGACATAAAGTAGATGACAATATCATATTAATTATACCTTTAAAAAAAGTTATGTACTGCCTTGTTGGTGAAAATGCAGACTAAAAATTCCACATTTGCTACTTAGCATTATTGTCTCATTCTAGTAGTTCCACAATGTGTATATAGTACAGTCTCTCTTCCCTGAATAGCCAATAGTGTAAATAAACATAGAATGCACACCTGGGGCCAAATACAGCAATCGTTATTGGGTTAAATCCCCTGTGACTTCAGTGGAAGCTTAGCCTGAGTAGAAAAACTGAGTAAGAACACAGGGCTTATCTTACAGACCTGAGCCACACAGTACAGTATCACAGTTGTTAAAGATCATGCAACCCTAAGAACATGCAGAGAAATGCAAACAGAGGAAAGTACCAACATCCTACATGTCGCATATAAAAAAGGTGTTGAAAATTCTTGGAGATCTATTGCAAAAATGCAATCATAAAGTACATTTAACTCGCATCCAACGCTTTTGAGTGCAATTGCCCTTTGGCCTGCCTATGCTAGTTGGGAGATCGGAGACAAGGAGAATGAAGAGATTTACAAGGGCTTGCAAATTATAACCTCCAAGATCATACAATCAAAAGGTTTGCATATATAAAAAATATCTGCGAGTACATGCATATGTGTGTATATATAAGCAGGTCCATGTATAACTTTAACTGAGTCTGGTGTGAAATACTATTTTATCAATGCATTTTATTATGAATGAACCTTGTGTGCAACAGGAGCCATCCATAGAAATGCCATTGAGTGGATATTTTTGTCATTTTAAAAAATGATTCCAGAACATTTTCTCTCTGTTCAAATGCTAAAGAAGTTAGCTTATATTACCTCTACCTGCCTTTCTGCAAAAAAATGGATAATATATGTTGGATGAATGTTTAACTCTTGCTTCTGCTCTTGTGAAAATAAAACTTAAATGAATCACTTGGGGAAAAGTATTAAATCGTGCACTAAAAAGCCTTATTTGAAATATCTGCTTTCATATGCTTCTGTTTTACTGAGCTAAATCTCTAGACTAGTCTTATAACCGCCATTCTTTATCTCCCTCCTCACTTCCTGCTCAGCCATGCCATTTTGGAATCTCCAAGATCAGCTGGGACTCAATGCGGACAGATGGATGCTGCATCAAAGCTCAGAGCAGCCCTACAAACGGGCGGCTCTGTGCCATGCCTTTGAGAAGGAATGGATTGAGTGTGCCAGTGACATTGGGCAGATTCGTGCACACAAGGAGTGCAGACTAGAATATGAAGACTTTCAAGAGTGTATTAATAGGCGCAAAACGGTAAGAAGAGATGAGCTAGATATGGGCAGGGGAGGGAGTGGGAATGTATATTACACACAGTGTGAACACTGGGATAAATAATAAGGGCTATGCAAAATTTTCAGTCCAGTACAAAGAGCAATAACCATACACCTGTCACTAGGCCCTAAGGCCCAACTTCTGCCTCCAGATAAATGTCTGTGATTCCTAGTGACTTCAGTGGGAGCCTGAGAGCAGAATTTGACCATAGAAATGCAGTGAGAAATTTAGTATTCTGTAGAGAAAGCAGAGCAGAATATCATCAATGGATTAGTCCTATGTCTGACTCTCAAAACATTTTTTTCTTGGAGATTTTGTTCCTCGTCAGTGCCTGGTTATTGTTGGGATGAGTACGTTGTAGAGTCTGAGCAAATAACCTTGTAGTTAAATTAAGACATGGAACTCTTCAAACCTTGACAAGGTTTGTGTTTATTTGTAAACCGGACACACTCTCAGAAAATGCTCTCTTCAGTTCTCTTTCACTGAGGCAACAGATTGGTCAGCTCAGCAGGAAACCCAATGGGTCAGGTGACATTCCTGTCTTGGCTAACTGAGCCACAGAGCTTGTGGAACATTGCAGCATGCTGTTTACTTTCCAGGAACTTCAGCTGTGATCCACCCAACTTCCTGCTCCCTGATTCAATAAGGAAAACATGGATTTGGGATCTTTGATGGGTAGACCTGCCTTCTTAAAAGGATGCCAAGGACTGTAGTAACAAGGGATATCAGATGGGCCATTCTGAGTTATATTTCCCAGTTTGTATTATTGTTTCCCTGTTTCCTGACTGCAAGGTCTCTAATCGTGCTTGTACCGTGGAGTTGTTATAAACTAAAATGTTGCCCATTAAGCTGATACACACATCAATTAGTAACAGGTAACTGAGCATATGTTATAAAAATAGTTTCCCTTGGAGGAGATTTAGTGGTTATGTAGCACTGTACATTTTCGAAATGGTTTATGAACATGAGCCCTTACAATGCTGAACCTGCTTAGATAAGGTTAATTCTCTCTGATCTTATGGGAACACAGTGACAGATAAGTTTATACGTGCAGCTTATGTGTAACGGGGCCATCACTGCCAAATTATTGGGGACACAGGGCAGAAAGGGACTTCAGGAGAAGGAGTAAGGTGGAAGGAAGTTTAGTGTTGTTGCTTACTCAGAGCATTGTAAGCAAATAACAAATGAGGTTAAAGGCTGTGGGGTGAACTCTCAACTCTGAATTTTCCCTGTGGTTTCTATGAAAGTTGTATCTTGACTCAAACCATGTGATTCTTAGTAATAAATGTTTATCATATGGTAGCTGAAAGACCCCAGTCGGGACAGGAGCCCCATTGTGCTAGGTGCTGTACAAACCTAGAAAAGACAATCCTTGTCCTGAAGGGTTACAGTGTAAAGGCAAGAGTTTCTCTAGTGGTTGCAACTGTGTGCATGTCCCTTGTACTTAGGCATATTAGTGTCTCCATTCATGGAGAAGTCGGTTAGAATGCAGTTTTTATTGCAATGCAAAATATGCTGGGTTACGCAAATGTCACCCATACTTTAGCCCACTTTACTTACTTGTTTGTAATTTTTGTCTTTTTTTTTATTGGTTTTTCTTTTTTTATAACACAAAAACCCCTCAGTGCTCCTAAAACACTATATGCAGCTCTTCATCCGTAATAACAAGTGTGTGTGTGGGGGGGGGGCTGATGGAGGGGGGGAAATAACATGGATAAGGAAACAAATTCTAGTTTAAAGTTTTCCTGGGAGTGGTTACAAATGACGACGGTGGAAAGATTTTTAAAATTCTGATAATGTCTATTAAAAGATAGTAAAATATAACCGTCTGTAACCCATGAAATGTTCATGCATGTGTGTGGTATTACAGCCCCTTCAGTTGCAGCCACTGTTGGGACACATGACTACGTTTAGTTCAGGTTTTCCATTCCATCCAGTGGAGCAATGCACACGTTGTATAGATTCTCTTTGCAATTATACTCTGTTGGGAGGGGACGTGGTAATACTGTTTTTACCTTGTAACTAGAATGTCCTAGCACATTTGTGCCAGGGTCCTGACGTGTGAGGCTTTGAAGGAAGCTTCACTATTCCCGCTGCTTCTCTAGTGTCCTCTTTTCCTGCTACACAATCTTTATTCCTTAACTCATTTGTCTTTGGCAGGTACTGCGTCTGATGGCAATTATGGCGCAGAAGAAGCAGCTGATAAAGGAAGGGAAATACACACCACCTGAACACCACAGTGGCGAACCGGAGTCCAGGCCTTGATCTGCTGCTGGTGACATTGAGTCCCTCTGACAGCACAGCTAACCATGCATCACCCTCTGTGCACGTGTTGTGGGAATGAAACTCTTCTGTTAAAGTTAGCCCAGGTATGCCCTGTGTGCAGCTGTTCTCTCTCCTGCAGGCCAGCCATGCAGAGTATAGATGTCACCTTTTAGATTAAGTGATAGCAGTGTCTGTAACTGATCAGTTCAGAAATTAAATCTCTCCTTTGGAACCCTCCCCTCGATTCTGTCTTGTTTTTCCTGAGGAGTGGCGTATGGGTTAGTGTCCTGAGTTTGAGAGGGATCCTAGTGGCACTAGAGCAGCTCACAAATGCATTGTAAAATCTCCTGTGCTGACATCTGGGGCCTGATCTGCAAAGACACTGGCTGCCCACAACTCAATTGAAGTCCATGGGAGCTGGGAGCGCACAGCACCCCTGAAAATCAGGCTGTAGCTACCTGCCTTCCCTTCGTTACTTCTGTGTCCTTTAAAAGCCCCTGCCACATATCTTAGTATAGCATAAACTAGGCTGTCTGATCACACAGAAAGGGGAATCTGCACATTGTTCTATCTGTGATTCCAGGAGATCGTTACCCATCACCAACGTTCTTCCCTTCGGAAATATCTTTACAGCTCTGTACCATATTCATAGTTCTACCATAAAGCTTCAGTGCCCAAATCATAAACTCAGTCCAATTTGGATCTAAACTTCCTTAAAGTTCAGCCGTTTGGATTCTGGGGCAGGCCTGTATCTCTGCTTTCTCCATGTGCTGTTAATGGGACCCAGCAGGAGGAGCACGAGTAGAAATTTGGAGTCAGAAGGAATCGGGAAGATTGACTGGCTCATCGTCTTGTGTCAGCAGCTGGAACGCGGAGCCAAACTACAGCATTTAGAACAGCTTCCAGAAGTCAGGACCTTTCTGTTAGGGCATGTGTGTGTGTGTGTATCTCGTGCAGTGCAGCATGTCCAAAATATACAACAGGAATGACAGTCCATTTACAGCCTGCTCAGTTGCTTCATGTGCTGTGGGATCATTATATATATTGGACATATCAGGGACCTGGAACATTTAAACTGGGTGACAGAACTTCATGGTAAAATATAATATTTGCATTAAGATCCAAAAAGTGTTTGGTCACTGTAGAGAGACAACATGGGTGAGGTCATCTATTTTATCAGTGTAGATTTCCTCCTGGCCTATCACCTGCAATGAGTTGATTTTTGCTCGGTAGCAATAAACTTTGCTTTTAAACCCTGTGTGTTGGTCTGGTCAACCTGAAGAAGAGCTCTGTGGCACTTGGAAGCTTCTCTCGCTCACCAACAGAAGTTGGTCCAATAAAAGATGTTACCTCACCCACCTCGTCTCTCACATATCCTGGGACCAATACGGCTGCAACACCGTAAGTCCAATCAATTGTGAAAGTTCACTTTGTGTTCTGGGCTCTTCTAATCGCAACCAGGGCCGGCTCTAACTTTTTTGCTGCCCCAAGCAGCAAAAAAAAGCGCCGCCCCCTGAGCCCCCCCCCCCGCCGAGCGCCGCGCCGCTGGAACTGCCCCCAGCGCCGCGCCCCGTGCCGCCGAGCACCGTGCCACCGGAGCCCGCCGGAACTCCCCCCCAGTGCCGTGCTCCGCGCTGCCGAGCGCCGCGCCGCCGGAACCCGCCCGCCGCCGAGCGCCCCCCCCCCCACGGAATGCCACGCCGCGCTGCCCCCCGCCACCCCAAGATTGGCCGCCCCTTACCAGGTGCCGCCCCAAGCATGTGCTTGGTTGCCTGGTGCCTGGAGCCGGCCCTGATCGCAACAGTCCAGACAGGCTCTGGGTGTCTGTGGCAATTCCACTTTCTACTACCTTCTACGCTTCTGTGCACCGTGACAGCTCCCATTCAACGCTTAGGGACTGGGGCATGGTACTCTGGTTTCTTATCTTTTCTTTACAAATGTGAAAGCTTTATTTTTGTTCTTCATTTGCCTGAACACCTAGCTGGTTTTGGAAAATGTTTGAAGCAAATGTGTACCCGAGAGCAAAGAGGGGAAATGTGTATGCTTTAATCTAGGGCTTTTAATACCCAGGGATTGGGATTTTAATGTTTAATCTTTGATCCATGGAGTCTATGAATTTCTTGATCCTCTCAGAAACCTACAACGAAGTTGATGCATGATGATAAAAACACTATAAATTACTGCAGACAGACCAAAATGCTGTTTAGAAGGTGATAAAAGCTTCTCATTTTTGACTGAGGATTTATTGTTCTTTAATTCTCTCTCTGCTGATCCCTGCATTTGTCCATTGTTCAGCAGGATATTAAGCCTTCTGCATTAGCATTGAGATACGAACGGGCTCCTTGGTCTCAAAGAAGCTGATGAAAGATGGGTGAGAAAAAAGAGACTCATGAATCTGTTGCTTGCAGAAATGTCTTAAATAATCATTTAAGGGGAAAAGAACTCCAGGTTCACAGAGTACATTGATTTACGCTCAACTGGTATTTTCTTACGTTTGCTGGACCATGAACCTTCTAAACTTCAAGGCTTGTTAAAGGAGCTGGCATTAAATGCTTGGGAGGAGACTGAGCAAAAGAGCTAGATAAAGATATGAAGAAGTATCTACTAAGCCAGCTCTGTGGTCTGTAAATCGCTCTGTTAGAGGAGAGGCTCAGTTCTCTCTCCCTCCAATATGAAATTGAACGATTAATAAAGCTTCCTACTGCACACTATGAAGTCAGCAAGAAAATGTAGCTTGCCTGGATGTGTAAATCTCCCCGCTGCCTACAGAGAAAAGCAAACAGCTAATTATCACTGTCTTCAAACACCTGCACCTGTCCTGGGGCTGGGTGGGTAGTGTTGCTGGAGGAACAGTTACTGGGTAAAGTACAAGTTGTCTCCTAATTGGAACAGGACAGATCAGTAAATTAGTTGGGGATACAGAGCCTTTCCTCTCAGGCTCCTGGCTCATGTGGCAGATGGTAAAAAGTTGTTGTTGCACTGAAATCTGTTGGGTGGTTGGTGTGAAATGAGTTGGGGGTCTCAGACCAGGTCCTACTGGACAAATGCCCTCATCACAAAAACTCAGTCTCAGCAGAGAGGCCAAGGGCTGAGGTGATGCACACGGCCAAAGCCAGCCCTGGCCTAAGCAGGTGCAACTGGGCCAACCTGTTCTTGGGGCCCTGTGCATCCCTGATTCATGTAAAGAGGAGAGATTAGGCCCTTTCTGTAAGACCTCCCTGTTCTGGGGTAGCGCAGATAGATTTTATAGACACAGTAACTGACTCACAGCAACGTTAAGTTAATTGCACATGGTCAAACTGGGCTGGGAATAGACCCCAGCAGTCCTTGCCCCTGTACCCTAAGGACTAGACCACACTGTTTTCCTTATCAGGTCCAGCTTTGGGCTGGTTCTAATAAATCAGCAAGGAGGGATTTTTCGTCCCAAATCTTGACATAAGCAATATTCTCTGTTTGTGAAACTTGATTAAAAACTTGTTTGTCAGAGTGAAAGCGTAACGTGTTGACCCTGCAGCATGTGACTTTCAGGTGAGTACCCAGGGTACTGGGGGAGCGAGGATCTTACTGGTTTCCCGATAGGAATTCTCCAGCTGCTGCCTCCAAAACACATCTTTCCATTTAATTTCCTCCTGGAGGAGTTTGTGGGTTTTCCCTCCCCCTACAGGCCCCAGATGGATTGATTTCTATAACCCAGATGGATTTCTGCAGCTAACTGTTCAATCTGATTCATTTCTGCCATAATCCACATGGTGTGGGATGGAGACATGCTTCTCCCTGGCAGTTTGTAAGGCGAATGGAGTGGGAAGCATTAGGATGATGGAATGCAAACAGAGAGAGACCCAAACCCACAAAATTTGGATCGTGATCTGGATTTCAAACAGCCCAAAACTCAGGGATGGCTGCATGTGGAATTCGGGGTCAGACCCGAAGGCACCTGTGAGGATGAATCACTTATTTTTGCTCAGCATCACATTCCTTAAGTTCACATGGTGGCGATTGTGCCTCCCCTTAGCATGAACTGTGTCTGAAAATAATGTTTTGAATTAAATCTGGCATTTCTCAGCCTTTTTGTTGTCAGTGACCTGATTGCTGAGTAGAATGATGTCATTTTGATTCTGTCCTGACCAGATTCTGATCTGATTTACACTAGCATAAATGAGGAGTAAATCCACGGAACTCACCGGAGTTGTACTGGTGTGAGATCCAAATCAGGCTCTGAGTAGGGAAGCTCAATGTAAGAAACAGGAAAGCTTTACCGAGTCAGATTGCATTATATTCTGCTAAGCCAGAGAGGAACTTTCCTGTGTGACGTTTTCAAATATGAAACCTGTTTAGAGAGATTTTATGTAAAGGGGGCGAAACTTACATAATCGTGCTGACATTCAAGTAGATTACTGTGCCTCAGATACAGAGGCAGGAGAGGGGAAATATTCGAGATGGAAATCAAGGAAACAGACATCGAAAGAGCTATGAGAACAAATAAAAAGCTTTAAGATAGAACCTTCCCAGTGTGTTTTTGTGATGTTTGTAAGCTCCTTGGGCAGAGACTGTCTCTCTTATGGTGCTGAGCGTACTATGTTCATTTAACAAATAAGAACCATAACACCAAAGCACAGTGCTGCAAACCAAACAGCACCCCCGCAACTGGTGTAATATTTGCATTGGACAGGGTAGTTACAATGTCCTGGAGGTCTGGTGATGATGTGTCATGGGTAGTGATGCATGTCACACATTCTGGGTGTTCAATATGGGTCATAGCACACCGGCTGCTGAATATTTAGCAATACTGAGAAGCTATAAATAGGGATATTTAGAGAGAAAAATAGGGGACTGTTTTTAACCTCATTTAAATGCATTGGAGTGGGAAAGCTTTTTGGAGAAACAGAGTGGGGGAGTGATAGCTATTTTGCTATAAAGCCCTCCCTTAAGATAGGCACAGCTGGCCTATTGTTATATCTATTATGGCAATGTCTTGGAACCCCAATCAAGGATCAGGGGCTTCATTGTGTTAGGTGCTGTACAATCAAGTAAAAGCGTCCCTGAGCTTACCACCTTGACCTCCCCCATGTGTCTGGAAATCAGCATGCAAGAAAGAGAAATCCTCCCGGACTTGCATGTGAGATATTCCATTTGTTTGACAAACTGGCATCAGAAAGAAATAATGGGCAGGGGACAGAGCTCCAAACAATAGCTTTGCAGTGAGTCACTGGATATTAGCCACTGGCGTTCTGTCTAGCCCTGCTCAAAAGACAGGGACGGGGAGCTGTCTGACAGTCCCCGTAAAGAGAACCCTTTTGTATCTCATTTTGGGACCATCACATCCTCCTCATTGGTGATGATTTATTATGTAACGAGCCCTCCTCCATAGATGTGAGCCATGCTTTGCAAAACATAAAGAAAAGGTCCTTGTCCAGAGGTGCTTAATGTTGAACACGGACAGAGACACCATATAGGACAATAATTCCAAACACAAGAAGATACAGAGAAACAGTTGGTGAGGAGGCCAGTATAGGAGGCTTGGGGAAAGGAGTGGGTTTCAAGCAGGGGTTCGAGGGAGGCCCACTTGATGACTGTTTTGATGGCATCTTCATCATAGCGCTCATTCAATCAGTTGCATCACAAGTCCCTAGAAAACCGAGCATATAATGGCAACTGCGACTGACTCATAACTAGAGTGGTGCTAGTGGAACAGGCGGGTGCGACTGTGATAATTGCTACTTTGCTAAATAAATGTCCTGACAGACTCTGAAAGAGAAGAGATGTGTCTAAAAGGCAAAAAAAGCGCAAGGACCTTGCAGTGTCAGAAGTGGCAATCAGGGCTAGTTCAGGTGTTGAAGGAAATATTTAAATATATCTAAATACTTCTGTCTCCCAAGTGGCTCTTTAGATCATTCCACAATCGAATTGCTCTGTCAACAACTGTTCATGCAGCAGAGAGCTAGTGGCAATGATAGTGGTAGTGATAGCAAGAACCGAGAAGGGCTGAACCATTCGTGTTGGTTACCGCTGTATTTGAAATTTCAGTTCATGAGCAAAATAAATGAAACCTGGGGAAAAATCCCAGTTCAGAGAAAGATAAAAATACACCCAGGCAATTCCTGGAAAAATGGAGAAAGTATCTTTATCTCCTGATGGGTGAGTTGCAGCATTGTGGAAGTTTGTTTTGAAACACAAATACTAGGAGTGAAGATCAACCATAATTTAAGTATGTTTCCTTGAATTACAGGAAAATTTTGGCCCTGAAACTCCCTGGCTGAATGCCAACAGGCAAACGGGACCTTAAGAGTCCCCCAACTTTTTGTGCAAGTCACAAGAAAAATCCTAAAAGGAGGATGTTTTCAGTGTATATTTTATATGAACTTATTCTCCAGTTTTTACTTCATTGGGATTTTATTGGCTTGAACCTAAAGTATGAAACCCTAGACATAATCTAGAGAGACCCAGAAGGAAGGCAGAGAGCCAGGACAGCGCAAAGACCTCTCCTCAGAGATCCTTCAGAAATCCTTGGCGATTTTTCTTTTATAGCTCTTAATGTGGATACCAGCCATCCACAACGAGGATTCCCGGAGGATGAGGGACATAACATACTCAGAATTTTAGGGACCAGTTTTTCCAAGTCCTTAGCCACATGAAATCAGCTCATGTGGAGAAACCCTTGGAAGAGATTTACCTTGTCCTTGGCCTTGCCTACACTAGAAAGGGATTGCTGGTATAACTACAGCAGTCTGTCTATCTTACTGGCAAACCCTCCTAAAGGAGACCCAGTTTATACTGCCAGAAAAGTTCTTTTTGCCAGTATTGCTTATACCAGTTCCCCCCTCAAAATTAGCCCTTCTTCTTCTTGCTTGCCACTTTCCTATTTGGGGTCAGTAATTTTTTTTATAGCCTCCATCCAAAACACAATTGTTTGCTTGGCTTTCACGCCAGTTGATCTCTCTACCATCCTCTGATATCCAGTCCATGTACTGAGTCTTTGACCTCCCACCTTGGTCATCTTCCATCCACGATCATTGCAAGGGCCATCCTACCAATATAACTCTTGGGTCTCCACTGGACATGTCCATATCAACATAGCCTAGCCTTCCTCAACTTGTCTTCAACTGGAGTAACCTGTATTAGGCCCCTCACAGACTCACTTTGTTTCCTATCACAGAGTGTCCCACCATCTCATCATCTTCATTTCCAGAGTGGGAAGCATACGGATTTCTTTTCTTGTGGCCTGACCAGTCTCTGTTCTGTACATTAGGAAGGGTCGAATTACAGTTTTAGACTCTTTGAAAGCTGCACTCAGTTCTAGTTGCCCCAGCTCAGAAAAGATATTTTAGAATTGGAAAATGTGCAGAGAAGGGCAACAAAAATTATTAGGGGCATAGAGCAGCTTCCACATTAAGAGAGATTAAAAAGACTGGGACTGTTCAGCTTTAAGGGGGGATATGATAGAGGTCTATAAAATCATGAATGGTGTGGAGAAAGTGAATAGGGAAGTGTCATTTACCCTTTTACATAACACAAGAACCAGGGATCACCCAATTAAATTAATAGGCAGCAGATTTAAAACTACCATAAGAAGCCCTCTTCCCACAACACACACTCAACCTGTGGAACTCATTGCCAGGGGATGTTGTGAAGGCCAAAAGTATAACTGGGTTGAAAAAAGAATGAGATAAGTTCATGGAGGATAGGTCCATCAATGGCTATTAGCCATGATGGTCAGGGACACAACCCCACGTTCTGGGTGTCCCTAAATCTCTGACTGCCAGAATCTGGGACTGGATGACAGGGGATAGATCACTTGATAATTGCCCTGTTCTGTTCATTCCCTCTGAAGCAACAGGCTCCAGCTACTGTTGGAAGACAGGATTCTAGGCTAGATGGATCATTGGTCTGACCTGGCATGGCCATTCTTATGTTCTTAGGAAGCTCCCAGATCAGGTTCTCCAGTACTGTCTGGAACAGATTTTCCATGATATGGAACCATTCAGGACAGGTTTTCTGTGGTTTGGCACCATGTAGAGTAGGTTTTACATTACTAGATGTCATCCACAGCTAACTTTCTATAACCTGGCACCAAATGGAATACACTTTCTTCATCTCACAACTAGAGAGGACTGAACTAGTTCAGAGAACTGTAGGAACATTTGAACCTCAGGCTCCTGCCGGGACCCTGAGGCACTGTATTTTGCCAGCTGCGTCTCCTGCCTTTGACAAATAAGGTACGTTCTGACCTGGCCATAAAGGATTGATCCCATGAGGGAGCCATTCTGGCTTAATACACACATTCCTCCTGCTCCAGAAGCTGCTGCACTAGTGTTCCTAGATGTGTCTGTGGCTTCCTAGCAGCCACTTCAGTTTCTGTCTGCCTCTGAGACAGAAAACAAACAACTCACCAGAATGTGAATAATTTATAAAAAGGGAAAGGAAAAAAAAGAGGCAGGTTTGATAGGTGGAGCCTAGCGAAGTGATGAACGAGAGAGCCCCGGGGACAGATCCTCAGCTGGTGTCGACTGGCATAGTTCTATTGAACTCCACAGGGCTAGGCTGATTTGCACCAGCTGAGAACGTGACCCCTGGAGTTCTGCACAGACACCGAATTTGTCATTTCCTTACCACCTCACTTGCAGTTGGCTGCAGTATTACTTAGTAATGATCCTGCCAGCCGAGCGTCTCAAAGGGCTCTACAGACATTTGTGAATTAAGTCTGATAAGCCCCCTATGATGGAGGTAAGAATTCTATTCACTTTCTCCGCACCATTCCTGACTTTATAGACGTCTACCATATCCTCCCTTAGTCGTCTCTTTTCCAAACTGAACGGTCCCAGTTTTTAAAATCTCTCCTAATGTGGAAGCTGTTCCATCCCCCTAATCATTTTTGTTGCCCTCCTCTGTACTTTTTCCAAGGTGCCAGCTCATGCCAATGCCTTGAGGCCTCAACTGAACATTGACAAATGCAAATGTACTTTTTCCAATTCTAATATATCTTTTTGAGATGGGGTGACCAGAACTGCACGCAGTATTCAAGGTGTGGGCGTAGCATGGATTTATATAGTGGCATTGCAATATTTACTGTCTTATTATCTATCCCAGGGATGGGCAAACTTTTTGGCCTGAGGGCCACATCGGGGTTCCGAAACTGTATGGAGGGCTGGGTAGGGAAGGCTGTGCCTCCCCAAACAGCCTGGCCCCCACCTCCTATTCACCCCCTCCCACTTCTCGCCACCTGACTACCCCCCTCAGAACTCCTGATCCATCCAACCCGCCCTGCTCCTTGTCCCCTCACCGCCTCCTTCTGGGACCCCCCTGCCCCTAACCGCCCCCCAGGACCCCCTCATCCAACCCCCCCCCGCTCCTTGTCTGCCCTGTCCCCTATCCATACCCCAGCCCCTGACTGGTCCCCTGGGACTCCCACGCCTATCCAACCGCTCCCTGTCCCCTGAGTGCCCCTGGGAACCCCTGCCCCTTATCCACCCCCCCCACCCCGTCCCCTTACCATGCCGCTCAGAGCACCAGGACTGGCCACCGTGCTGCCTGGCTGGAGCCAGCCATGCCGCCGCGTTGCCCAGCAGGAGCTCGCAGCCCCCTGCCCAGAGCGCTGCTGGCACGGCGATCTGAGGCTGCAGGGAAGGGGGGACAGCAGGGGAGGGGCCGGGAGCTCAAGGGCCGGGCAGGACAGTCCCGCGGGCTGTAGTTTGCCCACCTCTGGTCTATTCCTTTCCTAATGGTTCCTAACACTCTGTTAGCTTTTTTGACCGCTGCTGCACATTGAGCGGATGCTTTTAGGAAACTATCCACAATGACTCCAAGATTTCTTTCTTGAGTGGTAACAGCTAATTTAGATCCCATCATTTTGTGTGTAGAGCTGGGATTAGGTTTTCCAATGTGCATTACTTTACATTTATCAGCACTGAATTTCATCTGCCATTTTGTTGCCCATTCACCAAGTTTTGCGAAATCCCTTTATAAGAACATAAGAACATAAGAAAGGCCGTACTGGGTCAGACCAAAGGTCCATCTAGCCCAGTATCTGTCTACCGACAGTGGCCAATGCCAGGTGCCCCAGAGGGAGTGAACCTAACAGGCAATGATCAAGTGATCTCTCTCCTGCCATCCATCTCCATCCTCTGACGAACAGAGGCTAGGGACACCATTCTTACCCATCCTGGCTAATAGCCATTTATGGACTTAGCCACCATGAATTTATCCAGTCCCCTTTTAAACATTGTTATAGTCCTAGCCTTCACAACCTCCTCAGGTAAGGAGTTCCACAAGTTGACTGTGCGCTGCGTGAAGAAGAACTTCCTTGTATTTGTTTTAAACCTGCTGCCTATTAATTTCTTTTGGTGACCCCTAGTTCTTGTATTATGGGAATAAGTAAATAACTTTTCCTTATCCACTTTCTCAACATCACTCATGATTTTATATACCTCTATCATGTCCCCCCTTAGTCTTCTCTTTTCCAAACTGAAGAGTCCTAGCCTCTTTAATCTTTCCTCATATGGGACCCTCTCTAAACCCTTAATCATTTTAGTTGCTCTTTTCTGAACCTTTTCTAGTGCTAGAATATCTTTTTTGAGGTGAGGAGACCACATCTGTACACAGTATTCGAGATGTGGGCGAACCATGGATTTATATAAGGGCAATAATATATTCTCAGTCTTATTCTCTATCCCCTTTTTAATGATTCCTAACATCCTGTTTGCTTTTTTGACCACCTCTGCACACTGCGTGGACATCTTTAGAGAACTATCCACGATGACGCCAAGATCTTTTTCCTGACTCGTTGTAGCTAAATTAGCCCCCATCATGTTGTATGTATAGTTGGGGTTATTTTTTCCAATGTGCATTACTTTACATTTATCCACATTAAATTTCATTTGCCATTTTGTTGCCCAATCACTTAGTTTTGTGAGATCTTTTTGAAGTTCTTCACAATCTGCTTTGGTCTTAACTATCTTGAGTACTTTAGTATCATCTGCAAACTTTGCCACCTCACTGTTTACCCCTTTCTCCAGATCATTTATGAATAAATTGAATAGGATAGGTCCTAGGACTGACCCTTGGGGAACACCACTAGTTACCCCTCTCCATTCTGAGAATTTACCATTAATTCCTACCCTTTGTTCCCTGTCCTTTAACCAGTTCTCAATCCATGAAAGGACCTTCCCTTTTATCCCATGACAGCTTAATTTACGTAAGAGCCTTTGGTGAGGGACCTTGTCAAAGGCTTTCTGGAAATCTAAGTACACTATGTAACTCTTGTAACTCTTTGCAGTTAACTTTGGACTTAACTATCTTGAGCACTTTTGTATCATCTGCAAACTTTGCCATCTCACTGTTTACCCCTTTTTCCAGATTTGTGACTATGTTGTGTCAAGCTGTCTGGAGTGCCTCAAGAGTGTGAGTACCAACCTCGTCAGGACAGACTGTGAAGAAGCAGGACCCACACCCCAAATTGATTGTGACTTCTATATTAAGATTTCACCAACCAAATATCAAGTGTTAACTCCTCAGGCACTACCACAGCCTTAACCTGGTGTCACAGACAGTCCCTTTGGGTACTCCGATCTATCTTGCCACCCAGATATGTTTGCCTTTGTGATACATGGTCCCTTGCACCAAAAAATCACAACAATATTCAAATTACTCCAAGTCCCAAAGGACCAGTCACTTACCCCAGGTCAATTGCACTTTAGATCCTGCACCAAAGACAACACTTGTAGCCAATGTTATAACAAATTAACTAAAGATTTATTAACTAGGAAAAGGAAATAAGAGAGTTATTTACAAGGTTATTTACAAGAAACTTCTATAATAAACAAGCTCTATATGGCCTTTAGGGCTAACCCAGGCTAAGCACCGGGGAACTTTTGCTTATGCTTAGAAATCTTGCCCTCCCAAAACCCAAGCAGCATAAAAACTAAGTTTCCTCCTGTCAAGGATTTTTATTCCCTTCCCCTAGAATTCAAGCTGATGGGACAAGTCCACCAGCACCTCTCCTCTTCATGGGTGCAGGGGGAGCAATCAACAAAATCTTTTGTCTTTTGATGTTCCACAAGGGCTTCTCTGGTGTCTATGGGCCTTTTGTTGGGCAGGAGATAACTCTTGCTATGTCAAACTAGTATTTCACACTTGGTAATGCTTCTCTCCTAACTGTGTGTGTGTGTGGGGGGGGGGGTGTGCATGTTACAGTTTCAGAGCAAATACTTTTACAATTACAGAGAAAACACTTAAATACTGCCTTATAACATGCAATACAGGTATTAATGGGTGGCGGGTGAACCCCCACTTTGGGGAGGCTAGCCCACCGGCCCTGCCCCTTCTGCCCGAGTCCCCACCCCCACATGCCAGAGCCCTAAACCCCTTCCCCCCCAGCCACCACAGCCAGCCCCCCCAGCGCCAGGCCGAATGCTGGGCCAGGCTGCTCCTTTCCGTGCCCTGCCAGGTCGGTCCCAGTGCTGGGCCGGGCCGAGCCACTCCCCCGGCCCCGCCAGAGTCCTGGGCTGGGCCAGCCCCAGCGCTGCACCAAGCCGCCCACCTCCCCCTCCCCCCAACCGCTGGGCCGAGCTGCCCCCACCTGAGCGTTGGGTAGAGCCCCGCCCCCATCTGAGCCGGCGGCCCCAGTGTGCCTGGCGAGCCGCCTCAGTCCCCCGCCAGACCCCCATGCCTGGCGCTTGCTTGCAGCGTCCCTCCTCATTCCCCTGCCCCCGAGAAGAAGCGACGCGGTGAGCAGCAGGGATCTGGGGGGGGGAGGTGGAGTGCAGGTAGACAGGTGACAGCAGCAGCAGGCGGTGGGTGGGGACCTCGGCGAAGGGGCAGGGCTACTGCGGTCCCATTGTCCATTGAGGGCGGCTGCGCCAGGGAAGGCTTAACTAACTTCCCTGGCCTATTATACCGCCGCCCATGCAGGTATTATAAGTGAGATTAATGCATACAGCAACTTACAAGCATTTCATAAAGTCTAAACACATTCTTATCAATCTAACACCTATTTGACCAGTACTAACACACGGGTGAGCCAGACTGGTTTCCAGCTATGCATTTGTCAGTGTTAAGTTGAGGCCTTGGAGCCTTGGCATGAGCTGGCACCAGGTCCGCTAGCATCACATGTTGAACAGCACTGGAGTCCCGGTCAGATCCTTGGGAGACCCCGCTATTTACCTCTCTCCATTGTGAAAACTAACCATTTATTCCTACCCTGTATTTCCTGTCTTTTAATAAGTGACTGATCCATGTGAGGACCTTCCCCTTATCCGTTAACTGCTTATTTTGCTTAGGAGCCTTCGGTGAGGGACCTTGTCTAAGGCTCTCTGAAAGTCCAAGTACACTACATCCACTGGATCACCCTTGTCCACGTTTGTTGACCCCCCTCAGAGAATTCTAATAGAGGGGTGAGGCATGATTTTCCTTTACAAAAGCCATGTTGACTCTTCCCCAACAAATTGTGTTCGTCTATGTGTCTGATAATTCTTTACTATCGTTTCAATAAATTTGCTGGGTACTGAAGTTAGGCTTACCGGCATCTGATTGCCAGGATCGCCTCTGGTGCCTTTTTAAAACATCAGCATTACATTAGCTATCCTCCAGTCTTCTGGTACAGAGGCTGATTTAAGTGATAGGTTACATACCACAATTAGTAGTTCTGCAGTTTCATATGCGAGTTCCTTCCAAACTCTTGGGAGAATATTATCTGGTCCTGGTGACTTATTACTCTTTAATTTCTCAATTTGCTCCAAAGCCTCATCTATTGACCCCTCAATCTGAGACAGTTCCTCAGATTTGTCACCTAAAAAGAATGGCCCAGGTGTGGGGAATCTCTGTCACATCCTCCTCAGTGAAGACCAGTGCAAAGAATTCATTTAGCCTCTCCGCAATGGCCTTGTCTTCCTTGAGTGCTCCTTTCCCCATTGATTGTTTGGCAGGCTTCCTGCTTCTAATGTCTTTAAGCATTTTCACGGTTAGTTTTTGGGTCTTTTGCTAATTGCTCTTCAACATTTTTTTTTGGCCTGACTAATTATACTTTACACTTTATGTTCCTTTCTATATTTCTCAGTGGCAGTCTGGAACAGAACCCAGGTCTCCTGATTTCCCGTCTAGTGCTTTATCCACTGGTTCTCAACCAGGGGTACGTGTACCCCGGGGGTCTGTAGAGGTCTTCCAGGGGGTACATCAACTCATCTAGATATTTGCCTAGTTTTACAACAGGCTATGTAAAAAGCATTAGCAAAGTCAGTACAAATTAAAATTTCATTCAGACAATGACTTGTTTATACTGCTCTATACTGAAATGTAAGTACAATATTTATATTCCAATTGATTTATTTTATAATTATATGGTAAAAATGAGAAAGTCAGCAATTTTTCAGTAACAGTGTGCTGTGACACTTTTGTATTTTTATGTCTGATTTTTTTAAGCAAGTAGTTTTTAAGAGAGGTGAAACTTGGGGGTACGCAAGACAAATCAGACTCCTGAAAGGAGAACAGTTGTCTGGAAAGGTTGAAAGCCAGACTAGGCCCAGCTGCTCTAAAGAGAGATCAAACTATCTATCTTATTATTGTTGTTAATATTTGTATTACAATCATACTCAGGAACCCCTTGTGCTAGGCGCTGTAAAGACAAATAACAACGAAGACACTCCCTGCCCCAGACAGCTTGCAGTCTAAGTGTGAGACTGGATGAGACAGGCAGACAAAACAGACAGATAGATGGGGCAGGCAAGGATGAGGTAAGAAAATGAACAGAGCTTAGCAGGAAAATAAGAAATCTGTCTGATAACGGCACCCATCCCTGCGGTGTCTGAGCAGCTCCCAAAGAATAAAGCAAAAATAAAAACCAGTCGAAAGACCTGGAGCCGGTGTTACAAAGGCACCTCATGGGTTTTACAAAAGTGCAAAGTAAGTTGGGTGCCTTGAGTGCTCATGTGCTTTTGTAAATCCTAACACCTGCCTATTGGCATCTTTGAAATCCCTTTGAAAATCTGATTCTTTGGAAGTCTAGCTTTCTTTAGTGAGGTGGCTAAGACATGAGAATAGCACCTGCTGTACTCTGACCCAACCCCCCCACCTGCTCTATTTATAGGGGATGCTGGGTGCTGATGTAGCACATTCATCATCCCACTCCGTAAGCCTGAGCACATGACTCCCCGGAGCCTTTTTATAATGTCCCCGTATTCATTAGTGTTCTGTAATGTGCTTGATCGCCCATCGCGGGGCACAGGCAGATTTTTAACATATGTTGTTTGCAGAAGAAACAAAGGAAAACCACATGCCTCCCAATAAAGAGGCAGCAGCCCTGCTCCCGAGGCCAACGTCTGGGAAAAGGGAGGGGTTTTGTGCCATACCCTGGAGGTTAACAAAATTGAATCCCTAGCCCATAACAGTAATGAATCCCAGAGTCCAGGGCCCTCTCCTGAGAACACCCTTTGTTATTATTATTCTTATTTATTATTATTCCTTTGTATCACTGTAGTGCCCAAAGACTGCAACAGGACCAGGGCTACATTGTGCAAGGTGCTGTACAAACACTGCCCTCAACTCCTGGGCATTCAATATTGAATATAGGGACAGTTAACTTGAGCACCTACCTGATTTCAACAGCCACTGTGGCTCAGGGAGAAAGCCAGGTTCTCAGATATTGGAAGGTAAGTGCTAAGTCATGTAATATTGTATGTGTAGCCTCAATGGTCCCACACATGTGGCTAATATAATTTCCTCCGACTTCATATATCTTCAGTCGCTATATTTGGGTCTGATGATTTTGATTCCTCTCCTCTGTGCTGACTGCTCCCTCTTCCCATCAGCCTCCAGTTAAATATCTGCAAGAAAATGTGTCACTTTTATGGCATGTTCCTTTCCGCAGGTTGTCTATACTCCTATACTCATTGCTTTATTTTGTACAGCATCTTTCACTGTATTCCCCAAAGAGAGGCAGGTAATCAGTTATGTAGCACAGGAGGAGAAAAGGGCCATTTTCAGATGAGATTTGAAAATAGACGAGGCAGAGGAATGACAAGGAGGCTGCTCCAGAGGACAGGAACTGCCCAGGAGAAGGCTCTCATGCTGGCAGTGGTGGCACTGCGTGCTGAGACAGCCGGAAAGGCAGGGGTGGGGCTAGAGAGAGACAGGGTAGGTGGGACAGGCTGGACCATTGCGATGAGACTTTAAAGGAAGAGGAGGGTGGTTTGGAATGATGAACAATGGATATATAAAACATCAGTCCTCTTATTGACTAAAAACAGGAGGATGGGGGCCATGTGTGGAGGGGACCCTCTTCACACGGCTCTCCCCTCCGATGTAGGGACTCAGCTGTCTCATGTCCCCATCCTCCCGCACCCCCCGGCCCTCACAAAAACCTCCTCACTTGTCCAGGGATCTGCACTGATGGAAAAGGCAGGCAGTGGACCTGCTGGGGGAGGAATTGGCAGACCAGTGGAGGGACACACATTGTCCCCCCTTGCACCCAGATGAGCTTACTGATAAGAGACAACGTGGCCGGTGGGTCTATTGCCTTTCCCACCAAGCCCACTCCGCAGCGGGGATCCTCCTTTAAAGAGGGTCCTTGGGGTAACTGCAGCCAAGGGAGGCCTGGTAGCACAGCTCCAGCTGAGCCCCACTGCCCGCCACCAGGCCCAGAGCTGATAAGGACACAGAGCTGCAGCAGAGGCCTGGGGCCAGCATTGGGATGATGCTCGCTAGCCTCTCACTGATCCACAGGGGTCTGCATGGGTCCTGGGGCATCTGTGGGGCTTAGGATCAGGTCCAGCAGTTTATTCTACCCTCCTCTGACAGAACAATGTTGGGGAATCTCTGCTAGGGCATCCCCATGGAGTTTTTCCCACTGGTTTGACTGGTGTGCTTGCCATGGCTGTATATATGTGTGATCCAGCCTGATTAATTCACAACTATGTCAGGATAAATTATTTCCCAGATGAGGCCTTGGGCCGTATTTTCTCTCCCCCAGTATTGAAGTCTGCCTCACAGGTGTGATGTGATCATGTCTAGCCCCCTTCTGAAGTACAGCTGTTCCATTAGCTCTCCAAAACACGCCCCACCTCCCTCATTCCAAAGAAGTAGTCCATTCCCGTGTCCCTTTCGCTAGTTGACCAGAATCAATGGATCCTGTAAAGTCCTGCAGATAATATAATTACCCCCTTTCCCCACTGGCTTGATTTAAATTAATGTTTTAACTTTTGAAATACAAGTGTGTGAAGGGGTTGCTGGCTGGTTGGTTAGGGAATTGATGGTTACATGGCTAGAGAGTTACGGACAGTGGGGAGAATGGGGTGGATAATTAGGGGTGCATGAAAGGAGATAGTGTGGATCAATGGGTTGAGGGGGATAGAGAAAGGGAGATGGGTTGGACTGGGTGAATGGAGGAAGGAGGGAGGGAGGTCGAGGTGGATGAATGAGGCAATGGTGGGTGAAGGTGGATGAATGGGGCAATGGTGGATGGAGATGGATGAATGGGGTGGGGGGATGGTGGGTCAAGGTGGATGAATAAGAACATAAGAACACCCATACTGGGTCAGACCAAACTTAGTCATCTTTTTTCCAAACTGAACAGTTCCAGTCTTTTTAATCTCTCCTCATATGGAAGCTGTTCCATACCCCTAATCATTTTTGTTGCCCTTTTCTGAACCTTTTCCAATTCCAATATATCTTTTTTGAGATGGGGTGACCACATCTGCAGGCAGTATTCAAGATGTGGCCATACGATGGATTTATATAGAGGCACTATATGGGGTGGTGGGCAGAGATGGATGAATGGGGTGGGGGGATGGTGAACAGAGGTGGATGAATGGGGTGGTGGGATGGTCAACGGAGGTGCATGAATGGGGGGATGGTGGATAATGGGCAGAGGTGGAGGAATGGGGTGGGGCGATAGTGGGGAATGGTGGGCGGAGGTGGAAGAATGCGGGGAAGGTGGATGAATGGGGGGACGGTGGGTGGAGGTGGATGAATGGGGCAGGGGATGGTGGGTGGAGGTGGATGAATGGGGAGATGGTGAGCGGAGGTGGATGGATGGGGGGAAGATGGATGAATGGTGGGATGGTGGGTGGAGGTGGATGAATGGGAGAGGGGATGGTGGGTGGAGGTGGATGAATGGGGAGATGGTGAGCGGAGGTGGATGAATGGGGGGAAGATGGATGAATGGGGGGACGGTGGGTGGAGGTGGATGAATGAGGGGATGGTGAGCGGAGGTGGATGAATGGGGTGGGGCAGAGGCGTGCGTTATTCCCCTGCCCGCGGTGGGTTTGGACTCTGCCTGCCCCATGGACACGTGGCGGGGGCGAAGCGGATCCCAGCCTTCTCCATCAGGCTGACACTCCCTTTCCCCGCTTCTCTATCGCCCTACAAAGAGCCAAAGGAGAGGTGAAGCCCCGCCCCCATTTCGGGTTGTGAGGAGCCCCTTTCGGGGCACTGGCTCTGCAGGGGTCCCAGAAAAACAAGGCGGGGGGCATGAGGGACAGCCAGCCCCTGGGTACTGTAGGGAGTGCTCCGTGCCTGGGGAGCCCCCCGCTCCGTGCCAGGCTCCCGGGCCGGGGGTGCGGGGAGCCCCCCACTCTGTGCCAGGGTCGGGGAGCCCCAGCTCCGGGCCGGGGGTGCGGGGAGCCCCCCATCCTGTGCCAGGGTCGGGGAGCCCCCGCTCCGGGCCGGGGTGCGGGGAGCCCCCCATTCTGCTCCAGGGTCGGGGAGTCCCCGCTCTGTGCCAGGGTCGGGGAGCCCCCGCTCCGAGCCGGGGGTGCGGGGAGCCCCCGCTCTGTGTCAGGGTCGGGGAGCTCCAGCTCCGGGCCGGGGGTGCGGGGAGCCCCCCACTCTGTGCCAGGGTCGGGGAGCTCCAGCTCCGGGCCGGGGGTGCGGGGAGCCCCCGCTCTGTGCCAGGGTCGGGGAGCCCCCGCTCCGGGCCGGGGTGCGGGGAGCCCCCCATTCTGCTCCAGGGTCGGGGAGTCCCCGCTCTGTGCCAGGGTCGGGGAGCCCCCGCTCCGAGCCGGGGGTGCGGGGAGCCCCCGCTCTGTGCCAGGGTCGGGGAGCCCCCGCTCCGGGCCGGGGGTGCGGGGAGCCCCCGCCCCGTGCATTGGCTCCCGGGAAGGGCGGGCGGAGCAGGGGGAGGTGTCTGCGCTCGGAGAGCGGAGCGGGGCTGGGAGCGGCGATGGGCTGCACACGCTCGGATGCTCCTATTCTTCGGGGGGATTTATTTTCTCCATCCTGCCTTTGCAGCGCCCCGGAGCCAGCCATTGCCGGGTGAGCGCCCCAGGGGCCGGGCGCGGAGCGGGGCGCTGACCCGGGGGGCCGCCGCCGGGCGCGGGGTAAGTGCTGCGAGCGGGGGGGTGCGGGCGGGCTCCTCTCCTCGGCTGGATCCAGGGCAGATGCTCGGCGCCAAGGGGCACCTCTGGCGGCCCCTCCCCGTGCCGGCGGGGAGCGGCGTTTGCAGGGCTCTGTCCTTTGCCGCGGGGGACCAGCAGCTCGATGGCTTTGCCGTCGATAATGTGCAGCTGGCGAGGCTGGGGACTGGGGGGGAGGGGGGTGGATTGGGGAATGGGTGGGGAGGGGGCTTTCTGCAGAAGCAGCCCTGTCCCCTGGCCCGATCTTCCCGTGGCATGCACCGAAGCCATTGCAATCCATGCACATTGCTCCCCTCCTTGCACCTGCTGGATTGCCTGATCGCCCCGCTATTCCACTGCCAACCCCCCCGGCCGCCTCACAATTTCCTCCCAGAAAAGCAGCCTCCTTCCCCTGCGACGCAAACAGGGTTTCATTCCTTATTCCTGGCTGCCCCTGATGTGGGTGTGTTCCCAAGAAAATGGGGAGAAGAGACATTTTCCCTCTATTTCTCTTAGCATGGCAGATGCAGGCGGACAGTATATACATGTGCAGCTCCATGTTTTAGAGGATAAACATGGCTAATTTTTTTTGGCTTATCATTGGGAGGTGCATGACTCATGAAATTATTTATTTCTCTTGATTTTTTTTCCTCTTTGTTCCTGTTTCGCTGATTACATACTACTACTACTACTAAGGCTGTCCTCGATAGAGACAGCCTCTCCTCCATTACAGATTTTAGGAGTCAGGCACAGTTCTTTCCCAGTGGTTCTAGAGAATAAAATATGAGTTATTTAAAATATGTCTTATTGCAAAGTGCTTATTTGCTCGCTGAATATACATTAGACAGACTCACTTGCTACTTAAGATAGGAAGCCGCTACCAATTTCTTCCTATAATGTTTAATAAAGTGGATTTTTACAGCTGCTCCCACTTTGGGGAAGATCGGGGACAATGGATATTTCTTAGTAGTTTAGATTTTAAGCCTTCTAATTGTCAGATTAAAAAAAAATCTGAGTTTGCTTTGTTGAACTGAGCAAGGTGCATAGAGCTCCAGTGATACCAACCTATATTTTGGTGGCCAAGACAAGATGATGCTATTGGACTTCCTATTCGGAGCCCTAGATTGAAGTCATCCTGTAACAGAGAATGGGAAACTGAGGCAATGGTGTGTAAGGCACTGCTGTGAGAAAGATCACGAGGCTGCTGTTCTAGTTAGCACTGACAGGCCACTGCTGTGAGGAAGCTCACAGCTTCTAGAGGGAAGTTCATAGGCCGGGAGTGCTAGACGGCACTGGCAGGGCACTGTTGTGAGGAAGCTCACAGCTTCTGGGAGGCAGTTCATAGGCCAGGAATCGTAGCTGGCACTTACAGGGCACTGTTCTGAGTACGCTCCCACGGTGATTGTTCTGCTTAGCACTGCAGGGCCCTGCTGTGAGGCAGTTCACACTGTGGCAGACTCTAGTTGGCACTGCTGTGAGGAAGCTCACGCTGCTGGAATTCTGGATGCTCTCGGCAGGTTTCTGCTTTGAGGAAGCTGCCGTGCCAGCTAGTGTTGTCTGGACATTGGTGTGAGGGCCCTCAAGCTGTTGCCCTCCTGCCTGGCTTGGGGGGCAGCTCTGTGCTGGTAGGGCTTTTGGTGGTGTCATGATCGCTGAGGAAGGGTGAAGGGCTATTCATGCCCAGAACAGACACATCACATGCAATAGCAGCGTACGCTTCCACTCGCACCGTCCTGCCTTAAACCTGCCCTGGAGTGACATCGCTCAGGGTCTCCAGGCCTATTTCAGCCTTTGCTCTTTTCTGCTGAGACCGCCATTTCCACGGGGACCCTGAGTGGGGGCCCACACCAACTAATTTCCCGTAGGCAGCTGAACAGCCATTAGGTCGTAAGTGCTCAGCACTCATTACCTGCCTGTGTCAAACTGGAACAGGTGGCTTGGACCGGAAAGGATCCCTATTGCAATGCCAACCCCCTGAGCCACCCAGTGGCCACGTATTGGTAGGACCGCTTGGAAAATCAAGAGAAGGTTGCTAGTATCTTCCCATGGAGCTGAACTTCATGTGTTGTTTTATCCACCCACAGATCACTGTTGTTGAAGAGTAGCGCATCCCTCTCGTGTGGGCCATGTCTTCCTCCGACGAAGAGACCCTCAGCGAGAGGTCGTGCCGGAGCGAGAGGTCGTGCCGGAGCGAGAGGTCCTACAGAAGCGAGAGGTCGGGAAGTCTGTCTCCTTGCCCCCCAGGCGACACCTTACCTTGGAATTTACCCCTGCATGAGCAGAAGAAGCGGAAGAGCCAGGATTCAGTGCTGGACCCAGCAGAGAGAGCTGTTGTCAGAGTAGCTGGTAAGGAAACATGCAGTATCTAGGAATTAAAGCCATGTCTCTATTGTTCCCTGTATCACTGTGCCCTGAATCTCGGCATGAGGCCACCATCCTTCTACGGAAGGTCAGATATGCCTTCTTTTAGAGCTCATCCATGCCACTCCTTGCGTCAGCCCAGAACGGCTGCCTAAGAGCCATCCCATGTGCCCCACTCCCATAGGACTGATCATGCTTCTCTGTAGTGCTCCAAGCCTCCTGCAAGCCCTGGGACCCAGATTCAGATTTGTTCTGCCACTAGAGCACTGGACTGGCCCCATCATTGGAATGAAAGGTAGTGAAACCTAGCTGCCGTCAGTGGTAGTGCCACAGTGTAAGGTGATACAAAAGGCCCATGTTCAGAAGTGGCCTGAGGTCTCTCAAGCCTTCTGTGCTCTGGAAGAAATGGGACCTATAATTCACCATCTGTGCAGTTCCACCGGCAGTGGAAGCCATCCTGTAGACAGGCCACCACAGGCGTCTTTACCACTGTGGGTGTCAGTGATGGAAGATGTAGTGTACCCAAAGCTTGAGTATTTTCACTACAAAGCCAGTTTAGATAGTTCAGTGCCTGAGCCTGCATGTTCCCCTGTCTCCTCTCTATCTTCCACCATTTCTGCCGCTGGTGGAGCATCTCCAGTAGGGAATCATGTATCCCGTTGTCTGCCAGTGTAGACACAGCCTCAGTTCCGTGGCTGGTAGAGTGCTCAAGCACTCAAGCATTCTACCATAGCAATGTTAGGAGATGATGATGGTCCTTCAATGCCCCCACTGATTGGAAGAGCCCTTTCACTCTCTCCTTCAGCCCTGGGCCATGAGTCTGGTGATGAAATTAAATGAACAGGGGGGTATGGAGGAAAAAATGCTGTTTCTTGGGATAAGGTGGCCACCCATCCCTTCATTCATGGGAGATTCCTGATTTGCACAGGTCTGCTCCATCTCCCACGAGCTGGGCTTGCATGGCCATTCAAAACCCCAGTATTTGAGCCAGCCTCCGCCATGACTCAAAGACCCAGCCTCTGAGATGCAGCATCATGGTTTCGTGACAATTACTTTGTCTGCCGGGTCACATGCAGCTGGGTGTCCATGGCAAGTGGATGTGAAATGAAATGCAAGGGGCAGGTTTGATGTGTTGCGAGTTCTCTTGCCCCCGCTGTGGTGCCTCGTTGATAGAGTTCAAGCTGAGCCATTTGCAAGGGGATTGGAGGAATCGAAACATTTGTAGTGGCTCAGGGGGCATCCTTGGGGGCAGTGGTGGAAACTACCCGCTCATCAGTGTGGGCAGGGGCCTAGACAGCTGGCAGTCCGAGGGTGGGCATGCAGTGGTTTTCCTGCCGGCTGGTTCTCTATGGGCCGGGTTTGTTGCTGTTTTGTTTGTATCCTTTTGACCATATGTTTAATTGGTGGCAGGGCACCAGGAGCATTTCTCTTGGTTTGAGTCCAAATGAGTAAATAAGCAAATAAAGGGCCGACTGGATCCCTGGTGGAAGAGCTCCCCTGAAGTCAATGCCCTGACCCCAGGGAGGGATTTGTGGTTCAGAAGTTTCTGATTTCATTCCAGTTTGATTCAGTCGTGGCTTTTGCTGTGATCCTCTGGCTGCTTTCACATCCCCGGGACACTGTGTCCCCTGGGGCCTGTGGGCCGGTCTCTGGTCACCCAGACATTGCATCCGATGGAGTCTGCTGGCTGATCTTGTGTCATCCAGACACTGTCCAGTACATTTGTGCAGATGCCTGAATTTCTGGCCCCAATTCCGCACCCATGTCCTGTATCCTGCAGGGGGTTCGAGCAGGCCGGGGAGAGGATCTGATAGGTCTGCTTCTCCCTGGACCTTCACTTATGAAAAATACAAAGCGTCAGGGTCAGGGATGGCCCAATATGGGGGTAACTTTTACATTTTGTTTTTAGAGTGTTTGTGGGGAACCCTGCTCCACTCCTGGTCTGAGGATTAAGCCCCTGCCCCACTGCTGCTGACATTTGAGAGGGAGCCCCCTAGTGTTTTCTCCCGGCAGCAGCAGGAGGGAGGCAGCTCGGCTGCTGAAGAAGTCAGCCCTACAGCCGCAGTAGGGCAGATGGAACCAGCACCTGCCAGGCTGGGAGGGGAGTGAATAGGGACAGGACCATGCTCCCCACCCCCAACAGTTAACACTAATGGGGGCAGAATGTATTCCTGAAAAATTCCTGCCCCAGATTCCCAGTAGCAAAGGAAGTATCTTCCCACCCCCACAGAAAGAGAGGCAGATGGGGGCAGGTATATAGGCCTTTTCCAGATAGCTGCCTGCCGGGGTGGGATCCTGGGGGTAAACAACCCCTTCCCCCCTGAGCGGTATGGTGCGGGGGATGGTTTCATTGCCTGGGGGGGGGGAAAGAAACAGCTGACAGAACCTTTGGTCTCCTGTCCCCTCCCTCCTCCGCTGGCAGGGTAGGTGCCAGGTTCTCCCCTCCCTGCGGAATGGTCCTTTGATCTGCTGAAGGGGAGAGAAAATGGAAAGTAGGACTGAGATTGTCCCAAGTGATGGGTGATTTTGGAGCACCATATCGAGACACCTGGAAGGGGCTTGCTTTGAAGAAAGTGCTGAGCACCTGCCCTTGAAAACCACGCCCCTTTCAGGTGTCTCAGGTTGGGCTCCCAAAGCCACAAGTCACTTTGGTCTGTGTCTGATTAGCCCCACCCTCCCCCACCCAGTCCTTCCTCCCCCAGCTGGCAAAAGTGACTCCAGTCCCACCCACCTGCCCTACCTATCTCTTGGGGATGGGGAGGAGCAGGAGGGGTGCTTAGTGCTGGGTACCTCGGGGTGTGTGTGTGTAGGGTGAGCAGATGTCCCAATTTTATAGGGACAGTCCTGGTTTTGAGTCTTTTTCTTATATAGGCTCCTATTACCCCCCACCCCCATCCCAATTTTTCACATTTGCTGTCTGGTCACCCTAGGAGAAATGCAAGATGGTCATCTCACTTTGGGTCCCCTCTGAAATCGCACGGGCCTCAACCCTCATCCTCCAGCATGAAATGTAATGGTCTGCACTATACAGGAATCCAGGCTAGATGAGCAAATGGTCCCTTATATATGGTCCCTCTGCCCCCCCCCCCAGTCCTGATTTTTCACACTTGCTGTCTGGTCACCCTATGTGTGTGTCACAGTGCCCCCAAGTTGGGTCTGCTGCTGATTGTCTCCCTGAAAACAGCAGCTACCATGAGGAAACCCTAGAGGACTCCCTCTTTGATGTCATTAACAAGGGGTGGAGCTTATTCCTCACATCCAGTGAGGAAGGGTCTAAAATACCCCCCAAGTTAAAATAAAATCACTTCCATTTGGCTCTTGCCAACCTTGCCCCTGTAAGGCCAAGTGGGGTCCAGGATAGAACCATGCTTTAATGTCAGCCTTAGATTGTAGACACTTTGGAGCAGAGACCATCTCTGATCTGTGTCTGTACACGCCTAGTACACGCCGGCTCTGGTCCATGACTGGGGCGCCTCAGTAGAGCTGATTGGAAGATTGTTGTTTATTGACTTAGACAAAATTTCCCATGGAAAAAAAACTATGTAGGAGAAAATGTTAAATTTTGTTTTGAAACGAAAATTTTATCCTGAAATGAAATGTTGAATTTTTTTCTAAATGAAATTTTCCAAAAATGAAAAAAAATGCACATTTCCATTGGGTGGGAAATGTCAAATATCAAAATTCCCTGCCAAATGAAAATTCCTAGTGTCGACCAGCTGCACATGGTGTTACTGTAATACGAATAATAAATAATGATACTAAACAGCCCCAGGGGAACAGAAAGAGTTAATCCATCTCTGTTCTGGGGAGAGAGATGCAGCCTGCCAATCAGGAAATTCCCAGCCCCACTTGGAAGGCTGCTTCATGGTGTGAGTTTGTCATTTTGTTTGCAAATGCTATTCAGGTGCCTGGGGGTCCCCGGGCAGGAGGAACCAGCCAATTAAAACGGTAATTCTTAAAAATGCTCTGCCTGGGACTGGAGGTAAAATCAAGTAGCGGGGGCGTGGGAAAGCCCTGTCCTAGAAACTCTGGGCCTTGGAGGCTGGAATATGAAAATGGCTGGAAGAAAGGATGCAAAGTGTGGCCCTGATTCCGGGGGTTGCCGAGCAGCCACAACTCAATGGACTCAGCACCGCTCAGGACTGGATTCTGCCTAGCTCTGTGTTCCTGATCTGCTTCCCTACAATGTGAAATAAAAGCCTGGTTCTGCAGAGTGCTGATCCCTCCTGCAAGGTGACGAGCGCCTGCCATTCACAGTGGAGTTGAGGGTTGCCCTGATTTGGGTCCAAGCTGAAGAAATGAGAAATGCTGCTATTTCCCCAGCTGTGAGTTTGCTCTGATCTTTCCTTTCATTCTGTAATGCCAGGGTCTGTCGTCACGCTGGGTAGATCCAGCCCGTGATTAAAGGAAGGGGAATGTCATATAATCTGCTTTTATGCAGATTTCACATTAAAAATAACTTGTGAGTTGCAGCTAGACCGCACTCAGCAGGGAAGAAAGAGTCGGAAGCAGTTTCATGTCACTGGATTTGAAAATGTGTTGAAATATTGATATGGGTTTTTACATTATTTATTGGGATCTTTGCTGGAGGCTGCACCAAAGCACGAGGAGATGTGACCTCCACATCTTCCTGGGATGGGTGCCAGTTTGGAATGGTGTCAGATGCCTGGTTTCCATCCACACTCGGGGCCATGACCCGGGGACAGATATCAGAGGGAATTTTTTTTAGCTATTTAAGTGAGAATTAGCACCTCTTGGTACAATCAGGGTGGAGCTAATACCACATTACTACAAAGACAGCTGCCTCTCATTAAAGAAGCCCATGCTCATTTCACAAGGAGATTACTAGTGCCAGGATGCGGCTCTGTCCCTATCTGCCCCCACCAATGACTGGGACCCCTGGATTGGTCATTTGAGGAGAGGGAGTTGAATCAACTCCCTGAAATACAGAACTCTCCCCCTGCACTTGTATGGATTCCAGTCCTTTAGTCTGGATACAGAAGCTTGTACTCATCGCCAGTGGGATAAGTACACCCTGAGCCACCCAAGAGAGCACAGTGGGGGTGTATTACAGCTGTGGTGGGTCACGAGATGAAGGCAGAATTGTCCTGGATCAAATATTGGATTCTGTGGATTTCACAGGTGATATCAGCGGGGAGTGAATGAGTGTCTGGGCCAAAAGAATTTCTGGGTTCAGGGACAACACAACTACTTGCTACTTGTGTCCTCTTGACTTCTATCTCCACCTCTCCTCCTCCTCGTTCTCTTTTCTTCTCTTCCATTGCCTTCCCCATCTCCATCCTGCTCCCTTGTCCCGATCTCTGTTAGGGAGCACGGGAGGCCCACTCCCGAAACAATCCGGGCCTTGGAACTGTCACTCTGTTCCCCACGCTGCAGAGAGCAGAGAGCGGATTACAAAGAGCATTCCATCAGCCAACCTAGTGTCAGGGCCGCACTCAAAGCATGGCTCACTCTCCACCCCAGATGCCTCTGTTAATGAAGCAAGGTAATGTCACAGAGCTCCAACAGCAGAGGACCAGGAATCAGGTTCTCTTCCCAGCTGTTATGACAGACTTGCTGTGTCTTTGAGCACCTCACTTTAGCTCTGTGCTGTTAACCCATCTGTAAAAGGGGATCGTAGTATGGCCCCAGCTCATGGTGGGTGCCATGAGGTTCAATTCATCACTATTCATAGAGCACTTATATAGCAGATGCTGTAGCTGCACAGAGTATTATTTTTATGTACTGTCTCTAGTGCAGTCGCTCTGCATGATACTTTACGGGGATGGGGTGGATCCTCCATCACTTGAAGTCTCTTCAAAGAGACCAGATGCCTTTCTAAAAGATACACTCTAGTTCAACCACAGTGTATTGGGCTGGCAGAAGGAATCACTGGGTGAAATTCTCAAGCCTGTGCTAGGCGAGAGGGGAGGTCAGATGCGGGGGGGATCATAATGGTCCCTTCTGGCCTTACAGTCTATGGATCTGTGAAATAAAAGGACAATCACTGCCCCAGTGAGCTGAAACACAACAAAATGACAACCTGCTGCAGTGGGTAGGGGGCGGGGCGATCGGCAGGAGATGCTAGGAGACACTCTTAGAGGTGGAAACTGCTTCTGTGCCGAGCAGGCCACAGACTTTGGGTCACTTTGTTTATTGCTTGTTAGTTACATTTTTGCAACTGTCTTTCTGGGCGGACGGGGGCCAGGGGGGATTATTGTTTAAAGACTTGACAGGAGCCTTGAGTGCAGCAGTTCTCAGGCAATAGGTCTTCCCCCCTCAGGGCTGTCCCCAGCACTTGAGGTGTGTGGGTGAATCTGTTCCCATTCTCTTCTCTGCTGACGCCTGTTTGCTCAGCTGCTGTCAGGCTTCCTGGGTGGTGCTGGACACCTTGACATTCCACTGAAGGCGATGAGCTTTCAGGCACTCACCTGGCAGCATCTGGTCACATGAGTGGCTTGTAAACCTGAGCGCCCACCCATTCCCACCCAGAGCGGGAAGTAGAGCAAAGGATTCTGGTACCTATCTGTGGAGGTGTGGCTGGGAGTGGCTTCAGGTGGGGTCCTCAGACGAGACAGGTTTAGAGCCTAACTTCCTTTACAATTAGCTCCTGTGGCCCAGGCTGCTCAGTCTTGTTTCACTGGCTTGGCATGTTCTCGTGCTCATGGCAGCAAATGCTCTACTTTGGATTGAAAAGACCCTTTGATCCTAAACCTGTTTGGACTTGCTCAGCCCGTGGGCCGTATTCTGATTTCAGGTTTGCTGGTATCCATGTGGAGTAACTCCAGAGACTGCCTGCCTGGGATTAGCTCTTGATTTACATTGAACTAAGTGGGGGGCTAGAGACATGAATATACTTAGGGCCTAACTGCCTCCTTAGGTGCCGAAGTCCAACACTTAGGCACTACCGACATTCTCAAAGCCACTGCTCAGCTGCTGCCTGAAGTCCCCCGGTGCCTAATTTTCCACTGGTAGAAGTGAACAAAGTCCTGACTCTGCCCCACGGCTAACAAACTGCTGGGAGCCCCCACAGCAGCATTCTCAAACTAGGCGTTCTTTCCCCGCCTATGTCACCGGCAGGGCCTGATCCGGGCTCTGCGCATGCCTACCGGAGTGAGCCTTGCACAAAAGACAGCGGGGGGCCAAGCCCAGAATACCCATTAGCTCAGTGTTTAGAGCACTCCCCTGGGGTGTTGGAGACACTGATTTGCATCTCCACACTGTATAATTTGGAGCAGGGATTTGAATCCCGGTCTCCCATCTCCCAGGTGAGTGCCCGGGTCCCTGGGCTACAGAGTCAGTCGCTCTCTCACCCAGGAAATATGGAATTATTTAGACAAAGAGGAACAGCTCCCAGAGGAGCGATTGGGACAGACTGCCCCATTAGAGCCAATAACCTGGTGGCGAGGACGCTCACCTGGGTCCCAGTCTCTGCTGTAACTCAGGCGGAGTTGGGATTTTAATCTGAGTCTCCCATCTCCCAGGTGCTGGCCCCATGCACCCTGCAGTGGGCTGGGGGGGGGGAGGGGGTGTCTCTCTCTGTTTTTTTGCAAGAAAGGACTGACCTGGCTGAGGTGACTGCCTCCGGAAGAGGGTTCACAGCTGAGAATCCCAACTGGTGGGAGGCGCCATCTCTGGCCTGTCAGTCCGGAGTCAATGGGAGTTAGATACCTAGGTACCTTTGTGAGTCTGGGCCCTAAGTCTTGCCCCTTTTCTCTGCATTTCTTTCCTGGCTAGCTTAGATGGCTCCCCATTCAGCTTGCTGGCTTCTGGGAATACCTTTGTTAGATGCCTAACTCTCCCCATGGATTGTATGTGGAGCCTGGGGACCTATAAAATGATAGGGTCTAAACTAGCGGTTACCACTCACAAAAGAGATCGTGGAGTCATTGTGGATAGTTCCCTAAAAACATCCACTCAATGTGCAGCAGCAGTCAAAAAAGCTAACAGAGTGTTAGGAACCATTAGGAAAGGGATAGATAATGAGACAGAAAATATCATAATGCCATAATATAAATCCATGGTACACCCACACCTGGAATACTGCATGCAGTTCTGGTCTCCCCATCTCAAAAAGATATATTAGTATTGGAAAAGGTGCAGAGAAGAGCAACAAAAATGATTGGGGGTGTGGAACAGCTTCCAGACAAGGAGAGAATAAAAAGATTGGGTCTGTTCAGCTTAGAAAAGAGACAACTAAAGGGGGATATGAAAGAGGTCTAAAATCATGAATGGTGTAGAGAAAGTGAATAGGGAAGGGTTATTTACTCCTTTACATAATACAAGAACTAGTGGTCACCTGATAAAATGAATAGGCAGGAGGTTTAAAGCAAACAAAAGGAAGTACTTCTTCACACAGTGCACAGTCAACCTGTGGAACTCATTGCCAGGGGATGTTGTGGAGACCAAAAGTATAGCTGGGTTCAAAAAAGAATTAGATAAGTTCATGGAGGACAGGTCCATCAACAGCTACTAGCCAAGATGGTCAGGGCTGCGTGCAATCCCATGCTCCAGGTGTCCCTAAACCTCCAGGTGTCCCTAAACCTCCAACCTAGGAGTGAGGAGTTGCAGTGCTAAGCATTGCATGACCAAAGCACATCTGTGAATCTAGCCCGGAGAGCAGAATGTAGCCCAATATCTGCGTGAAGGGAGTGGGGCTGGGATTGAGAAGACCAATCCTAAAGACAAACAAGGGCAGCAGTCGTGCAGATACACGAGAGGCACTGCTGGCATTTTCCAAGGGTCCATGTTTCATCTACGTTCACAGTGACATTTGGGCTCCTTTGTCATTCCGAAGCTCAGTTTTAATCGTTCTCCAAGTGGCTTGGTCGAAGCCATTCCAATACACTCCCCTTCCAGAGCAAAAGTAATTGTTTAATTAACAAACATTAAAGAAACCGGTTTGAATGCGAGTCCCAGGGATGTGGGAATAAACCTGATTATTCTTTGCTGGTTGGTGAGATGCAAATTCTGCCTCACGTTAGGGAGATGACAGCTTTTGAACAGCCGCGAGATGCCCAAGGTGGAATTAAAAAAAGCCAGCTAGTAAGCAAAGCTTTTTCATTTCCTTGTGACTGTTTTTAATTCAGTTGTCTATAAGTCTATTTCCATATACACCTCTAAAATCAGAGCTCGCTTTCCGATAGGATGACCAGACAGCAAATGTGAAAAATCGGGACGGGGGTGGGGGGGTAATAGGAGTCTATATAAGAAAAAGACCCCAAAATCAGGACTGTCCCTATAAAACTGGGACATCTGGTCACCCTACTTTCCGATGGGAGGCAAACAACAAATCTGGCCTGTTCTAAAGGGACAGACGGTCTTTCCCGTTCCTTGCTGGGAGTGGCTGTGCAGGATGAGCGAGCCAGGTTTCCACAGGCAGGGAGGGAGAGAATTCATATGAGAAGAGCTGATATTTCTTGTCTCTCCTGTGAGCAGACAGAGGAGCTGGTTTAAATGAAAATCTGTCAGGGTGGTTGTTATTTTGCTTGTCATGGACGGTTGTCTTATTTCATTACTCTGTGGGCACACAAGCCGTTCAGAGATTTAGCTGCAAGGACGGCAGCACCAATGCAGAAAGAGCTGCCTCGTGCCATCATAATCTCCTGAATTTAAAAGCTCCTCCCCGAGGGAGGCACAATGTAGCAGTGCACAATACCGGAATACAGTGTTAATTACCCTCGCTGATTACAGCCCCAAGGTAAAGCAAGCTTTTAGTTAGCGTTATAATTTGCCTGCCACGGTCCACGCGCTTTCAAAGATGAACTGGAAAGGTTCTTAAAAAAAGCAAGGGCCTCAGATTCTAGGGGAAGATTCCTTAAGAGGACAACAGTCTACAGAGATTACAGCTGAGTGAAATTCACTTAGCTCCGTTCAGACTCCACAGTCCTATTTTGGGTCCCAGTGCAGCAAAGCACTTAAGCCAGTGGTCCCCAAACTTTTCCTCTTGCATGCCCTCCCCCCGGATGGCAGGCGAGAGATCACTTGATCATTACCTGTTAGGTTCACTCCCTCTGCGGCACCTGGCATTGTCCACTGTCGGTAGACAGGATACTGGGCTGGATGGACCTGTGGTCTGACCCGGTATGGCTGTTCTTATATTTTTATGTCCTTAGCAGAATGTATCTGTGCCTCCCTGGGCCGCAAGCAGAGTCTTGGCCGGGAGCGATTGCTGGGGGCCAAGAGCAGGGGCCGGGGGCTGAGAGTGGGAGCTGCAGCTATGGCTGGGGTTGGCACCGGGGGTGGGGCTGCATTAGGCTGCCAACCCTCCAGGATTGTCCTGGAGTCTCTAGGACTTAAAGAGTACAGGTCTGTCGCATCTTACGTGCATTTAACATGCGTGAATTCAGCTTTACGCGGTTGGCAAAAACAAAAAACAAAAAAACAAAAAGAAAAAAATAACAATTTAAATAATGTTCCTGTAGTGTGGGCAATTCCGCCCGCCATTACACTCAATGTAATTTTGATTATACGCGGTTTCCGCTTTACACGCTGACCGCGGAACGTAACCCCAGTGTAAGATGAGACAGACCTGTATGTCATGTAATAAAACCTCCAGGAGTATGTCCAACCAAAATTGGCAACCCTAGTGGAGTGGAACTGGGGGCAGAGCAGGGCTGGGTGGTGCTCCCGCCCCCTTGGGGGCCTGGCCCAGGCCCCACTGGACATTTCTCTGTGCCCCCGGGCACGCCCCACAGTTTGGGGACCACTGACTTAAGCACATGCTGCTACTCTGAAACCTGTCTTTAAGCACGAGTACTCCCATTGACCTCAATGATCTTAACTTTAAGCATGAGCTTTAAGTGCTTTAATGCGTTGTGTCCCAAGAGCATACACCTCAACATTTTCAGAATTTTGGATTTCAACACTTGTTTCCAGTCAAGACTGAAATGCCAAGAGGTTGCATGTTTTGATGTGAAAGCTGCCATTTTGCAAGGGGTTGTTGATGCAAATAAATAAATACAATTGGCTTAGTGTAAAATCTGCATCAGAGAAGACTCACGTCTGTGATTAATATTTTGCAAGGAAAACATAGAAACCATGAGGTTTGCTCTTAACAAAATCCATCCAGCTCTATTTTTCACTCTTCAAAAGGAGACACACCCAACTTCCTGTAAGGGATTCTGGGTAACGTAGTCCAACAATCATTGTCTGTGCTAAGCATTGTAATTGGAACTACCACTAGAGAGCAGATTTACTGTACACTAGACTCAGACTTGAGGAATCTGAGTAGGCACAAGTGCACCCTTCCTCTGCTTCTCCTCCTCCCCTATTTGTTCTGTGGAGTAATGGAGGATTTAGTCTCCCTCGCTATTGAAAATTAAGTTTTAGAAACAATTGCATTATTGGAGATTAGACCCGCAAGAGGGGCGTGGTCTGATCCACAAACCTGGGGCTGGGATCTCCTGGGTTCTTTTCTCAGCTCTGCCGCTGACTTGTTTGTGTGACCATGGCCTAGTCAGGTCCCTGCTCTGTGCCTCAGTTTCCGCATCTCTAAAGAGGCGTTGGCAGGGATAGGGCTGAGTGAGGACTCATTCGTATTTCCGAAGTGCTCTGAGTGTGAAATGCAGTTGTTGTTCTTTCAGCTGGTTCAGGGGCTGATGAATCAAGTGCTGGGGGCGTTGCTGCTTTGGAGCTGGGTTTAAGCCTCTAAGAGCAAGGAGTGTATTTGGGAGCGAGGGAGGGATTACAGGGCACCCAGATTAGTGCACTTGGAGATGCTCCCTGTATGGCAAACACAGAAAGCAAAAGGAAATTGTCTGCTCTGTGGTTTAAAGAGTGGAAGGCGGCTTTTCACGTTGCCATGGTAACCCAGATGGCTGAGTAACCATTCTGCTGGTTGCTAGGGTTACAGAGCCCTCGAGCAGGGAATGTCTCTCCGGGCTGCCTGCCCCCATCCGGGACACCCGGTCACAAGGTGTGCGTGTCTCTGACAGGCGAAGGCCAAATCTTACAGCGGCAAAAAAACCCACCAGGATTTCTCCAACTCCCAGCTCTGGAGCAGGAGTCTGGATCCATCAGAAACCTTCTCCTCCTGTCAAGGCACAAAACCGTCCAGAGAGGCAGAATGAGGGGGCATGGCTGGGGACGGGGCGGTGGTGAATCTGACAAGAAGGGAAAAAGTCTGCCATATGAGAAGTGGATTAGCTGAGCGGAGCCAGGCCAAGAGGCGGGGCTTGGCCTAGTGGCAGGAGACTGATTTCCTCCGTCTCATCTCGGAAACCAGCGTGGCGAGCAGGCTGGCGATGGGAGCGCTCTGCTGGCGAGTGGGAGATCTGGGATCAGGAGCAATTTCAGGGTGGATTGTTTGTGGAGCTGCCTAGGAGAGGCATAGACTCAGCCACAAAGTGCCTATCCACGAGAGAAAGGGGTCAACAGCCCATGTGTGGAACTAGGCCAGCAGTTAGCGAAGAGTCCCTGGTACCCAATGAAGGGGTTGGGGTTCCTGCCCCAAAGAGCTTACAATCAACGCATAAGACAAGTACAGCACATGGAGACAGAGAGACAAATGGTGGAGTGCAAGGAAACGATGTAATAAACCAAACTAGTTGTCAAATGATTCTTGATACATTTATGAAGTGGATTGTATGATGGGGTTTCTTGCAGTAGCATTGGACTGGACTTGGGGCTTCCAGTCCTATGTCCCTAATGGGCCCATCTCATTCTGTGCCCTGGATATTGCCTTGAGCAAGTGATGACAAGCAAATTGCTTCAGACTCCCTGCTAGCAGGGCCAGATTAAAGAATGTTGGGGTCCTGTGCACTATGGCAATTGGGGGCCCCACCTTCCCTGCCCTGGGGAGTGGGTGGGTGGGAGGCCCGGGGAGGGGTTTGGGGAGTGATCCCGCCCTGCACTCACCCTGCAGCGGCTCCTGTCCCATGGGGTGGGGCTGGCTTGGTTCCTTGCTTGGGCCTGTTGGCTCTGGCCATAGCATGCAGGCAGGGGGCCCTCCTCCTGTGATGCCCTGCCCTGCCCCCTTCCTGGCCCTGAGTTGTTTTTGTTCTTTTGTGCATGGGTGGGTCCCCCATGGTTGTGACCTCCCCTTAGATGGGGGCCCAGTGCATATTGGTTAATCCAGGCCTGCCTGCTAGGGTAAAGAGGGAATTCGATTACATATTTGTTTGGCCAGGAGAGGAAGGTGTGTGTGAAATCCCACGTTTGGCTGCCCAGGAATGGTTGTGGGAGCTGATCTTTCCGAGAGATGGGATGGGGGCTGGTGATGCCCAGGAAAAATGGGAGTAGATCCTATGTCTAGCTGCCTGGGTTGGTTCCATTTTCTACTGCAAGGAATAGGAGGAATGTCATTTACTTTACAGTGCAAAAACTCAAAAGCACCAGGAAAGAGGAAATGTGGGCTCCAGTGAAGAAGTCCCTCCACAATCGCCTTGTGCCCTGGCCACGTTTCAGTGACAACCCTTCTGAATTGTCCGGCTGCCTCCCATAATCCCCAGTGACCTCTGATGATTGTAACTGCCTCTCTTCTATGTTCACTCATGCTTCTCTAGAGAGCAGGTGGTGGGTTTTCTTGCATCACCCAAGTTTCCCCACTAGGTGCCACTCAAACTGCATTTCCTTTTTTCCCCCACACCTGCTGAGTTAGTCAGAGGGTGTGGGAAGAGAAGCATTGTGACAATAACCATGTTTCAGAGATTTGCAAGTGTGCTCCAAAAAACAGAGCCACAAGGAACTCGGAGATCCTGCGACTTTGGGGTTTTGCTGCATATTATACTAGTCTAATTAGGCTGTGGGACAAAACCCAGAGGATGAATGTGGAGGTTTTGCATCGATTATATGATCTGGATTCACACCCCACCCTGGTTTTTGATTTGTAAAATCAAAACTGGACTGATGAATTATTTCAAAATCAATCCCAGACCGAGGAGGTTTTGCAAAACCAAACCCTCTGGTGTTTTTCCAATTGCTAGTGTGTACACTCTTCGGTAACACAACGGTAAATAATAGTATCAGCAATAAATCTGACCTCTGCTTACCCATTTATCTTACTGAGGTGTTAATTTCAAAGCCAACCTGGACCATTTAGATGCTAATATTATTAAGACCAGGCCATCTACCAAACAAACACTCAGCTGGAGTTAAGGCACTTTTAAAATTGAAAATCATTGATTATCTGCTGGTTGTTTTTCCTCCACTCCTTATTTTTCTATGCTGGGTTCTTAGCACACCAGCCATCCCAGACAGGACTTACCTGTCACACTGCTTATTTAATGTGAAACGTTCTGCTGGTATGTATGATACCTGATCTGTTAAACTATCTCCTGACAAATATGCCCTATTACTGCCACTTACACTTTGGCAAGACTTGTAGAATATATAATGCCAATACAGATGTTTCGAGTTGATAAGGCACCTGGGTACTGCTTCAAGCTTACATACAAACCATCCGGAAGAGGGTGCTGGGCAGTATGCAGCTACATTTTCACAGCTGGCCTCTAATTTTTGATGCCTCCATTTTTGGGTGATGAAATTTGCGGCACCGTGGGGCTGATTTTTGAAAAGGTGCTGAGCACCAACATCTCCCATTGACTTCAGATGATTGTTTGGGTGCTTTGCACTCTTGAAAGTTAGACCCAAGTTATCTCAGTTTGGTTATCACCCAAAACTGAGGCACCCAATTGGTGGCCAATTGGTGGCCTCTTGTTCAAGTTTGCAGAGAAGCACTGAGCTAGGGAATGAAAGCCTAAATCCCACTTTGTTGCATGAAATGTGCTAATGTTTAGGCATTCACGCCTGCTAATGTGCCATTATTAGCTTAATTTGCATATACCTGCAAAACTGGCTTAAAGTTTCCTGTTCTGTCAAGGTTAAAATGTCACTTGAATGATCCACAGATCTGGGGTGCAAAATATCACCAGAATCATCATTTTTCTGTTTAATTCAGGTGACTCCATAATCCTGAAAGTAAATTTGAAACAAACAGGGGCAGAATAATTTCATGGAAAACTACTACACCATTGGTGCAGGTATTATTTATTTGTTAAGCACTGAAAATGTGGCCAGCGCGGTACAAAACATATAGGTCAGAAGGGCCTTACACCAAGGAGTTTGACCAGTGAGTAATTCCAGTGAAGTCACTGGGAGTATTGTCAGGGTGAAATCCTGGCTTCCTTGCAGTCAGTGTGGCTTTTGCCATTCTTCTTAGCATACGTGCAATGTGCATCAGGTGGCACATGACCAGGATTCACACGGAATTTGATTCACTGGTTGGGTTAGCTTCCCTGGCTTGGGCCAGGGACTGATGGGAAGTGCAATGTGAACGCTGATCCATGCCCCCTCCCCCCCTTTGCCATTTACTGCAATGAAGCCAGAATTTCACACACGGTATGTAAAGTTAAGCATGTTTATGTCTTTGTAGGATCTCTGATCTGCATGGATGAATCGTTGTGCCCAGGCACAAGGCTCTACCTACATGGATCTGATTGCAGGATTGGGCCTATATAAGAAGTGTAGGGAAATGGAAAATTGCTAATCTGAACCCAAGTTCCTCGGGGGATTTTCAGCAGACAGAAACTCTGCTCCAATGTAACTCTAGGATCCTGCTCTTTGTTCTGTCCCAGCCGCTGACCCTCAGATTTCAGCCAGGCTCTCTTTAAAGTACTCCTGTTTCTCAGGCCAAACTCACGGGCTCTGATCCTGATCCAGAGTCTGTTCTTTTCTCCTTACCCCTTCTCTCAGCTTCAGCATCCTGTTTTGGTCCATGCCTCTCTCATCATTTCTCCTTAACTCTCCACTGTGAGTCTGTATACTCAAAGCGCTTGTCAATCTAGGGTGTGCTCTGTTCTGTTGTTGTTTTTATATGGCTACCGTTCCTTCTCTGGTTCTGGTCTGTGCTGTATGTTCTGGCTTGATTCCAGTACTTACCCCTGTGACAGCGGCTGGATCTCGGTCCAGTTCTCTCCCGTCTCCATTTCTGATTCCAGAAGTGGAGTCCCCCTAAATTCAGGTTCTGATCCCTTTCTCTCCTCCCCTCGGTCGGATCCCCTTCACTCTCCTTTTCAAGGCCCCTCTGTTTTGGACCTGCAACTCCCAGGCTCTGGTACCTCTCCTCTCCCGGGTTCTGATCCGGATCTGGTGCCTCTCTCATTTCCCAGGTTCTGATCCGGTCGGATCTGGTGCCTCTCTCATTTCCCGGGTTCTGATCCGGATCTGGTGCCTCTCTCCTCTCCCGGGTTCTGATCCGGATCTGGTGTCCTTTCCCGGCCCGTGGGCACAGCATCAGCACCACCCCCAGCTTTCCATCTCCTGGGCAGCCCCCGCCGCTGGCCTGGCCTTGCCCCCGCAGTTCCCCGGCCGGCCGCCAGGTGTCGCCGCCGCTCGGCCGGCGGGGGTGGGCCGGGGGCTGGGGCCGAGCCACGGCTGACAGCGGGAGGAGCCGCCGCCGCCGCCGGCCGGGCGGAGGGAAGAGGCGAGGCGGAAACGGGAGCCGCGGACACCGGCCCTGGCCGCTGCAGCGCGCGGAGCCGGGCCGAGAGCGGGACGGAGCCAGCCAGCACCCAGGCCCGGCAGGGGAGCGCCATGGCCGGCTACGTGCCCGGGCTGCTCCCGGCCAACCGCAGCCAGGAGAAGGAGTTCGTGCAGGCGTACGAGGATGTGCTGGAGCGGTACAAAGGTAGCGGCGGCGGCGGGGCGAGGGAGCCCCGGGACCGGGGAGCCGGGGCTGGGGGATCCTGAGGGCGAATGGGCTGGGCCCGGGGGGCAAAGGGGCCCCGAGGCGGGGCGCAGCGGGCCTGGGGGCGCCCGGGGAGGGGCCCTGCGCAGTGCCCGGTCCCCACCCATGGGTGGGAAGGGAGCGCCCCCCCCCCCCGCCCGGCCTGCTGCAGCCTTTGCCGGCGGCTCCCGCAGGCTCGGTCGCGCCGCTGCGGGGACACGGATCAATGTAGCAGTTTCCGCCGGCTGCTCCGCCTGCCCCTTGCCCCGGGATGGGCCTGTCCCGGCTGGGAGGATCAATGGGTAAAGGCCGGGTTGGGGGAGGAGCAGGATGTAGCCCCCAGCTCGGCCCCTGCCCCCTACAGGGACTCGAGCCTCGGCGGCTTGTTTGTCTTCCCACCCCACATCTCACCGTAGTAATGGGCATTGGGGGGCAGCTCCCCCGGCTGGATCTGTGTCTCCTTTTATTATTATTCGGCCCTCCACACACAGTCGCATCATCGGGGGGGGGGGACGCCGGCCCCCTGAGATCTGCCATTCTCTTGTAGGCTCGCACACCTCCCACGAGCATCTCCTAGGAGGTGGTGATGGCGCAAAGCCAGCCAGAGGCTTGTCTGTGGGAATCTAAAGCCATAAACACTTTATGGGTGATTGTTATAAACAGGGTCTCGCTTTGTGTGGCTTGGTCAGTTTGTTTATCAGAGATAAGCTCTTGGATACGTTCCAGCAAAGATGCTGTGCTTAGCTGGGGAGGGGGTTGGGGGTGGCACTGGTAACCCTAAATCATTTACTTCCCACCCAGAGGGGCTGTTACTAAGGTAGCTTCGTTTAAGGGCTTTTTAAAAGGAGGGTTGTTCTCCCACCCCGCGCTGTCGCTGGTGAGCGTGTGGATGCTGACATGAGGGCCGTGGGTTACTGAAGCTGGTGCCTGCATCTTTTCGGCAGCTGCCGGGGGTGTATGGCACAGGCAGTGAGTGTGCAGTTTTGATGTAGATCATTGGCCTCCTTGTTGTGCCTGTTTTTATTTTTTCCCCGCAGAGATAGACTTGTCCGTGAGCCCAGATTTCTGCCCCACAGGGCTCCTATCACAGTGTTTCTGTTTTGTAAGTTTTGCAGCCAAGTCTCTTGAAATGGGGACTGTCCCGTCCAAAGGAGCCAGGCACTAACAGCATACGCTTCCGTTTCCCCTTTGCATGCTGAGGCTGGGATATAATTGATTCTCCAGTCCTCCGATTCAAGGGCTGCCGTTCAAAAATTCCAGAGGTGAGGAAAACATAGCACCAGTGGCTTCGGGAATAAAAGTATCCTCCCAGACAGGTGTTTAATAATGGAATCTGAGGATCTCAGTGCCTTACACGTATTCATTAATAAAGCCCTGCAACTGCAGTGAAGTAAATGCAGTGAACTGTTTGTTAGATAGAGAAACTGAGGCCCAGAGAACTTGTTTGGTGTGGCAGAGAGCCAGTAGCAGATCTGGGACCAGAACCACGGAGTCTTGCCTTTAATGGGACTAACCCATATCACTTTGTACAGACTATTATGTTGCAAAGGGAAAATAAAATCACAAGGCTACCTCTGCCTGCTCTAGTCTGACTCAGACCTACTAGTGAAGGTTGATAATCCGGGGAGGGGCAACTGCTCACCCCACCCCATTAGTTAGCTCTAATGCTCAAACTGTAAATTGCTTTATTTAGTGGACATCTGAGACTTGCCTGGCAAAGATGAAAGCCCCGCTTAGGCTAGTGTGGTTGGCTAGTTGGCTAATGAAAGCCAATAGCTACCTCGGCAGGAATTGTCAGTGCTGGAAAGTGACCGAATCCATGTGGGAATAATCCTGTTTACGATGCCTGCTCAATGAAGGGAAATTAATGTTTAAACTGTAACATGGCCTTTTTTCAGCATGGCGTTCAGTGCTTGCCTGTGGGGGCTGGGAAGAGAATGAAGTTCAGGCTGTTACATTCTCACTGGAGAGTCGTAGGGCCTGTTCTCTCACTTCTTTCCATTCACTCCCACCCACCCCCCAACTTGGCGATAAACAATTCAACTTCTCCTGTCCAGAACAAGTTTTCCAGTAGCCCCTTCCTCCGGTGGAGAATTCTTGATGAAATGTGAATTGAGAACGTGAATGTTTGAGAGTGGATGATTCTAGAGCATATTTGAGGTTGTTCTGTGTCATCTGGCCCGCAGGGTGGAGCGACTGATGAGATTATAGTTCCACAGAGTCAATGAACAGGCTCTGACCCCCATGGGCTCTCATTTTGTCTGGGAGCAACTGACCCCATGGTTCAGTGGCAGTGATTCTTCTCCTTGGACGGCAGGGAGGAAGGACACCTGACGTTGTTCAAGCTGACAGCCTGCGTGAGAATGTAAATGCCGGGTTGAATCACTCAGAGAAATCTTTCATAATAACAGTGGTGCTTTAAAAACTGCTATTAAAATTAATCTCAACCACCGCACTTTCCATTCAAGGAGCAAGACTGGGCAGGTCTGGGTGCAGTGAGATCTGGAGTACAAAGGGTCCCTATGTGCGTGTACCTTCCCTGGGACGGACGTTTCGGGTGCTTTCGTCCCATTTACAAACCTTGCCTTTATCTGGGTAGCTTGGGTACATCAGACTGCAGTTTCTGTGATCTATTACTTTACATGCCTTTCATTGTAGACTGATGAAAAGAGCTCAGATGGACAGATCTAGGCCTTGTTGGCACTGGGTTTTTGCTTCCCTAATAACTATGCTACTCCAGCGTCCAACACTTTTTCCCTAGGGGTTTGCACCAGTGGCTAAAAATCTAGTTTACAAAACAAGGCGTTAGTCTGTGAGCACGGCTGATGGAAGGTGACGTGATTTGCGCTGCGTGTTGAGTCAGTCAAGTCAAAGTCATGCTGGGTCAGTGGCCCGTACCGCTTTAACCTGCTTCTGTTTGATTCCTGGTCTGCTGTGGGTGGTGGTATCCATGCAGTAGTGGGCGAAATGTTTGATTGAGCGGAGGTGTGAACTGAAGACATTATGATGACTAACTGGCAAGGGTGGTTAGCCTGCAGCATGCCAGGTGGGAGTGTCGAGGAGGGGAAATGACTGGCAGATGATGACAAGGCGCACGTTCCACCCTGCTGTGTTGTGTATGTTAGTTACCAAGCTGTTCCCATTGCCTTAGTCCTCTTGTGTCCTTGCATCCCAGGGCTCTGAATTCAGAGCTGCACCTTTGAAGCCAGTCACCCTCTACTAAAATGGTCCCAAAGGTCTTGGCCACGTGAGGAATCGCTCAGCTTGGCCATAATGGAGAACAAAAGCCCCTAGACTCAGGCCAGTTAAAAGTCCGCATGATACTGAGAGGTGAGTGACTTGCCTAACCCAGAGGTGCCAATATGTTGCCCAACTGAGAGCTGCGTGGGCGATTTCTCAGGAGCCCCAGGACCACACCTAATATGCACAGAGAGGGGCAGATTTCAGCCACCCGTGTGTCATTGCTTGGCTACCCAGATCAAGATGGAGCACCACATGCTGGGCTGGGTAGCTTCTGCAGGCCATGTGTCCATGATAATGATGAAAGCAGTTCTGGGCTGCTTTACAGAGCTCCGCGTGTCACACCCCTGAGCCAAGGCATGGAGAGATGTAGTAGTTAGGTAGCTCTTTGTCCATGAGTTACTCCCTTTGGATGCTGATGCCATGAATCAAGTGGCATAGAAAACCTCTGGGCATCCATATCCCCCCACACCTAGACCCACCACCGAACTGCCTGCATCCAGGTTGTTCCACACAGAATCCTCTCACCCCACACCTGGATCCCCCCACACTGATCCCCTCCACACTTGGATCCTGCCTGGTTGAGCCTGCCTGCCCGCCCCACACCTGGTACGCCTGGCGCAGAGGAGCAGGGCCCCAGGGTGTTTCTGGGGCAGGCCCAGGCCTTATGCTGTGTCAGGGTTGGGTGCAGCCTCACCACTGAGTCCATGTCCCCAGGATGGGGAGGCTGCAGGGTGATCTCCCACCTTTGTGCACTGCCATGCTGGAGCCTCTGCATTTATTTCTTGACAAATAAAACTTGCAGAATTTTACAATATTGTGCGCAGAATTTTTAATATTTTGGCACAGAATGCCCTTAGGAGTAAACCCATGCTTAAAAACCTTCGGGTCAGGGATTCCACAACCTCCCTAGGTCACCTGTTCCAGTGCTTAACTCTCAGTGAGATGTTTGAAGAAATGAAGAGAAGTGTTGCATTGTGAAGAAAAGTGCTGCAAATGCAAAAACGTTAGTTACGGTCCCAGGTTGGCCCAGAGAGTCATGATTCATGTTATTGCACACCTAGTACCACTCAGCATTAAACATCATTAGCATGTATACAGTGCTTTTCCTGTTCCAAGCATTTTAAATATTAGCTAATTAATCTCCACTAATTCGTACATTGGAGGTAACTATCATTAGCCGCATTTTCCAGATGGGGAAACTGAGGCAGATGGGGCAAGTGACTTGCCCAAGGCCACAGAATGAATCTGTGTTGAAGTCAGGATTAGAATTTGGGGGTTCCTAGCCCTCTGTTCCTAGTGAAGCCATTTCTTTCCATGCTTTATTCGATGCTGTGTTTCTTGCTGTGATCGCCTCTGTTCTGTGGCAGCCATACACTGGTTTTTCACTTGCATTGCTCCCAGTTACCCCGGGCAGCTCTCCAGGCAGTGCTAGTATTGTAGGCTCTGTAGCACCAAGGACTGTTCTGCCATCGACTGGAAGGAGCTCTGGAACGCCCTCTGCTAGGAAGGTCAGTGAGGCTGATCTTTGCCCGCGGTGCGTTGATGCTTTAATTACAGCTGTTTGGACTGGTAGGAGAGGTGATGACATAGTCAGTTGCCTAACCCCTCCTCCCTGGCTGGGTTGTCAGGCGGTGGCAGTCTCCCTGTGACATGGGGATCCCTTCAAGGGGAGGCAGATTGTTCCAATAAGGACCCTTCATCATTAGGGGCTGCAATGCCCAGTACTGCCTCCCTGGGGAAAGGATTGCACGGGCTGATACTGGAGGAGCAATACATACACCTCTACCCCGATATAACGCTGTCCTCGGGAGCCAAAAAATCCACCCTGCCTTGCCTCCCCAGGTTCCTGCTGCCTTCCCAGTATAATCAGCACCTGTTTGAGGGGGGATCACGTCCCCTGAGTTCTGATGTCTCTAGACACAGTTTCTCCTGTTGCTCTTTTGTGTGTGTGTGTGTGTGTGTGTGTGTGTATGAAAGAGAGAGAATATATTTAGGCCTGATGAAAAGTGCCAGATTGTCAGCCCTAAAGCCTGCAGGTCTGACTTTAGCCACGGAACTGGTACAATTCCTGTGGCAGTAGTGGGAGTTGGTTACTTTCATATTGCTGCATCCAGCTGTCTCAACCCTGATCTGCAGAGATCACCTCGAGGGGGCCAAAGCAGTGCCCACTCTCTAGGACCTGTTCAGTACAATTGCTGCCAGTTGAGGTGGTTTCTGTGTCCTCTAGAAACTGGACTGAGACCCACTGACTCACGTCATGTCTGCGTGTTCGGTCTGCGTATCAGGTGCCTTCACGATGGTCATGGTGAACCTGTTTGCCTCCCTTTGCTCGGACAGCAGGTTTAGATTCTGAGGCAGATAGACTTGGCATGACTCATGCTGGGAGTGGAAGGTGCGTTGCCAGTAGCTGATTCAGAAAATCTTTGATCTCTCTTTAGTGGCTGATTTAATAGATTGCTGGCAACCAAAGTGTTTAGAAATGGTTTGTCCTGTTGAGTTTCGTCACTCCTTTTTAGGTGGTATAGCATTGTATGTGTGTGTGACTTCTCATCTGGGCCTTTTCCCTTCATCCCACACTTCAGGGTAATGTGGAGATCTTTGATGCCCCAAATCTGCTAGTTTCTGACCATTCTCCTCACAAGCTAGTCACATTTGGGTCAGCTCTGTTTAGGCTGCCCTGGAGATACCAGGACAGAAGCCAACATGATGAAGAAATCATTTCAGCCTCTCTTAAGAGGTGAGCATGAAAAGAATCTCTTCGATGACTCCTGCAAGTGCTTTTAGCTCTACTGTTTTGATACCACGGTGCTAGGTGCTGCATAAATATTGACTTGTGGTTGCAGCAGGAGATTTCAGTTTCCAGCCGCAGCTGGCTCAGGAGCACATGGAGTAGAACTCTGAGACCTCTCTTCTCTGTGTGGGATGCAATTTAAGGAGGGCTCAACCCAGTTTTGCTGTAAACATTGGCACACTGCAAAATCTGAGTAGGCACCAGTGCTGGCCTTCACAGAGGGCAGTGTGAGAACAATGGTGTTAAAAGGAAGAGGGAAGGGACCCTGTTAAACCAGTTCCACTTACTGTGGCCGGCATAATTTTTGTTCGACGGAATCCCAGCAGGTTTGGAAAGAGGCATTAGCCCTGTTGCACCCCCAGTGTTTGGAGGTCTCCCCTGTTCTGAGGAGGCTTTTGGATCCCCTCTCCAGGGTCAGGAGGGTATCCGATGACCCTGGTGAGTGGCGGCATGCGCCTGAGTGGGCCTCTACTGCTGCCAAGCTGGGTTCCTGTATGGGGCAGTGACACCAGCTGCTGTGTCATAGAGTGCAGGCAAGCATGGGCCAGGGACAGGAGAGTGTAGGATTAGGGGAGGAAGTTGCAGCCAAAAAAAGAATAAGCAATTTCTGGTTGCTGTGGTTAATATAATGCTCCTTGGCAGTCCCAGTAAAATCCCCTCTGTCCATGCACGACTGGTCCTCTGAAGCTTGTCCCTCATTTTTCCTTTGGCGCATGCAGAAAGATGACATGCTCCATCCCTTAGATGCAGCCCCCTTTTCCAACTCTTTCTCCCAGATCTGCAAGCGAATCTGATGCACGTCTCAATTCTGCTCCGGCTGATTCGTGCCTCTGACTGCGTTGTGAGGCAATAGGGTTGGGACTCACACACCCCACCTCTGAGCACAGCCGGAGCTGCATACCGGAGCACCTGAGCCACGACTTGCATTCCCAGGCTTTGAGTGCCGAAAGATTTATGAACTGGAGCAGGTGTGTCTGCCTGCAGTGAGGTCATCGAACATGGTCTTTCCTGTTGGCTTTGGCGGGGCACAGCGAAGTCCATCGTAAGCAGCTACCCATGAGAACTGGGGGGGAGGAGGAAGGGTGGAGTGGGTCTTCAGTAAAGACTGGACAAAATTGGATTGGAAATCCTGGGGGATATGGCAAGCGGGCTGGTTATTGGAAGTGAGGGAAGGTTTCACTCTAAGCAGTGCATTGTGGCAAAGGGACGAACCATTCTCTAGGAACAACTTAAGTCCCTGAAAGCAGCAGTCAGCATGGCTGGCAAATCACTGTACCAACACTGATTTGAGCAACTCATGTCACTTAAGAAGAATCGAGTAACTTCCTCAAAAAGCAGCGTGTCTGCTGGGATGGCGTCATTCGCCGCACACAGCTGTTCGGCTGCAACTTTTAGGGACGCTCTCCTTTCTCCACCCACCTTTCTGAGTAGAGTTAAAGCCGTACAATTCAGCCCAGCTATAGACTAGCGAGGCCAAAATGTTATTGACATGTTCTGTGTCTGTTATACATGCCAGGGCCTACAGTTTTCAAGTCCCACCTGCCTGAGAGCAAGGTGAGGGGGAGCCCTTTAAAGGAAGGTGGAGGGAGAATGGGTTAAAGAGACAAAGCAGTAAGTAAAGAATGTGGAAGGAGAGTAACGCATGGATTGTGCGAGCATTACTGCCCTTCTCCAGGCAACTAGGCTCTTCGGAGCTTTCACTTGACAGGAGCCTCAGAGTTGCTGGGTCCTGCCGGAGGTTAAACCATTGAACCTAGCGCTGTAATAAATTACCTTGTGACTACAATGTGGTGCCGGTTTAACCTGAACTGGGCAATTTCCCTTGCAGCATTTAGGGCCCTGTTAGCAAAGCAGGTGGTGGAGCGAGGGTTGCTGGGGATGTTGTTGTGTGGAGAATCGAGGAGGCTGGATTATCCAGGCCTCTGTTCCAGGAGGAAGATTAATCCCAATGTAGATGTCTTCTGTGAATGCCAGGCTTGGGGTGGGGTGGGGAAGGTGCACAGGGCGAAGGTGCCCAGCTCTGTGGGGGAAGATTAGTGATTGGTCTGGCTTTGTTTTCCATCAGTCAAATGTCTTTGACTGAGGATGATTACAGGGAATTGCTCATTCCCTGTCCGTTGCAGATGGTCCAATACTGAGTCCAGTGCTTTTCTGGAATAAAGCTTAGACCAGGGGTCGGCAACCTTTCAGGAGTGGTGTGCCAAGTCTTCATTTATTCACTCTAATATAAGGTTTTGTGTGCCAGTCATACATTTTAACGTTTTTAGAAGGTCTCTTTCTATAAGTCTATAATATATAACTAAACTATCTTTGTATGTAAAGTAAATAAGGTTTATAAAATGTTTAAGAAGCTTCATTTAAAATTAAATTAAAACGTAGAGCCCCCCAGATCGGTCGCCAGGACCTGGGCAGTGTGAGTGCCACTGAAAATCAGCTTGCGTGCCGCCTTCGGTACCCGTGCCATAGGTTGCCTACCCCTGGCTTAGACTTTCTTTTTCTGTCTGTCTTTCTAGCACCCTGGCTAATATTCCCCAGGAAACACACATGAAAGCAGCACCTAGGGTACGCTTCATTATAGGGATGGGATTAACAAAGCCTTTGCTGCTCCTCTCAGGATTGCTTGTAAATGGTGCATCGGGGCGAGGGGTGTGTCTGTATGCGCTGGGCAGCACCTGGGCACTGTTTCTTGGCTGCCCCAGTGCATTGTGGTGCACAAGTTTTGTGCTTTTCCTGGACATGCTTGATGGGGGCCTGTCTCCTTTGATTTAATATCAGCCCAACCCCTCTGCTCATCCCTGTCTCGGTCTGTCTGCTCTGCCTCTAGACACGTCGAACTGCCTCTCCGGCTCCTCTCCGCAGCGCACTTTGTTTGCCTCATTTGGCACGGTGCCGCCTCATGAAGTTCTGCAGCGGGGAGCAGATCCTGTCATACGCCAGCTGAGCTTTCCAAGGCGGGTGAGGCAATCGCTGGCTGCCGGTCAGGGCGGGGTGCGCGGTAAAGAGGAGCAGCGGTTGGTGTAATGATAGCGTACGTTGCACACCTTGGGGTGGGGGAAGGAGACTTGCTGGGAGTGGAACAGGGTGGGGGTGGCAGTGGGAGCTGTAATTACCAGGGCTGGTTACAGCCTATTCTGCTGAGTTGGGCCCTTGTGAAGAGCCCTCTTGAAGGTGTCTTGGGCTGAGCGCCTTATAAAAGCTACCCTGTACAGTGACCTAAATGTGAGGCATTGTGAGACGCGCAGGCTGGCCAGACAAAACCAGCTTCTTTCTTACCAGCAACTGGTTGTTCGTGCCTTTCCCACCTGCTGCAAAATTGCACCAGCCCCGGCTGCTTTTGTCCTGTGTGATTATTCAGCGGGGAGGTGGTGCGGGGGCAGCTGCCAGGCTCCTGGGCTGTCAGTGGGATCTGGAGGGTGTGGTGAGATGCAGAGGGAATATCTGCTTCCTCAGTGATTACCACCCGCTCCTACCCTTGCAGAGCCCGTGGGCCGGGGAGTCAGCAGCATTTTCACTCCATAACATACTCCAGCCTAAAGGCCTCAGGGGGGCTCTCTCCGGACCCCACTCTGTCACTTCCCATTCAGCAAGAAGGGGGGCATTGCCAGCAGTTCAGGGAGCATGAGACTTTTTTTGTAAACTCCTGTCCTCAGCGTGGCAGCACACAGCATATGCGATGCATGTCGTCTGAGTCAGGATGCCTGGGTTCTAATTGGAGTTCTGTCACCGTATGGCCTTGAGAGTTATTTAACGTCTATGCCTCGGTTTCCCCATCTGTAAAGTGGGCCTAAAACTTAGCTACCTCTCCGAGCAAGGCAGCTGTTTGGATTGAGAAGTGCTAAATAGTAATACTGCCTTAATAGCACAAGTGCCAGGTTCCTGGGACATCTGAGCTGTTCCTTTTGGGGGGGGGTTAATTCTGGGGAACACACAGTCCATGTGGTCTCCATTGTCTCTGGAACTAGAGCTGCTGATGCTAGAAGGTTTGGGGCTTTTCTAATATAGGGGTTATGAGACCTCTTGTGGGAATTCTTCCCGGTTTGCACCTGCTGAAGGTGGGTTGGGGGGAGCTCCTTGGGAGCAGTCATTGTTCAGTGCTGTACCTCTCCTGTAAAGAATGCACATTGCAGTGGGTGTTTGGGCAGAGCGGACTGGTGTCTCTGTCCTGATGGGATCATGTCAACTCCAGCCCACAGGGTGCAAATTTGGCTCCTGGAATAGGGAGGATCCATAGCAACCTCTGGGCTAGCCCTCAGATTTGTTTCCCTTCATCTCTCTCCTTTTGAATCATTCTATCTGCAAAAGCATTATCCTTTGATCTTGAGGAGCTGGGCTTGCTGAGTGCTCTGGGTTCTTTAGGAGCTGACCTTGAGCTCTCTTTGGTTCCAGATGATTGTCTCTGGGCATTGCTGGAAGACTGCTGCTCTGACCCCTAGAGTTGTCCTTGCTTGTCTGGTGGGCTGGCTTGTGGCCTGGGATTGTTGCCAGCATTATTAATTAATTAATAAATATATGGAGATATACCTATCTCATAGAACTGGAAGGGACCCCGAAAGGTCATCAAGTCCAGCCCCCTGCCTTCACTAGCAGGACCAAGTACTGATTTTTGCCCTAGATCCCTAAGTGGCCTTCTACAAGGATTGAACTCACAACCCTGGGTTTAGCAGGCCAATGCTCAAACCACTGAGCTATCTCTCCTGCAAAATGTGAAGTTAGGCCTGTTCCCTGTCCCAAAGAAGTTTCAGTCTAAGCTTGATGGGCCACTAGCTAACTGTAGGTAGGAAGGGTGTGGAGAGAGGAGCAAGGGGGAAAAGATTTCTGGGCAGAAGGGTTTTAAGATGGATTTGAAGGCGAGAGGGGGAATGTTTGGCAGATGAGAAATGAGCGGCTGTTCCAAGCATAAGGGCTAGAAGGTGTGAAGCCGAGAGTGGTAGAAGGGGAGACTGAGGAAGCAGGAGAGCGGGCAGATGGGAGGAAACTAGTGCAGAGATGCAGGTAGACACAGAATTGTGGTGGGCTCTGACGTTGGGGATGGAGAGCTTGGATCTGTGGACACAAGCTGTGGGGACACGAGTGAGTCTGATGTGGGTTTTGGGGGGAGGCTGGCTTCTGGTTTTTGTGTCCTAGCAAGCGAGGATTTTATATGGATTTTATACAGTCCCATGAGTTCATATCTGCCCTGTAATTTCCTCTGGTTGTCAGAGAGCCTGATCAGCTCATTCTGGGCTGCTGGGCTGTGTCACTTAGGAGGCATAATTAATTTTTTCTGTGAATGAAATGTAGCTGTTTTTCCATTTCCTAGTTGATTCTGTTTCCCTCCAATGAACTCAGAATGCCCTGCTAGAGACCTTCAGGGTCTGGCCGTGCCGGCGGGGGGGGGGGGGGGGCGCTTTCTTATACACCTCTCTGCTCCTCCACTTTTTGGGGCAGCTTGGCACCTGTGAAACATACCTTGTGGAGCTTTATCCCCATTGGCACTTCCTGCCCCTCTGACACTGCAAGCAAGAGTTCAGGATCACTGGGATGTATCAAAGTGCTGCATTGCACAATGGAGAGAGATGCTGGTGCTTAAAGTGAACAGCAGGGGACCCCTGGGTTGTGCCAGCTCTGCCACTGACTGGCTGTGTGATCTTGAGCAAGTCACAGCACCTGTCTCTGCCTCAGTTTCCCCATCTACAAAATGGGTCGAATTTCCACCTGGCAAGGGTTATGCCGCAAGTGTCAGCTATGTTGGTAAAGCACGCTGAGCCCCTTGGGTGAGCAGGGATGTCTGTTTGCACTAACTAACCTTCCTGCATCGATCCCCCCTTCCACTGCCTTTGCTTCTCATCTCGAGTCTCTACCACTTTCCTCCTGTTCGTCTGGAGTTCTCTCATTAGCGAGCCTAAGGGGCTGGATGGTAAGTTTAGTGGCATATTGAATGACTCTCTAATGAATATTTAAGAAGTTCTCTTCCTGGCTTGTTCCTTTGCTGCCCGTGTGTCTGTGACAGGAGTGAGACCAGGGAAGGTGGAATAAGGAAATACTAGCCGTGGCCCTGCTCCGTCTCCTGTGGGCTGATGATTTGTGGCCTGCTTTGGCTGTGGTACGGTGTGTTTGTGGGGTTAGCGGACTGGAGTTCCACGGGGCGTCTGTTAGCTGCACAATCCGCTCTGCCTTGGCAGGGCCTGAGTATGGCTGTGACCAGACGGTCTCCTTCCCAAATTCTTCCCACACAGCTACGTGCAAAGGCCTGTGGGGCAGGACGGTTTTATACTGACGGTCACTGCACTGGGGCCAAGAGCAGAGCCTGAGAGAGCCTCTCTGTTCTGAGCTACTTCTCTCTCCATCCCTCTGTCTCTTTCCCTCCTCCCCAGGGCTGGGTTTGCCCTATTCTTCCCTCCCCCGACCCCTCCCCATCTGAGCTTCTCCTAACCTCTCCCAAACTCAGCATGCGCCTCCCTTCCCCACTGCCTAGAGTCTGAGCCAGGTGCAAGTGAGAAGAGTGAGCTATTCCTTCAGTCACAGACCTGAAAAGGATTTTTTACAAAGGAAGGGAAGTGACGTCACTATCGCTTGCCCCATTTCATAGAGGGCAAATGCAGAAGCCCAGACAGGGAAGTGACTTGTGCAGGGTCCGTGACAGAGCTGGGACTAGAATCCAGATTTCCTGAGACCCGGTCCAGGTCCCTAGTCCCAGGCTCATGCTTCCCCCTCCGCCCCAGAGGCGAGTCTCCTTTTCTTTCACTTCCCCACCCTCCTTCTCAAGCTGGTTCTGCTGCAAGACCTCAGGCCAGCTCTGTGTCAGAATCTTCTGCCACTACAGTTAGTGGAATGACTTTTTTTTAATGCAGCTTTTCTATACCAGCTAAAGCCTTAATGTAGACACAATTTATACTGGCATGAAAGTGCTTTGGCTGCTGTAGCTTGTTTCATTCAGGGAATCGGTAGAAGCTAAACCAGCAGTAGCACACTTTTACCAGTATACCCTAGGATGGTTTGTCAGTACAGCTATATTGGTATAACTTTTCCTGTCCCTCCTCCCCTTCCAGCCTCAGATGCGACACTGGGGTCACATAGCTATGCTGATGCAGCTATACCAACAAATCTTCTCTAGGGCTGGTCCACACTTGGATCTATGTTGGTTAGGGCGTGATTTCTTTTACCGCTACAGCTATGTCGGGTAAAAACCCTGGTGTAGACACTGTTATACCATTATAACTGTGCTTACCCCAGGTAGGGGAACCAACATAATTGATAGGCTGTACCAGTATAAACCCTTTAAAACCGGCACAACGGTGTTCATGCTAGAAGGTTTTGCGGGTCCACTGTGACTATACCCTCCTCATGTAGACAAGGCTCAAACTTCCCTTGCTGCTGTGGGGTTTGCTTATCTCCGCCCTTGGTTCAGAGGAAGCCCTCTGCAGCGTGCTTACTCTGAGCCTTTCCCCAGGAGCTCTGTCACTCACCACTGGTGACAATGTCATTGGTGCTAAGTTAGGGAAGTGACTGATGGGTTAAATCCATCCTTGCTGCCGTATCCCGGCCCTTAAAGGTGACTTTGGTGGGGCTCTAGAGATAAACAGCACCGAGGCTGCTTCCACGTGTCACCTGTCGAGCAAGGTCGGTGGATTCAAGATAGTTGTGATCACTCAGGGGATTTTGCAAGTGGCTCCATTAGAGCCAGTATCAGTGGATTGGGATATTTCATCCTCACCAGCTGTTTCAGATGCTTTTGATTCTTGCTGTGGAGGGCAGTTGTCGGGCTGGGAGATTTTGGGATTCCGCAGGCAGGCAGACAGCTGGGTGTACAGTAGCTATTCCAGAAGCCTACAGGCTCCTTTCCCATCTCTTCTCATCCCTCCCCTTCCAGCCTCTCAGACGCTTACACATGAGACGCTGAGCAGGCCCTACTATCCTCCGCAGCTTTCCAAAGGCAGCTGGAGCAATCCTTCCTAGCCCTGGAATTTCAGACACTCCCTTGCTCGGAGAGGGAGTCCCTGCTTATGAATGGGATCTGGCAGGCTTCAGGCATGCTCCGTTAACCCTTTCCGGACCAGATGGGAGCAAACAACCTTTCACTCAGACGGGAAGGCACAAACACAGCTCACAGAAAGTGACTTGAATGCTCCGGATGAGTTGTTTGAACCCTCTCAGAGAACTGGGGTGTCCTGGCTTGGCTGGGAAATGTGAGGGCAGAGTAAAGGGTGGGGAAGAGTCGAGCATTGTCCTCTTGCACCCCCATAAGGGATTGGGCGGGGGAAGGAGTTCAGTTCTCATCCCTTTCCCCTTACTTACGTAGCCTCATAGCTGAGCTGTCTCCTAGCACCCCACCTCTCCCTGTGGCCACGAAAGTCCTGTTCCTACTAGTGCTCGTAGCTCTGTTTCAAGCTGTTCTTGAACGTGGTTGCGCCCGAGCACGGTCGTGACGCGCTTTGAGTTGGCACTCAGCGCTGACTTATTCACTCACCCTGCTGGAGCGCTGCGTGGCTTCAGCTAGGTCAGCTGCTCCCTCTGAGCATGGGCACCCAGCCGCATGAGCAGAACTGGGGGAGGTACGGGGGGGGGTGTGTCTCCCACCGGCTGGTCAGACCCAGTGGTGGGAGCTCTAGTGTGGAACAGCCGTGGCCATCCCCCCCATCATGTTGACTAACCCTGCTCGGACAGACCAGCAGAAAGTGTGAGATCGAGATCTGAGGGAGCCTCATGGAGAATGCCCGGTCCCCAGCTCCCTCCTGTTCATAAGAAGGGAGCTCCGTTTGAGAGTATCGGCTGGCTGCAGCCATATGGCCTAGGGCGATGGGCATCTCCTACACAAACCTCTCCCAAACGGTGTGGGGCTTTATGGGTTAACACCAACACCTTGAATTCCACCCGAAAGCTTATTGGTAGCCTAAGTTGCATGCGTGTCTGATAAATATGCAGAGTTGTCGGTCCCAGGATGTTAGAGGGACAAGGTGGGTAAGGTAATATCTTTTATTGGACCAAGCTTGTCTCTCTCACCAACAGAAGTTGATCCAATAACATATATTACGAGAGCCCTGCAAATCTGTGGATATCTGCTTGATGTCTGCGGACCATGTTTTGCAGATTGGATGCGGTTACAAATGTTGTATCCATGCAGGGCTCTGGATATTACCTCCCCCCACCTTGTCTCTCTTGTAAATGGCAGTCGCACTCCCTGAATTGGGCACTGGTTTAAGTTCTGCCAACTCTATCTCCTCCAGTGTGGTCTCTGTCCAGTCCCGACTAAGTCACAACCATCTAGCTCTCATGCGAGCCTCAAGTTCCTACAGACAGCAGACTTGTGCATTTCATTGCTCCGCCTGGAGCGAGGGAGCAAATGCTGAACGAGAGGGGTAATGACATGGATCTATGGGTTTTAGCTAGCAGGGTTCCCTCTGGTCTTTGTGAAAATGGGCTTAGGACCCTTCAGGAGATGAAGATGCGAGAGACCTGAATCCAAGTGGTGGATGGAAACCTGCCCTCTGGCCTCTCAGCGTCACCTGTTTGGAACTGCGCAAGTCTGGGTGCTGCTTGCACGGGGCTCGTTCCTCGTTTTAGGTCTCCTAGGCGATACTTTGCCTTTCCCCTGGCCTATTGGAGCCTGAGGACTGGGGCTGGAGCATTCTCAGCAGTTGTTCTGCAAGTCGCTGACCTATTTTCCTGTTACAATCGAGTGTTTGTGAGCAGGGAAAGTGAAGCCACGCTGGAACGTTTAGAGTTACTTTTTATCGTTCTGCGGGGCACAACGTTAGTGTTCAACAGGGCCCAGGAGAAAAGGGGCTAAGGGCACCAGTAACTGCGGTAGCCAAGTCCTGGTTCGGGTCATCGATAAAAGCAAAGAACTCAGACAAGTTTCTCTCTCCCTCTAGGTCAGTAATTGTTGTTGTAGTTAACTAGCCCTCTGCTTCCCTCGTTTGCGAACACGTCTGGTTGTGTTCTAATCTCTCTTGGTCAGGAGGCGGGGACAGAATGAAAATGAATAAAACGGGATATTCACCCGTTGGTTCTGGAGAGCTTTGGGCGCTTATTGGATTCAAGTCGCAGCGTCCGCATGTAGCCTGCTGATGGTGTTGGATGGCATCTCAAACCTCTGGGGAGCAGCATTTTTCTTGAAGGGGGGTGTTGAGGTTTAGATCCTATCTTCATATGGAAATAAGGGCATCTAAGCAGGGTCTGAGGAATCCTGGGAGACCCGGAGAAGGAAACCTCCTCCAGTTTGTGCTGTGGCCTCCCGTCTTGTCTCTTTTTTTCCCCCTGCTCTCCAACCCTTCTGTGCTGTCACTTCTCGGTTTCCTTCTTTATTGTAATGGAAGCAACTTTGTTAGCAAGAAGCAGCTTTGCCGAGGAAAATTCCATTGTTCTATTTTTAGTGGTAACTTGGCTTCTTGCAATAACTTATTTTTCCTCCTTCCTCTGCCTAGAGGCAATGGAGGAATGTTGCCGGGAGCTGAGGGCCTCCTGGAGGGAGAATGGGGGGAGGTGTCGTTGAAGGTTAGGGGGACAGGGCCGAGGCCGCTGTATTTCAGTAATTATAACTGTGTCCGAGTATTGTGTGACTTAGGCACCTCTGCTGGCTTTGTCCAGCGCTTTTGTGGTATAAATTCACTATGTCCTGGTGGAAAGGGGGATAAATTACGTATCACTGGCTGCATGGAGCCTGGAGCAGTTGCTCTATTCCCTGTTCCGCATGGCCACTCGCGAGCGCTCAGGTCTGCTCTCTCTCATGAAAATGAATTAATTCCGGCCCCTACCGCTGCAGATCGATACATCAATCCCTGTGTTAGGGCAGCTTCCCTTCTTGTGCAGTGGATCTTAAAATCTGTGTCGCCCTGATACTGGGCTGTGGTTTCTGTGAGCCTCCCTCGGTCTTTGGACTCAAAGTAACATTTTTGGGGGAAGAGAGTGGGGTTCACTTTGCTTCTTCCCAGTGCAAAGGAGGCGTAGAGGGAGTGGTGCAGACTAGCTGTCTGACCTGTACATGCAGGAGCATCAGAATTGCAATACAGGGTCACACCAGTGGCTTGTCTAATCCCATCTCCAGCACTGGCCAGTACCAGATGCTAGAGGAAGGTGTGTAAACCCCACAAGGGACAACTTTGCATTAACTTATACGTTAGGGGATGCCAGACGCTGTATTAGTAGCTTGTGCCAGGAGAGGATGGACTACTCCGGCTGTGCTTTCGAGTGGGAGATGCAAGTCAAGCAGGGGCCTGTGCATTTCTCTGTCATTTGCAGATGGGAATCCAAATGCGACAGTATCTTGTGTGCATCCCTGCCTGGACTCTGTTTTGTTCTGTGTCCGTACAATGCCTAGCGCAATGGGGTCCGGGTCCGTGACTCCTATGGTTCTACTGCTGTGCAAGTAATAATCTGTGCTTAGAGGTCAGAGGGCTGCTCCTTTACCTTTCACACATCTAATGCAAACCGAAACATCACAAGCCTCTGCTGTTATCAAGTGCAGTGTTGAAAACAATAAGCCAGGCTGCCAGGTCAGCCTCCAGCTGAAAGCATGTGCTCTTCTCAAGCCTGGGAGACTGCTAAGACGGATGGTTTGGAAGGATAACAAATTAATGTGAAGCATGTACAGGGGCTGGTGGCTGAGCCATGTTTCTGGGGGTCAGAGGTTCAGGGCTGGCCTCTGCCTACCAGGCCAGTGTGAGCTGCAGAAACTCTCACAAAGAACCAGTTGTTAAAGAATCTGTAAAATCATTTCCTAAGCTAGCTGTGAAGACTGGAGATGTTATGGTTTTGCCCCCCCCCCCCTTCTGCTTTCCAGTCCCAGAGGGAGATGGGCCTCCCTCTCCATGTTGCAAACTTGCTTTCCCTTCAGCAGACCAGAGGGACAAGGTGTAATTCAACCCCTCCATCTGCTCCCTATGACATTCCTGCCTGCACCCCAGACAATGGTGGGGGGGAGGGATCATTGTTGTAGAACAAATGGACTGTTAACGTAACACCTGCTTTTGTCACTGTGGTTTTTAGAGGCGCTGGAGCAATTTTGGCTCATCCGTTCCTGGACAAACAGCTGTTATGGGGTGAAAGTGGCAACTGGCCTCCGGGATTTGTTCCATTTCAAATGAAACTGATATGGTCTGCGTGTGTCTGTCTCTGCCTAGGCTGCTTGGGAGCCTGTGGTGATCCCAGCTGAGTTGTGGATTGAGGAGGCGGGCAGGAGGGAGGCGAGTCGATCCCATCCCTGATGGAGCTGTGGCTGGCAGAAGGACAGGGACTAACTTCCGCTGTGAATTCCTCTATTTTACTATGTTGTTGCTTTGTCACTGCCTTTTCCTCTGTTGGTAAAATTTGTACCAGAGGGAACTGATTTTACTCCAACTCCAAACTGAATAACTCACTGCTCAGAGTGAAATATACCACACAGGTTCTTTTAAGGGGGAGGAAGCATCCCGACCTGGTGTGTGGTTAGATCCCACAATGCCCTGTCCTGTCTGCTATGAATAGCCCCTTCCCTGCTATGGTGTGTGCTGTGCTGACCTGCCTACTGATTTGTGCTGCAGAGAGACACGTGGGCTTGCTGCTCTGGATCTGTGAGTCACTGGGGCTGATGCTTTCAGTGTGTACCCCCTGGGTTAATGCCAACTCGCCAGACTGTTTTCACCCAAGCCAGCCCTGCAATCTTTTTGGCTCCAGTTATAAACTGGGATGGAGCAGTCGTGCTTGTGCGGCCTGCTGGGGGCGCTGCAGATCTGGGGTATGTGGAGTTTCATAATTCTAAGGCCAGGAGGGACCATTGGGATCATCTCGTCTGACCCCCTGTACAGGCACAGGCCAGAGAACGTCCCCAAAATAATTCCTAGGGCAGAGCTTTCAGAAGAACATCCAGTCTTGCTTTAAAAATGGTCAGTGATGGAGAACCCACCATGACCCTTGGTAAATTGTTCCAATGGTTCATTACTCTTAGTATTAAAAATGTATGCCTTATTTCCAGTCTGAATTTGTCTAGTTTCAACTTCCAGCCATTGGATCGTGCTAGATCTTCCTCTGCTAGGTAGAAGAGCCCATTATTAAATATTTGTTCCTCATGTAGGTACTTACAGACTGTGATCAAGTCACCCCTGAACCTTCTCTTTGTTGAGCTAAATAGATTGAGCTGCTGGAGTCTGTCACTTTGAGGAGAACCCTCTGCGACTGCTGGCAGCTTCTGAATATCTGTCTATCTACAGCATTTATTCATGTGCCCATCTCTTGTGGTATCCACACGTCATGTATGTTGCTAAAGAATAACATTGGTTCAGGTGGAAAGGAATGTGTGTTCTGCCCTTCCGCTGTTTCTAGTTGTTCTCACTTGTTTGTGTTCAGGAGCAATGCTATCACTGCCTATTCTGCACACAGATGTCTTGTATTGCACCTTACAGGAGACAGCACTACAGGTTCATCCTGTCCTCTTGTGATGGGGCAGCCTGGGGCCGGCCACTGAGTGTGTGCATTGTTCTCTGACACAGTTGTTAAAGTGTCTCTTGCTTTGCATGGCTTGAGGAAAGACGGGAGAGGGGTCGTCTATTGCTGTCATCTCAGAGAAGGGTTTTGTGGTTGATAAAACCAGACTCGCCAGAACCGGACTGCTCAACAGCTGTGTTTGCCGTTATTTAATCTGACAAAATCCTTTGGAAAGGAATTAGGAGGAAATATGAAGCAAATGACAAACCAGCATCCCGTGCCTTGGACACCACTCATTTCAGTGTGTAAAAATAGTCTGTTACTGTACAGTGATTCATGAACCTACAGCACCAATGGCTATGGACAAGGAGGTGTGGCACTGACCGCATGGGCTACCAAAGCAAAGCTCAGTCCATCCAGGTCCTGAAATGCTGGTTATTGTGTCATTCTGTGAAGGTAGTTGGTATTTACAACCTGAGTAAGCAGGCAAGGTCCCTGCCCTGAAGAGTTTACAGACTAACTCAGAAACTAATGGAGGCAAAAGATTGTGGCCGTCCTTACTAAGGAGAGACTTTCTGGAAGGAGCAGGTGATGGAGAGGAGTGGGAGACTATTCCGAGTGCAAGGGCTGCATGCAGGAAGGTGTAAGGCTGAGTAGGATGAGGAGAGCAGTAAGGAGTGGGAGCAGTTTAGGGAGGGTATAAAAGTTTCTGGTGCACAGGGTGGGTTTTTCGATTCCACCTCATTCCTTCTGCCCTGCGCTTCAGGGCTCTTCAGCAAACGATCGCGGGTTCGTTCTCTCCGTCTCTCTCAGGGTGGGTTTCATTTGATTGTTTTGCTTTTGGCTGAGTTTATATTTGATCAGAGTTCTCCTGTTCTGTTCCACTCTGGCCTCTGTTCTGCTGAGGGCGTCGAGTTACGAAAGGGGAGCGTGTGGCACGCTCCAGAGCTTACACTCAGTCGCATTCCACTCAGATCACTCCGGGCTATTCTTTGTTGCCAAAATTCTTTGAAAACAAATAAATCTCCTTTTTGATTTTGTAACTCTTTCGCCATCCATGCACGAGGGAGCATCTCCCTGAAGCATATGGTTAGTGATGGGGCCTTATCGGATTTCCATCCACGACGCACAAGACAGGAGACGATAAGCAACTGGCAAGCGTTTAGTGTGCTTCTTTATTACAATACTTGGCCCGTGGATGACATGCTTCACATCCAATGCTTTCTTAGCACTTTATAAACATTTGTCATTCTTATTCCCTGTTAGCCAGGGGTCCTTATTGCCATTTTACTGAAGTACTGAGAGCCAAAGTGTCTCTCCCATGGTTTTGCAACCATTGGTCTTGCAGTCACTGGGAATAGAACCCAGAAGCCCTGTGTTCTGACTAATAAGTGCATTCCCTCCCTCCCTCCTCCTCCTCTCTATGACATTGCGCCCATGAGTTCTGTTGTCCTTTTTATAGATCGATACAGAAATATACAAATAAAATAAAGAAACTTCTCCCCAGTCCACTTATCAGTCAGCTGTGCTTTTGTGTGCAAGATCTCCAATACAGATGATCCTTGAAATCCAATGCCTGTATGTGGGAGAGGAGAGAGAGCGAGAGGGGTGGATGGGGTAGGGGCCAGAGCCCCGAGCCAGCCAGTTACATGCAGAAGGTTGGTCTGTAGTTTCATGATTAATTTGCACAAAGGGGGCTGGCTTAGGCTGGGGAGGTTTTAATGCACTTCATCAAATAAGGAGCCACCAAAGGCTGTAATGCAGTGAGGCTTTTCGGTGACATCACTCCTGAAGGGTGGTCAAAGTGCAATTCTTGTGTGACTGACTGGCTGTGGATGCAGAGCAGAGCAGAGGAGGATCCGGGACAAATCGGGGTCTCTGCTTTCTCAGCGCTGTGGCGCTATGGTCACAACTCCTTACAGCTGAGTGGGGCAGGCTCAGCGGGGCAATGAATGCGGAGAAGTACAGGAAGTTCCTGGATGGGCTCAACAACCTGAAAGGTATTTGTAGACCTCCCTGCTGGGCATGAAGAAGGGGAGAGGCAGCTGCACCAGCACCCACTGAGTGTCGGACTGTCTGGTCCTTTCACTTGCAGGGCTAGGGGGTGTTTGCAACCGGTGTTCTTGGGGCTGAATAGAAGGCAAACAGCTAATGAACAGGATTGTAGGAGCGGGAGCAGAGCGTAAGGCGTTCTGGCTGCTCTAGTGTATTCCCTGGGTGCCTGGCAGTGTCGGGCCACCTGCTCTCTGTCATGCATTGGGGAAAGCCAGTCCTCCAGGGAGACTAGGGACTTTCTGGCCTCTGATTAAGGCAGCTGTGCATTCTCTGACCCTAGGAAGCAAGCAAAGGCCTTACTGTGCACAAACCTGTGGCCCTGTCTTATTTCTTGCATTGATTCTTAGTTAGCAGTCGGTGCATCTGATGAAGTGGGTTTTAGCCCACGAAAGCTTATGCCCAAATACATTTGTTAGTCTCTAAGGTGCCACGAGGACTCCGCGTTGTTTTAGTTAGCAGTGCGTCAGAGTTGAAACATGGGGCTCTCCAGTGGCTGAGCCAAGTGGAGGCTGCGTTAGAAATAACACAGCCACAAAAAAAAAAAAAAAGCTCTATTCTTGTAACTCTTTGGCGAGTTGGATGTGGAGTGCAGACAGAAGGGAGTTAGTTAGCAGAGGTTCCGCAGAGTCCCCTGCAGCACTCAAGGCGGTTTATACAACTTACATGAAGCGAGCTCTCTCCCCCCTGTGGCTTTGTGTCTTCTGCTGGTTGCGGATGTGTTAACCAGGCGCCTGTATGTGTGTGACTGAATCTTGGTGTGGTTAGGGGATGTGTCAAGCTCTGCTCTGAATCAGAGCATGGCTGGCAAAGGGAGGAAACAGGAGCCCTGGATTTGCAATTTTGCACCTGCTCTTGTTCCTTTCACTTCCTATCTGGACTGGTACGGCCCCGTTACTGTAGTATTTGAGCGCCTCACAATCTGTCATGTGTTTCTCCTCCCAGCGTCCCTGGGAGGTAGGACAGTGCCATTACCGCATTTTACAGGTGGGAAGCCAGGGGACAGAGAGCCCGAGTGACCTGCACCGGGTCACAAAGGCATTGAGGGTGGAGCAAGGAATTGACGCTGGGTCTTCCAGGTCTCCGACTAGCACCCTAACCACTGGGCCATCCTTCCTCCCTCCGCAGAGAAGCCCGGATGTTGTGATTTTCCCTTTCCAACCTGCACAGGGCAGAACGCTCAACTTCCCTTTTCATTCAGCCACTGACTGACTTTCAGCTCTGTTTCTAATCATCCCAAGGTTGAATGGGGAGGCTGGGAAAGGAATCCGTTAACTGGATATTTGATCGCGCTCTCTGTGGCCTCTGACAGCAGGTGGCTGATAGGCAGCGAGAGACGCGGTTCCCCATAGAGAGAAAGCGCCTGATGGAGCAACCCAGCCTACAAGTGAAAGGAAAGATGGGGGAGAGGTGGCTGTGTTTGTGGTCGTGGCGGCTCTATGTATTTTGCCGCCCCAAGCACGGCAGTCAGGCGGCTTTCGGTGGCATGCCTGCGGGAGGTCCGTCGGTCCTGCGCCTTCGGTGTACCCGCCGCCAAATTGCTGCCGAAGCCGCGGGACCAGCTGAATCCCACAGGAATGCCGCTGAAAGCCGCCTGACTGCCGCCCTCATGGCAACCGGCAGGCCGCCCCCCGCGGCTTGCCGCCCCAGGCACGCGCTTGGTGTGCTGGTGCCTGGAGCCGCCCCTGTTTGTGGTGGCTCTCCAGGTGATGGTGGTGGTTCGTAGTCTATGACTTGAGGGCGGGGCCTGGAGGCGGTACCTGGGATTAAGGATATCAGCCTGCACTTGGAACTGCTGCTTATCCTTGGCTTCTTCACCTACAGCAGCTCACTCCTGCATGTCAGTCACGATACAGCCGGGGCATCTCCCTGTCTCAGCAGCGTTGCCTGGCCCAGGGGAACAGCCCGGGCATCTCTCTCTGGAGCCAGCAGCAGAGGCATGCTTTACTCTCCCTCCGCTCCATTTCCTGCTGACTGGGTGTGGGCAGAGGGACATAACACAGCAGGACTCTGGGGCTGTGTCGTCACCTTGTCTTTATTCCAGCTATGGTCAAGTGCGTGGGTTATGAAGGTAGCTGCGCTCTGAGCTTTGTGGCGCTAAGCAGGAGGGTGTGGATGGGCCTTGGGATTTAACCAGAGAGAGGGGAACAATTCCTGTGGGATTCAGCTGCCTGTCAGCCAGTGGCGATTTTATTGGCTTCTCCCTTTATAGCACTTCCTCTGTACTTCTGGGCTTTCCCAGCTGATCTCGGGGCCTTGTGTAACAAGGGTGAGTGAATTCCATGTTTAACTTAGCAGGGAGCCAAGGGAGACGTCATTGCAAAGGCGCTCGGTATCCTCACCTACTTTCCCTTGCTTGGCTGTACAGGCTCAAGGCCTACAACTGCGAGGGATTGGTGTTGATCGCACGAGGGGTTAAATCCAACCCCCTTCGTGCTGCGACAGCTGCCTGAGTTATAGTGGCCAGGAGTAACGTAATGCACCTTTTTATGCTGGCGCAGTGTCCGTCATAAATTTCTCGTTATCCTCTCTGCAGCTGGCATTGGGAATCTATGTAAAACGAACCCCATACTGCTAGCTGCTGAGCGAGGGGGCGCTGCAGCTGAGGCAACAGGCGGACTCCTAGCTGGCTCTGGCTCCCACCCCCGTGGCCAGCACGCTTCCGCCCATTCTTTAGCGCTTAAGCAGCTGTAGCACAAATGGGCGTTGGGCTGGGCCAGGGTGCTGCCTTGCTGTCGGCTTCAGCTGGCTGCCTTGAGTTCTTAGGTCATTCTTTCGGGAGTGTGTGTGTGTGGGGGGGGGTGTTTCTCCTTCTTAGCTATGTCTTTCCTTTTCTTACTGAGCCTCTCCTCTTCTCCCAAGCCTGGCTGGTGCTGCCTCTGAGCTGCGGAATAGAGTTGGGAAAGGTAGTGGGGTTCCTGCTGAGTTTTGGGGGAAGATCAGGCCTCTGTCAGGTTACTTCTATCCAAGGCCCTTCCAGTTTGTTTCATTGGAGCATTGTCCTGTAGAACCTTGCAGCCTGTTCTTGGAGCACGGCGCAGAATGAGAAGTGGAGGACGCTTCGGCCGAGCTCACGTCAGCAAGTTGTTGCGGGTACCCGGGTCATGTGTTTCCAGCCTTGTTCCGGGGCTCACCGCTAAACACGCTCTGATCCTCAGATCTTGTTCCCCGTCTCCTGATTAGAGCAGGGCGAAACATACAATTGATTTGTCACCCATTTGTGTGGGAGAATTGCATGTGAACATAGGTTTTTTAAAAAAAAAAATTTTTTTAAACAAATTCGTTGGCTGCTGGGAAGTATTCAGCTATTTCACAGACATAATTCAGCCTCTGGGCCGCTCACAAACCACTCTGCAAGACTGCTGTGTTGAATATTCGCTATTCAGGCAGCGTGATTGATCGCCAAGGTCCCACAGTATTTCAGCTCCTTGATCAGATGACTCCCAAATCCGCAGGAAGCTTTCAAGGTAACTGTACTAATGCTTCATGCGTGAGCAGTGGCGCAGATTCATGTATGCACAGGAACGCACCACGCTTTCCTCTTTCCACAAACCTCGCGTTTTGCAAACCAAAATGTGCTTGTACGCGCGGACAGAAAAAGGGTTAAGAATCCTGCACAGAGCAGATCTGGAGTTCTTATTCCAACAAGTGTCTGCCTGTTTCGTGTGTAGTGTCTGCCCAGCCCTGCTCCCAGGAGGGTAACAAACGCACCATAATCACTACTGTGCCTTGTTCTCCCTTCATCCTCTAGAGACGTTAATGCCAGTTTGAGGAACAGGTAGATATGAAGAGCCCCACAAAGGCTGAGAGGAGGAGGTGAAGAATAAAGGATGACTATAAAGAATCCATTAGGAAAGTGAAAGAATTTCCTTTGTGGTTGTGCTCAATGCTTTATTGTTGTTCTGTATTCAGGTGCAATGGTGATGGGGCCCTTAGAAATACCTAAGAGGACAGATACAGACACGTACTTGTCTTACTGTAGTTATTTTGTTTGTTAGTACCCAGAGTCTGCCTGTCTGTCTACTCCCAGATATTTGTAATGCACCCATCGCCATGGTATCGAGGTGTTGGTTGTATTGCCTGGGTGCTCAGTGACCAAATGCTCCCATTGTGCTGAAACGCAGCCCTCAGCCTCTGCCTGTAGCTGCAGAGTTGGGACAAAGCTGGTGAAAAGCAAGTTTTTATTGCTGGTGAGCTCCACCATCTCTATTCATCTGCCAGGGAGGTACAAGCAGCAGCGGATATTGGGGTTGGGAGCATTTCATATGTAAATGTCCGTGAGTGCAGTTCCCTGACCCCGGGCAAGTTGCCAGCGCAGCTCTCGGTGATGCAGAGTTTGAGCAAAGGGCTGGAACGCTTCCCCTCTCCCCTGAGACCCAGGGGCTGCCTGGCCTGGAGAAATCCAGGAGGTAGTGGCACTGCCAGCTCCCTTATCGAAGAGTGGCTCCATTCCCGCCCCGCTGGGGACGATGGATGCCTGTTCCTTGACATCTCGGAGTCATGCAGAACTGGGATGAGCCCTTTGCCCCAGCAGCCACTGCAGTTTCCCCTGGGCTAGCTGTTTGGATTTGGTGCTTTTTGAAATGCATCCAGCTGTCAGCCTTCTGTGCCTGGGAGGAGAGAGGGAGCCCTGCCTTTCAGGAAAGGTGGAAGAGATGGGCTGTCCCTCTGAGCCTGCAGTGTCCTGTTTCCTTCCCTTGTTGGAACAGGGGGCCAGAGGAAACAGGTTTTCCTTTAATAGCCTTGTTTGCTCTCAGACTGGAGGTTGTTTTGGAGAGTGGATTGGATAATGTGTAGGTCAAGGAGCCTTCCCTGAAAACGTCCTGTCTCGGATTTCCCAGCGCAGCAGATTGACACTGCCCCAAGGTGACTAACGCCACAGACTTCGCTCAGGGAGGCTGACTACGAATTTATTACAGGGTTACTTTTATCTCCGATGTCACAAGCAGCAGTTTCACTTTCTCAGAAGCTTGTGGCTTGCTGGCAGCCAAATGTAAACAGGCACCTTCCCGGCCTTACCCAACATGCCTTGGGAATTGTCCGAATAACTTCCTCACTTAATCTGTCATCCACAGACGGACAGGCCCAGGGTGGTGGGTGGCAGTTGCTGGCCCAGGAAAGTTTCTGATTTTTCTCCAAGACTAGCCACCCAAGCGTGGAATTAGGATCATACTGGGGTGAGCACATACACAATCCACTCACACCTGAGCAGCGATGGGGCTGGCACTGGGGACAACTGAAGAGCACTGACAGTCCAAACTTTTAGTGTGTGTAAAAGTTGCCAGAATGACATTGCCTGGAGACTGCCGCCCGTCTACAATGCATACAAGGCTCCCCTACCAGTGTGCTTCATCCTGTCCTGGAGGGGACCACCTCTTGGAGATGTAATGGTCTCCGTGGCCTGCTCAGCCCTCTCTCTCTCTCTGCTGAGGCCAGTGGCGGATTAGTCACCGGGTAAATGGGGCCCGTATCTGGGGGCCCCTGGCCAATTGGGTGGGCTCCCGCACCCCGACCCACTTCGCCCGTCCACCTACCCTGCACCCTGACCCAGTTCCCCAGCAGGAGTGTTGGGCATACAGGGGAAGCTCCCACGCCCTGACCCCACTCCCCAGCAGGAGTGCCGGCCGGGGGGGGGGGACTGCAGGTGGAAGGGATGGGGAGGGGCCCCCACTTGTTCTGGCCCAGAGCCCCACAAACCCCTAATCCGCCTCTGGTGAGGCTGATAGCAAAGGGAGGCATTGGTGCTGGTTTGTGTTGTAACTGGGATCTCGTCCACTAGACTGGCTTGAGACCCCTGAGCCAGTTTCACAGAAGCCACCAAACAGCCTGCAGATGGTCATGACTTTGTTGCCGCAAGCTGGATTTGACCTGAGGACTGAGAGGTGAAAGGCTCCATCTCTCCTCTTCAGGTCCCCTTGCACGGCACTTTTTATCCTCTGCCCGAGTGGGATCTAAGGTCACAGTCGAACCTGCATGTTCTTCAGAGCGAGAGCTGTTCTTCTCTTCCTCCTCCCTCCCGGAGGGGTGATTTCAGTGACAAAAGAATTCTTATATAAAATGTGTCCCTGTGTCTCTGCCAGTCTGCCGCTTTCAGTCCTGCTGAATCTTCTGTGCCTTGTAGCGCTGGAGAGGGGTCAGAAAGGTAACTGGTAGTTCCTGATGAGAGTCACTCGCTCTGTTTAGGTGTCCTCGTTAACCCGGAAGAGGAGACTGCCAAATGCTCGGAGTGATGCTGGAGGGGGCCAGTAGCAGCTCCCCTCTGCCATTCAGGGTTCCGGGATGAATCTGCTGTCATCGCTTTGAAGTCATGGGTGATGAAACCCCCCATCTGTTCTCTGGTGACAGCACCATATGTTCAACATGGTGTCTCCTTTACAAGTCTAGTTGTCAGGCACTGCAGAATCCTGCTTTCCCCCAGATCCATCTCTCTGGAGAGAGAGAATAATAATACCTAGACCAGCAGATCTCAGAGCACCTGGCCAAAGGAGATAAGTATCATTACCCCCATTTTACAGAAGGAGAAACTGAGGCACAGAGCCATGAAATGACTTGCTCAAGGTCACCCAGCAGGCCAATGGCAGAGCTGGGAATAGAACCGAGGTCTCCTGAGTCCCAGTCCGGTGCTCTACCATTGGGCCAACAATAATGTCAGCTACTCACACCAAACAACTACTTGGTTGGACTTGCGCCTCTTGTTTCCAGCAACTCATCCGCTCAAAGCTGACCTTCCAGAAGTGGCCCTCCTGTGATAGGCCGCAGTTGTGTGTCATGCTCAAGGCTCGGGATAATGGGTGACAATAGCACTGTTTAGTCTTACATGTCCTGGCTGCAAGCGAGCCTAGCAATGTGATGGGCAGGCCACGTGGCTGCTGTTGTACATGGCTGTGATTTGGAGCGCTGAGGTTTCTTAGGAGTCTCTTGCTCATTCTGGGAGTGTGGAAATGGGGGAATTGTGAATCCAGCATGAGGAGGGTGTTCCTGGGTCTGCTAATAGCTGTAACAGGAAGATCTATCCGACTGCAGAATAAAGGGAAGTGGTGGAAGCCTCAGCATTTGGGCATTGACCAGTAGGCTGGTTGAAGCAGTTGAACGTCGTAGGCAGTATATGCTGCAGTAACCTCTTGGGAATTGAACTAAGTCACCCATTCGGTTTCTTCTGTGAAAAACATTTTCTTTGTCTTAATGCCTTAGTGGAGGGGGGGGAAAGGGAGCGTGGAATCCTGTCTGTCTGGGCCACTCTGCTCCTGACACGCAGCGAGAAGTTGCATTCTGACGTGGCACTGAATTCAGCCACTGAAAGCCCCAGAAAGGGAGCGGTGATGCTAGCAGAGTGGCTGGCAAATGGGGAGGGGAGAAGGGGGAAAGAGAGTGGCAGGGGGCAGGTCGGGCCATCTACCCTGCGTGTGGTGTTCCCGTCAGTGTTTACTTTGGGCCCGTCATGTGATAGCTTCCTCGACTAGGAGCGCTGGTCCTGGGGCTGCATTTGAGCCACCCAAGGTGCCTGCGAGTGATAAGAGGTCTGAGCTGGAGATCTCTCCAAGCCAACACTGGGTGGGGCCCTTTTTTCTCTGAAACATGGCCCGCAATTCCGGCTCGTTCTGCCCCAGCATTGTGTACTGGTGGGATTGGGCGTTATGCAGGAGTGTTGAGTGTAACCCCCATCTAGCGTTCTGATTGGGGAAGAGCAGGAGAGAGAGAAGCGTGAATTCGACTGCTTGATGCCCATCAGCGCTGGGGACGTGCACCTGCCGTATCCTGGCTGGCTGTCTGCTCAGTTGCTTGCTGTCATCCCTTACCGTAGTATCTGAGCGCCTTTTGTGTAAAAACAGGACAAATAGTTGATGCAGGAAAAATTCACCTCACGTGAGTGAGGAAGGAGCTGAGTCACTTGCTTGGTGTCTGGTATTTTGGACCGAATCTAACAGATGTCGCCTGTACCGCATTGGGTGTTTTCTTTTTTGCGGGGAGGTGATAAAGTGAGGGGGTCTTGGATGCAGGTGGAGGGGCACCTGTCCAAACGAAGCTGAAATCTCAGAGTGACTTTGAGCTTTTATTACGGTTTATCCAGCATTGTGTGGGTTAATTTCCATCCTTCACAGGCCCTGGAAGGTGTGAACGTGCTGCCATGACAGCACTCTGCAGGCTCCTGTGTTCCTGGCAAGGTGCTCATGGTGTCTGGGGTCCAGAAAAACCTTGGTGATACTCCGGATCCCTGGTGTAAATGCTCCAGGTGGGGAGGATGTGCGCATCCTGGAAAGGTCTGACTGAGCCCTGCAGGAATGTGCCATGTTCTGGGCTAGGGGGACTGGATCAGCCGGTGCTGCTCTAATGAATGATGCTGCACTGGTGCTCGGACAAAACAGGCAGGGAAATGTTAGCAACTAGATTATTTAATTTGTTTTTTAATGGGGATTAAGTTTCGCTGCGGGAGAGCGGCTCTCCAGGGAACAGAGATTTCAGCCCTTTTTATTTATTTTTTAATCTCAAATTCCTCGCTGCCATGACACTGCAAGGCCTAGTTCAGAGAGGAGCTGACTGTAGCAGCTGGAGATTAAATACAGTTGAAAATTTGCTGTGAAGTAATAAGTGAAGCCCAAGCTGAGCACCACATGCTCAAACAAAGGGGGCACGTTTCTGCTCCTGGAGAACAAGTGTGGAAAGAACAGGACTTTCCATTTCAGTCCGAGATGATGCAAGAGTCTGAACCTTTAACTGGCATCTATCAGGCAGATGCCAAATGTGCTGATGCCCGGCATTTAGACAACCCTTTTTCAAGCCAAAGCTGTTACGTACTGTGTATACAGGACTGGCTTTGCCTACCTCTGGGACGCAGCAGCTGTTTAACAGTGTCGCCACACACCAGCGTAGGACACGAAGGGTAGGTCTACACTGCACACTAAGCCTTGGCCTGTGGGACCTGGCCTTGTGGACTCGTTGACTCCAAGCCCGTGTTTGAGTGTCCACACTGCTTTTTTTATTTTTTTTTTTTAATTAATGGAGATATCCTATCTCCTAGAACTGGAAGGGACCTTGAAAGGTCATTGAGTCCAGCCCCCTGCCTTCACTAGCAGGACCAAGTACTGATTTTGCCCTAGATCCCTATGTGGCCCCCTCAAGGATTGAACTCACAACCCTGGGTTTAGCAGGCCAATGCTCAAACCACTGAGCTATCCCTCCCCCCCCGGGGTTACAATTGCTGGACCTGGGTCCCACAGCCATGCTGGTGCGTACCTACAGCGCTGCGCAGACCTTCTGACTCGCGTCTGTGGCTTGACCTGTGTCCACACTGCAAAATGACGGGGCTTGGACTCCAGTCCCAGTGGGACTCAGGCTCTGATCCACCCCCCAACTAGTCCTAAAACATGGATCCTGATTGCTTGCTGACCTGAGTTAGACTGATTTGTGTGTGGATAGAATGGGGCTTGGGCTCAAACCCAAGTCGCAGTCCAGGCTTAGTGCACAGTGTAGACATACGTGAAGTGAAGAAGAGCACAACATTCCAATCAGTCACAGATGCAATAGAGTTTGGCCAGGCCTTCAAGTTTTGACACCTGCTCTTCCAAGAGTGGCCTGCTTTCTTTTGTGATTCTGGTGCTCCTTGCTAGCCTATTGGTTCAGTACTGACTCAAAGGGAAGAGTGCCACCTATTAAATCACCAGCCTCTTCCTGCAGGTCTCCCATCGAAGTAGTAACCAGGTTGGACACTGCTTAGCTTGTGAGGTCTAATGAGATCACAGCTCAAGGTTTTATGGATGCTTCCAATTTATTAGTAAGGGAAAACAAGAGCCCACTGGAGTGCGTACATCTCTTTTGACCTCCCTTTCAGGTTGGCGCTTAGCACATCTTGCGTCCTGAACAGGTTTCATGTATGTTGTGAATTCTCCCACACGTTGCTCTACCCTTCACTTATAGATCAAACCCTCTGCTCGGTCCCAGTTTTAGGATTCACAGTTGGAGCTGGTGGAAGGGCAGTGATGGAGTTAATGATGTTCTGCCTGTTATGGGAGACCACCTGTCAGCTGTCCTTTGTTGGTAGGTCCCTTAAAAACACACGTAAGCACACGCAGGCGCACACACACTCTCTTCACTTGTTACATTGAACCAGTGTTTCCAAACCAACTGCAAGTGCTGCCCTCTTGTCTGAGAGGTGGGCAAGGGAAGAAGGTTCTGCTGGAGCTGGAGGAGGGTAAAGCCCTTTCCCGGACAGGGTCACCAGCACAAACAGTTGTTGCAGGGCAGCGTACTTTTGCAGAGAGGCAGAAGTGATTTTTGACTCGCCGAAGTGCCCTGTGTGTTCTGGCTGAAGTGGGCTTCCTGTGTGGAGCGCAGTATAAATATACAAAGGAGCAAACGCACCCAAAACAAAGTGCAGATAGTTCCCACAAGCCTAACATTTTCATATTTCTTTCGCTGCCAAGAAGCCTTTGGTCGGCGTTAGAATAACAGGCCTGTTTGTGCAGACACCAGGCCTTTTGTTAGCCAGGAGAAAAGGGGTTTGATTCAAGCAGCCTCGCTCTTTTCTCCTGGCTTTCCTGTTTCCTAAGCTGCCGTGGAAAGCCTGGCTCTGGGCGACCTCTGAAGATCCTGCATTGAGAGACGCTGCCCCGACAGCATGGGGAGAGAGGGAGGAGGCCTGACATTACTTGCCAGTTCATTCAACCCTGTTGGGGTGGAGGGAGGATAGAGAGGGAACAAGTGAAGGTGGGACTGTCTTTCTTTGAGATTCCTCAAGTCTACCTGCTCCTGGCAGCCAGAGTGCAGAGGTCTGGATTGGATCTCTAAAGCCCTGTCCTCAAGAAGGGGGTCTGGCTTGTTCTCCCACAAGACAAGGGGGATTACGATGCTCATTGGGTCAGTCATGGAACAGTTCAGATAGGACCCTCCAATGTGAAGGTCCTTGGTAGGCCAGAAGGGGATTCGAGGAGGCACCATTTTCTCTCTATTGTTTGACCTGAATGTGCGGTTCTGGACCTGGACAGGAACCGGGATGCTTTGGGCTGAGTTCGGATCAGTTTCCCCATCTTAGCTGGCCGCATGGCGGAAGCAGCAGAGTCCAGCAAGGGGGCTCTTAACTGAACCTGGTGGTGATCTGTCTGTGCTAATATTCGGAGGCTTGGGCTAATATTCTGAGCACGTTCTAACCCTGGCTCTGGCCCTGTCTCCCTCTGTGGCTGTGACCAAGTCACTTCTCTACTTTTGCATCATTTTTTTCCATCTGGGCCTGGCAGGGGCCTGGTGGGGATTAATTGGCCAATATCTGCACGGTGTTTTGAAGCCCAGGTGCTATATAAATGCTAAGTAGTAATATCTTTATTACAGTGTGGATTGAAAAGATGGGAGGTGCCTCTGGAAAAGTCCCGTGCTTCCTCCTTTCCCCTCCTCCAGGAGAGATACTGAGCTAACCACAGTAGCAGGAGCACTAGGAGAGCTGGCTGTGGGTGCCCAATGTGTGTTGTGCACCTGTGTGTGGCACGGCCTTGTGCAAGTGGGTGCTCAGTGCAGCCTCCTGTGGGTGCTTTTTTGCTCAGCAGGACGGATGAGCTCACAAACCCCACAAGTGGGAGCATTATTATCGTAAACTCAGTTAATTGAGGCAGGAGGAGCTATGCTGAAGCATTGAAAATAGCACAAGTGGCTGGTCTCAGACCTCCTGCCTTCCTCAGAGACCCCCCCCCCCAAGCTGGCAGCTTTCAAAGCTCTGGTGAAAGCTGCGATTAGTTTCTGGAGATCGAGGCCTCTGAGAGCCACACAAAGGATCAGACTTTGCTGCCGCTTTCTCGGAACTTAATTAATTCCCTGTCAGTCTGCGTCCCTCTTGTCTCCAGATTCTGGCACTGCCCTTCCCTCCCCCATCAGCTTGCATTTTTTCTGTATTCCTCTGTGCATCCCGAGCTCCTTCACCCTTTCTCTCCCCCATAGCGTGCATCTTGCTGTACTCCTCCTCCTCCTCTTCTTGCTCACTGTCATCCTGCATCTCTGTATTACTGTCTGCATCCAGCCCTCCCTCCTCCTCTCTCTGTCACTCCACATCTCCCTCTCTCTCCCTCTGGGTCCAGAGCTCCCTCACTTCTTTGCGGTCTCTTTTTCTCAACCTGCTTCTTTCTCTGTATCCCTGCGTGCACAGAGGTCTCCCGCTCCCCTTCCTCCTCTGCTCAGTTCATAGGGTTGGAAGCCAACTTCCCCTGACCTTTCTTTGTGAGTCCAGGGAGTAGATGGAGACCTGGGGTGAATAGCCAGGAGTTCCTTGACGCTATTTGATGGGCAGACACACCGCGTGACTTCCTGCCAGCTCCAGCATTGCCAGATCTAAGGAAGAAGAAGAGGCTTGGGAGATACAAAAGGGCTTAGTAATAAAGACTGAGCTCCTGCATCGGCAGAAATCTAATGGGTCTATGTGGTAATCTGGGGTGGTGCAGAGCTCATAGATTCATAGTTTGAGTCCAGAAAGGGACCATTTGCTCATCTAGCCTGGATTCCTGTATAGCGCAGACCATTACATTTCACGCTGGAGGGTGAGGGTTGAGGCCCATGGGATTTCAGAGGGGACCCAAAGGGAGATGACCGTCTTGTATTTCTCCTAACTCCTGTGCGGTAATCCGGGATGGGGCAGCGCTTGTGGCTAGGAACAGTTTGCAAGGCCTTTGCAATCCGAGAGAAGATGACCCAAGTCCTGGCTTGGGAGAAAAGCAAGCCGTATGCAGGGATCCTGGAGACGCTCTCTATGTTGTATGTGAGGCCCGGGGCGGGAGCGCTGCTGTGCCAAGGCGGGGTGGGCACTTAGAGGTCTTTGGGCAGTGACTGACGTTTCACTTGCAGAATGTTTTCCCAGTGGCTCCCCTCGGGCACCAAAGACGTTAAAGCTCTGAAAGGAAAGGGGCGTGCAGGGGGCTGCCTGTGGATGAAGCATGCTGGCTCCGGGGTCTGTACTTGCACCCTGTCTGTCATGGCGCTGCGCTGCTGCAGGGAGTGGAGCTGCCAATGCTGAGACAGCCCCTTGGAAGCCCAAAGAATCTAGGTCACGGAAAAGCAAGTTTCCCCAAGAAAAGGAGGTTTGAGCAGCTTCCTGGCGCCTCGGGGGATGTTGGCTCCTCTCGTGTGTGCGCTCCAGTTTACAAGCTGCAGGGTGGTGGGGACTGGGTGGATTTTCCCGACGTGCCTTCGGAAGAGTTCCCTTTGTGTTGCTTTCGATAAGGAAAACAGGGCCATGCCAGGTTATTTTAACACTTCCTGTGGCTGTGGGGTCACTCGTGAGAGGTATGACTAAGGGGAAAGCGCTCTGAGAGGTGAGCAGCTGTCTGCAGGGAGAGTCATCCTTGTACTGCGAGGATCGGCGCCTTCCGGGGGAAGAGAAGGCCGTATTGCAGCTGTAACTGCAGAGACCCCCAAGGGGGAGTGGTGCGTCCTCAGTGGGGACTTCTGGAAGCGGTTGGGCGGTGCAGCCATTCACAGCCCCGCATGCTAGTGGGCAGGATCCTCCTCTTCCTTTCTAAGCCGCTGGGAAGGCAGGTGGATTTGTAGTGGCTCCTACTATCCCGTGGCCAGCCATGCTGCTCTGTGAGGCAAGCTAAGCTATGGGCGTCAGTGGGCTCTCTCCGGCTGCATGGCCTGTTACAGGTGCTGCCTGGTTATATGTTCTCTGGGTAGAATAGGAAATACAACCTGTTTCCAAAGCTCATTTTCAGAAGCTTGTCTGGCCAATCCTTCCCACTTTTCAGGCTCCTGCCCCCCTGTCTCTGTGAGGTCACAAGCTAAAGAACAGGACCATCCAGGCAGCTCCAGTCTGGATTTCACATTCCCATAAACCTCTCAACTGGAAATCCTCGCTCATGTGCTTAGGGATTTCTCCTCCTCTTAGCCCCGTGCATCCCAGATAAGTAGAACCCTTGTCTTACTAAATTCCCCTGCTGGAGGCCTCAGCTGCCAGCCCTGATTGCGAATGTTCTAGCTGTCCTGAAAGAGTGGCCAGCTGGACTGTCCCCCGGCCATCTCCACGCTGTTCCCGGAACAGCCTTCTTGAGCTTCTACACCAGACCACACCCCTCTTCCTGCAAGTCCCAACCACATCTGCCATGGGCCCCTTCCACAAAGAGCTCACCAAGGGCATCTGTGTGTGTATCACAAACAAAACGCAGCACGTGCCAGTCGTCCTGACGCCTCTGCTCGCGTGTCGGATACCTTCCCCCTTGCCTTTCTTTTGTATTGTGTCCTTTAGACTGGAAGGTCTTTGGAGCAGGATTCTGCCATACAGCACCTACCCTAACAGAGCAAACAGTTCCCACTCGGTCTGTAGAGAGCAGGGAGGAGACGTTGAGATGGAAGTTGCAGTGGGCAGTGCTTAAAGGGTGTGGGGGTTGCGAAGGGTCACAGGACCAGCAGCGGTTCTTTTAAATCAAGCCGGGTTGCGGAAGGGTGCCCTTTACTCACTATTTTACCAAAGCGGTTGCTCCATATTAAGAGAGACCTCCCACTTTTTTCTAGACCACTTTAAGCGCTGGCAGTGCTGGCCAGTATGATGCATTTCCAGTGTGGCCAGACAAAGGCACTTCGGCCCAGTCAACCTATTGGCATGAGACAGGACACAGGTGTCGCTGGGATTAAATACTGTACAAACCGATATCTACCCAGGGTAGAAATCCCTCCTGCTCTTGACACTGTCTCCTTCCCAGGAGCCGCGCGAGCTCCCTTGTCTGCTCTGGCTGTCCAGCACCATTGCTGCCAGCGTGGTCAGATGAAGGGTTAACGGCAAGTTTTGTTTTTAGAGAATGATTAAGCCGTGTCCAGGTGGCGGCTCAGCTTTGCTGTTTGCTTTGTGGAATGAAAATCATCAGGAATAATGTTTGTTTCCAGCTTTAACACAAACCATTTTATCTCTCCAGCCCTGGGCCGCCTGCCTTCCCTTTCTTTTCAGCAGCAAGGTGAACCTCATTGCCCTCTGCTGCAACCCTGTCCTTCCACATCCCTTTGTGGCTCAGATTAGCCCTGTACTGGCTTTTTGTAGGGGGGGGTGGGGGCTGGTCTCACACAGGTGTGCTCAGGAAGGTTAGCCGGAATTGTGGCAGCTGGAGGAATGTGGGGGAAAGACATTGCTGACTTGTTGTTACACCATCATGCAGAAATCAGTTTCACTTATTGCTTCATTTCAGGTCCAGCCCAGGGGGTAACGGCCACCAGGAATCTGTCCCACAGGAATCCCTTTGCCCTACTCTGGGAGCGAGCTGCCTCTGTACCCCAATCTCCCAGTGCTCCAGACCTCTTGCCCCCTGAGACGTCTCTGTCTCACTAGTGAGGGTTAGAGCAATAGAAAAGTGGGGCTGGAAGGGACCTTGAGAAGTCGTCCAGCCCCCTGCACTGAAGCAGGACCAAGTAAACCTAGATCGTCCCTGACAGGTGTTTGTCCAACCTGTTCTTAAAAACTGCCAGTGCGCGGATTCCACAACCTCCCTTGGAAGCCTGTCCCAGAGCTTAACTAATTTTCCTAATATCTAACCTACATCTCCTGAGCTACAGATTAAGCCCATTACTTTTTGTCCTACCCTCAGTGGACACAGAGAACAATTGATCCCCATCCTCTGTGTCACAGCCTTTAACATATTTGAAGACTGTTATCAGCTCTGCCCTCAGTCTTCTTTTCTCAAGACTAAACATAACCAGTTTTTTTTTTTTTTAACCTTTCCTCAGAGGTCAGGTTTTCTAAGCCTTTTATCATTTTTGTTGCCCTCCTCTGGCCGCTCTCCAATTTGTCCACATCTTTCCTAAAGTGTGTTGCCGGGAGTTGGACACAGCACTCACCAGTACCAAGCAGAGTGGGACAATGACCTCCCGTGTCTTACCTCCGACACTGCGGTTAATACACCCCAGAATGATGTTCGCCTTTTTCGCAGCTGCATCACGTATTGACTCATGGTCAATTTGCAATCCACTACAACCCGCAGATCCTTTTCAGCAGCACTACTGCCTAGCCAGTTAGTCCCCATTCTGAGTTGTGCATTTGATTTTTTTGTTCCTAAGTGAAGTACTTTGCACTTATCTTTATTGAATTTAATCTTGCTGAATTCAGACCAATTCTCCAATTTGTCAAGGTTGTTTTGAAGTCTAATCCTGTCCTCCAGAGTGCTTGCAACACCTTCCAGCTTTGTGTCATCCACAGATTTTATAAGCATACTCTCCATTCTATTATCCAAGTCATTAATGAAAATATTGACTAGTCCTGGACCCAGGACTGACCCCCTGTGGAACCCCACTAAATACACCCTCCCAGTTTGACAGCAAACCATTGATAACTACCCTTTCAACCAGTTTTACACCCACCTTATAGTAATTTCATCTAGATCACATTTCCCTCGTTTGCTTATGAGAAAGTAATGTGGGACTGTGTCAGAAGCCTTACTGACATCAAGATATGTCACATCTACTGGTTTCCCCTCTCCACTAGGCCAGTAATGCGGTCAAAGAGGGAAATTAGGTCAGTTCAGCATGATCTGTTCTTGACAAATCCATGCTGGCTATTCCTTATAACACTATTATCCTCTAGGTGCTTACAAATTGATGGTTTAATAATTTGTTCTGGTATCTGTCCGGGATTGAAGTTATGCTGACTGATCTATAATTCCCCAGGTCCTCTTTGTTCCTCTTTTAAAAGCTACGTTCTGTTTTTGCCCTTCTCCAGTCCTCTGGGACCTCACCCATCCTCCATAAGTTCTTGAAGATAATTGCTAAGAGTTCTAAGATTGCTTCAGCTAGTTCCTTATGCACCCTAGGATGAATTTCATCAGACCCTGCCAACTTGAATGCATCTAAATAGTCTTTAACCTATTCCTTCCCCCTAATAGTTGTGTTAAATATCTGGTCACCATTAACTTTTTTTATTGAAGACTGAAGCAAAATAGGTATCAAACACCTCAGCCTTCTTGATGTCTGTTTTTAGCTTTCCATCCCTGCTTATTAGAGGACCTACACTTTCCTTCATATTTCTCTTGTGTGTCTCCATTTCCAGCTTGAGGAGAGACAGCTGCACTGTGAGCTAGCATGCTAAAAACCGAAGTGTAGCCGCCGTGGTGTGAGTGTTGGGAAGAGCTGGCAACCAGAGCATGTGTCTAGAGTCTCGGATGCCATCGTATTTGGGCAGCTAGCCCTCCCTCTGCTCGCGCCGCCCTGGCTCCACTTCTATATTTAGTGCACTAGCCCGATAAGAGCTAGCACATGTGTCTCCTCGAGCTGGAAGTTTCAGCTCCAGTTCGAAGTGTGGGTGTACCCAGAGTCGCACTGGCTTAATTAAGGTGGGATGTTGCAGTGATGTAGTTAAACCAATGCAACATTGCCCCTGTGGTTAAGGCACTGCAGTTTGTGTGTGTCTAGACTGGTCAGTTTCATGTTGGAAAGGGAAGTCTTTTAAAAATATAATCATTATTTTGCTGCCAAGCACCTGTTGAAAGGAGGAATTGATGCTAAGCGTGTCAGTCCTTATTTCCAGGAACTTCCCTGCCAGAGTTCCTCGGAGTTGAGGTTTTTTTTTAATGTTAACCGCCTGTTGGACAGCTGGCAAGTTTAGCTCTTAATGTCCGAGGGCTGACGTTGCTGCTCAGTTCAGAGCATGGTGGGCTGGTCAGACCTGTGGGAGGGAGAATTCCCTGTGTGGTGCTTTGAAATATTTCCTCCTGTTGGAGGGTGTTTTGCTTTCTGTCTGGTTGGCCTTTGCTGGTGAAACTGCAGCCCTTCAGCTGGCCCTGGGTAGGGATCCTTGCAGTTAAACATTCACTCCCAATGGTCTCGCAGTGGAGCGGAACATTCCGTTTAAAAGCTTGTAAGCGGTTAGTAAAAAATGGCTGGTGCCTCCTGAAACCGTTTTTCCTCTGCTCCTGCCACAGGGAAACTCTGCCCAGCGCTACCTAGAGCAGCAACCAGAAAGAGAGTGGGGGCGAGTCGCGAGTGAACGCCTTGCAGCTTGGGTTTTTGCTGAGAAGTGTGAAAAGTTATGAGAAGCATCATGGTGTCACGAACGCCCGCAGTTACTGCCGGGCCAAGAGTCTGAAAGAGAGTCTGCATTTGAGCCCTGGTTCTGCAAGGTCACTGCACCGAGGTGCATAATTCCCATCTATGCTGGGAAAATCCTTCCCCCTCTTCCCCCCCCGCTCCCCCAAATTTGCTTTGCTACCTGTAGCTTTGGCTCAGGCAGTTGTAGCGAGGATGAGAATGCTAGCATGGCGAGGCCTCCAGGTATTCTGCACTCTGTCATCTAACATGGCTCAGAGCAGGTCTGCACCACACCGTGGTCTCTGGCACCTTAATGGCACAAGTGCTTCAGTGTTGGTGCTGTCACTTGGACAGAACTAGGGGTAGCAAATGTGTTTGTTAGGCATTTATTCCAGTGTAGGTAACGCTGCCGGTAGAACGCATCTGGAGACGGAGGTAGGCCACACCTCGCTCCTTTGCGCTCTTTCCTTCGTGTTTGTTAGGTGGTGACATAAGTGGAGGAAGACAGAATGTTTGTCTGTGCATGTAGGAATTGGTGATTCACCTGCAGTAAAAGGAATTTCAAAGAGAATGCACTGGTGGGTAGTTGCCAGACTAGCAGGCCCCAAGGGAAGCGCTCGCCGGGGTCTGCTCATCTCCCGTTTAACAACATAGATCATAGGGAATGTCAGCTTTGTTCTCTTCATTTTCTTTCCTATAACTCCCGGTATGGGTGCCAGGGGTGGTGATGGCTCGTGTGCCTTGGAATGGCTCACAGTCCTGTCTCTGCTTGCAGGAGGGTGTAGTGTGTGTGTCAGAGAGAGCCTGTGTTTGTGCCAGATGGTTTGCTTCTGTGTGTGTGTGAGTGAGAGAGAGAGAGAGACTGCCTTTTCCAAGGGTGCTTTGTCTCTTGTTCATGGAGGTGTCTCTTTGTCTTGCTACCTCTGACTGACTGCTCTACCTGTTTCTAATGACAGTTGCTGGGAAGGTGCGGTGTTTGCCTTTACTCATGTTTAGTTACTGCAGCCTACTGAGATATTTAGAAGCCAAGCCAGAGGGGCTCTGCTCTGCTTTGCTGACGCGGTCCGGGGCTGCTCCCCTCAGCATCTCTGCCTGGGCCGTGGCAGTGGCTGCATGGTCCTGGGGATAAAGCACATCCCAGCTGAGTCTGGCACCTCAGTCAGCTGCGTGGGCTTCCTTCCTCATTCCCACAGTGCTAGAAACCCTGAGGGCAGGAGGGTGGTTGGGTTACCGGTCTGCCTGAGGATGAAGTCTACAGGAGTGGAGAGGTGCAGTCATGCAGGGAAGAGAGCAGATTCCAGGGTTTTTCATGTGTGTTAGTGAAGGTTTGGAGTCCTGGAATGGGTCAGGTGCTTAGGTTGCCATGTTGGTGAGTTATGCAGAGAACTGATTTTTTTTTTCTGTGCCTGTGTGAGGCGTGTGCTTCTGTCCAGTGACCTCTGACTGCTGAGGGGCGAAGCCCTGAAAAAAACAACTGCCCCAGGCTGCTTTGTTTCTCAGGGTTGACTTGGCCTTTGCTTGCTTCCAAGGGGAAGGCTTCTGAGAAGCGAAATGGTGTCGCTCTTTCAGGATGAGCTGGGCGTTCCTGATCTCAAGTGGCCCCTTCCATCCTGTGTCCCTTGGAGGTTCTGGCCAGCTGCCGTAAAATGGCAGAGATTCTCAAAATGCCCCAAACCCACCAGAGGAGAAAGCTGTCCAGGGAAAGAAAAGAGAGGCTCTTTACGCATGGGAAGCCTGCTGGTGTCTCCAAACCTTGTCATTCTGTCCGGACAGTCACGAGTTACGTCTTCAGTCAGCACCATTGCAGTGTCAAGACTAAAAAAGGCCTGGGGGTGTGGAAAAGATGCCGGAGGAGAGCTGAGTCAGGAGACATGAGTTGGATTCTGCCCTTGTGCTGGTGGCTCATCATACAGCGGCTGCCCACGGCCCTTCCTGCAACCCAGGCTGGCTTCCTGGAATGAAACAGGAAAGTGTGTTCAGGGTTACAGGGATACCTGGTAGTGACTTGGGGGAAGCAGGAGCCATTGTGGTGTTTGTTTGAGACACAGGCTTTTGCAAAACACAACATCCTGTGTTAGATGATTTAGATGATCGCAAAGATGCCAGACTGAATAGTGAACCGAGTATTCTCCGGGCGAGCCGTGGAATGACTCAGCTGTGTGTGATTCCTCTCCATTGTTCTGTGTAGTGAAATCCCCCCGTCAAATGAATACAGCAGCATCTGTATCATCGCTGCCTTCCCGGCCAAGGGACAAGAATTTCCCTAGTGTGTTCGTGGCTGTTTTTATGTTCAGCATGATACATTGGAGGAGATGGAGCCTTTTTCTTTAGTCTCGACTGGTTGTGCTTATTGAAAAGGGCCGTTGTGTTCCCAGGGTGGTGCAGACTTGAGATCAAGAGCTGAGGGGGGAGGAGGGGTTACCGGAGTAACTGGGGTCTGGTTCTGATGGGAGCTGTACTGCAGCCCCTTGATCATCTTTGGTGGGGTTTTCTTTCCACCTCCATCCATTTAATATGCAGCTCCGCTGCTAGCCAGGCGCCAGCCATTGTGCAAATGTGTCAGAACTGGAAACTAGGCTGAATCTTTCGGCTTCTGTGCTAGTTCTGTTCTCTCTCGTCACCAGCCAGAAGCAGGAGCTGTTGTCTGACGGTTTCCCTGAATCAGAGATGCTTTGGTTTTTGGTGTTTCTGCCGCACCACCTGGCGGCCACGGGAGGGAATGCACTGAGCGTGTGGGCATTGGGATCCCTTTCTGTACTGTATTAATACACATTTGTTTACATCCCTTTCTGTGCAGCATACTAGGTAGCGGGGTAGAGCCCGGGGCTCCTGCACCCATCAGGCCTGGGGTCACTTCCTGTGTCTGACACTAGGTTGGGCGGGAACCTGCTACAGCTGCCTTGGGCTGAGAATGCACCTGGGTCCCTTCCCCATGCAGCATACCGGACGGGAAGTGAGTCCACTGCAACCATAGGCTGGGGGCAACCAACCGCTTGCAATAGAGAATATGGTTTATGGAGAGAGCTCATTACAGCTGCCTTGGGCTCGGGGGAGTATGTAGACCCTCATTACAGCTGCCCTGGCTCCTGGGTCCATCCTTTGGCATGCAGAAAGGTGAGCAGGGTGGCTTAGGGGCTATGGAACATCTGCCCCCTCTCTGTGTGAGGGGCTGGGAGCAGAGCCCCTGTTTTTTCAGGGTAGCGATTGCTTTCTGGTTGCTTTGAGTTGCTGGCAGGCGACTTCCCGAGTCATATAAGGAGATGTGATGCTGTGTAAGCCGGCAGCCGCTGTGGGAATGCGACGGGGAAGCATTACTCACCAGGAAAACACCCAGGAAAGGGGCAAGAGCCCCCCCACAGTCTGGCCTGAGCCAAGGCATGACTCTGCTCTGGAATGGAAAGACTGCACTAGGGCAGGGGATTGTTCAGTGGAAGGGGAGGCCTGTGGTTGCCTGCTCTCTCTCGAGGGCGTAGAGGAAGCGGTGCTGTGGGGGGACCCGGCTGAAGTTAGGCACCTATCTGTAGAGATTGCTAATGTCCCCAGTTTGGATGTACCAGTCCAGTGATGGCTGAAGCCTGGGATACCTGGTCAGCTGTCCCAGTCTCTCCCTGTAGGCGGCACTGTGAGGCAGGGATAATGTGGCTGGGCACAGGCCCCCTCCGTAACTGGACTGCCCTCATCCCCTGCTATGAGCTGGAAGTGCCTAGGGGTCAGAAACAGTGATGTTAGGAACCCAGGAGAGCGCTGTAATTACCTGTACGACATGCTGCATGGTCCGGTGGTGATGGCGGTGAGAGGGGACTCTTGTGCTCTGTTCCCATCTCTGCCGCTGCCTCAGCGTATGGCCTTGGACAAGTCTCTTCACCTCTCTGTGCCTCAGTTACTCCTTCTGTAAAATGGGGGTAATGCGACCTTCACCCGGAATTGCTGCTCTGTTAAACCCTGTGCCGTGCGTAGAGGGGCAGAGCGGGAAATGGGTTTGTCTTGTGTTTGTGCATGAGACAAGGCCCTCGCCTGGGAGCGTCCCCACTGGCTGTTTATGTTAGGGCCTGATCCAAAGCCCATTGAAATGAATGGAAAGGCTCCCATTGAATTCACTGGGCACTGCCTCAGGCCCTGGTCCGTAGGGGATGGATGGGAGGCAGTATCATGCAGTAGATAGAACACAGGACTGGGGCTCAGGGGGCCTGGGTTCTGTTCCCAGCTCTGCCACTGGCCTGGCTGAGTGAGTCATGTCACAGTGCTGTGCCTCAGTTTCCCCATCTGTACAATGGGGAGAGTGAGACTACCCTCCTTTGTAAAGCGCTCGGAGAGCTAGGGATGAATAGCACAAACAGCAGTTAGGGGTGGTTGTGGTGGTGGTTTGTGCTTGTGGGGTGCATGTCCTACTTAAAAGTCCAGCCCTGGCTCCCTTTGGGACAGAGTGGGACTGGTGAAGCGTGCTGAGGTTCTCTGATGAAAGGCGGTATTTTCAGTCAGAGTAGAATTGGTTTTCGATTAATCACAATGCATTACGGAGGTGTATAATGACAGAATTCGGGAACCGAGCCAACGATTGCAGAAGAACACTGTATAATATAAAATACTCCACCTAGGACTAGCAGAGGGAGAAATTAAGAGACTACACATGGAGAAAAGAGATGTGTTGCAGGTGTGGCTTGAGAATCCCTGGGGAATAGGGCTACAATAGGGGAGAAAAGGGGCAGCTGGAGGATAGGGCGTGGTAGGAGGGGCCGCACTTGTTAATGTTGGTTCTATGGGCGAGATGGTGTCCTGCCTCAGAGAAGGGATATGCAGGGTATAAAGTAAGCTATCAGGCCCCGCTGAGAAGCACCGGACTCTTGTGGCTATGACCGTGGTGACAGAACCCAGCTGCGGTTCCTGGATTGGTTTGCATTTGGAGTTTGCTCTGGGCCTGTTTTAGACAACGCTGTAAGCGCAGAACAATCCCATGTGTGGAGTCAACGTCTCTCTGTCTCTCTCTCCTCGGGTTCTTGTTTAATTCTAAGATGCACATTCTTCCCCCATCCATTTCCTTTCCAGTAGAACGACTGCCGTCTCGGCCTGAGAAGCCGCTGTGAAGGCACCTAAAATTAGCTGTCTGTTTTTGTATGTGTAGAATGGTTTCCATGGCTGGGTGGTGTAAGAAGGGCCCTATCTGGCATGGCTCCTATCACTGCCACCGTCTGAGTGCTACTGCCGGGCTCTGAATAGGGCCTGGAGTGTCCGGCTGGCGTTTCCGGAGCCCCCTGAGCTGGCTCGTTGCAGAGTGTCTGACAGTCTGAGACAGCGCAGTGAAAGATAAGATTTCTGTGACTTCCCAGTATTTCCTGGGTCCTCCTTGTCCAGATGCGTCACCCGCAGCCAGATGAATTACAGCCCGTTATCGGTTTCTCGCAGCAGCCAGAAAATGCTTGAAACTCGCTTATGCTGAATGCAGTCGATATTTTAATTTTATTAAAAGAGAAAAAGGAAATGGAGTTAAATTGAGTGGAATTAAGTGCACTCTGGTCCTTTCACTCAGCTCTATGCAGTACGCCCGCTCCAGACGTAGGCATGATCTGGCGAGCCGTGCTCCTGATAACCAGCATTGTCCCTCGCTCCAGAGTCTGCAAAAGAGTGCACTGCCCCCTTAAGGGCATAATTCATTCCTCTGCGCTGCGCTATCCCTCCCCTGCTGGCTGTAACGGCCTGTTCTGGACGTGGATCAGCAGAGGCAGGCGACTTGCTGCAGGCTCCAAATAAAGGACACAAGGGGTTAGCAGATTAAATGTTCACATCGACTGATATGTCTGCTACGGCTGGTCCTCCCTCTGAAACCCGATTGGCGGCTCAATCAGCCTGTCTCTTTCAAATCTGGCCTGGCTGTTCCCATGGGGCTGCGGTGAGCTGAGATAGCTGGGTCGCTCCAGAAACATAGGCGCTCTGCCCACTGCAGGGGGACAAGACGGCATGGCTGGAGGATCCGGGACTTGAACTGCTGCCCTTCTGTGCCCTCTGGCGCTGTGTTTGGTCAGTGCCATCTCTGCTGCGGGTGGCAGGGCCCGCTGGGGAGCTGGAAGTGGCAGGGGGTGGCACAGCACACAGTATCTACTTACTGTATTGTCTACATCCCTAGGTGATGGATGTAGACTCCCTGCATCCGTTACCTTATTGCTTCTGCTATTGTCCTTTTCTCTCTTATTCCCTCCTCCGTCTTTCCCTTTCTCTTCCTCCCCACCTTTCTATTCGTGCCGCGCTCTGCCTTCCTGTACGTTCTCAACTCTATGGTTATTAAGCCAGCGTGGCCCGTTCTCACCGTTTTCACGTGAGTCTCACATTTGGTATTTCTTGGGGAGCTGCAGCTGATCACGTGAGACCCTCCGCTTCAATCTGTTTTTAAAAAAGTAAGTTACTAGGCCTCGTGGTTGCAGAGAGACACTTGAAAACGTGACCCAGACACTTGACGATGAATAAAAAGTACCCACCGGGGGTTATTTTGAAAAGTATTAGGGCTTTTAAGCCAATGTCATGATTTTGGGCCGTCTGATTCAGATTTTGAAAAGCCAGGGGTTGGCAGTCCGGTTGTTTGTGAACAGTGCCATAGGAATGCACACACACGGGCCCTAACTCAGCCCATGGGAAGGCCTCCATTGCAGCCTTTTCTCTGTTACACAGAGTGAATTTCTGTGGCCGTGGTGGCTGTTTCTCTGCCACGCTGCTGTTCTAGCTGTTAGGGTGGGATCCTATGAGCTTCCTAAATTCTCCGGGTGTCCCCTTTGTTCCCTACGGCTTGGACTGCGGGCTCTGTCACTCTCACGGATGTGGCGTTGTGTGGAACACCGATGCGGGGGACGTAGATGGAGCTCCGCTCTCCGGAAGAACAGAACCTGGTGGCTAGAGTTGTCTTTCATTTCTCTCACTGCACCTGCCTTTAGCCCTTGGCGAGCACCTTCCCGTTCTGTTTCTCCTCTACCAGGTGCCAGAAGCTTGCCGTTTCCAGTCCATATGGAGGCTCTGCTCTCCTGGGCAAAGAAAGCACTGCTAGTCCTGGCCAGGTGACTCTGTCGCCTAATCGCACCTGCCTAAAGCCAGGCTTTTTGACCCGTCTGTGTAAAAATCAACAGGAGGTGAGAGAATTGCAGGGGTTTCTTAGATGCATCAGTGTTGCTGCTTTCGGACACTGCCTGTCACGTTGGACAGCTGCTGTGCGCCTGCACCCATTTTGAGCCTTAACTATGGAGGGGGTCCATCAAATTCATGTTTAAATCGTGTATGTCAAGGTGCACACGCTTGTGTTCCTGTTTTCTCTGCCCTCTGTCCAAGAGACTGACAGCATCATCCGGACAGTGCCTTGATGAGCACCGTGTTCCTTGCCCACCTCCAACGGGGGGTGATAGCAATGCTGGAGAGCCTAAAACAGCTCAATCTGTGTAGTTTGGCTACGACAGCAAAGGGGACACCCAATACCTTGGAAGTAGGAGGTGGGTGTAGCATCCCCAAGGAGGAAGCGGGTTTGTTTAGGGTGGCGCAGAGAGCTAGCAGTAGGCTGGAATTAAAGCGACAACATAGACAGAAGATGAGGAAGACTTTCAGACAGGTTGTTCCTCCGAAAACACCCAGCACTGTAAAAAAGGACAATCACAGACACTGTGGAATAATCCCTCTGGGAGTGGGGAAGCCCTGTCTCTTGGGATAGTTGAAGTCAGACAGAACAAAGCTCTAGAAAACATCCCACAGCAGGCATGAACCTGTTGCCCCATGGTGGGTCTCCACATTAAGTGCGTAGGAGGAGGTGAGCCCACATTTTGATTCAGGGAAGTTCCAAGCATCTAATGCATGCAAGTCTCCCCACCTCTGTGTTGCTAGGTATGAATGAAATGCTGCTACTCCGTGTAATACAGAATAACGTTTTTGCTGGCTTTGGCAGCACAGTGAGGTTTTGAGGTTGAAGTGCTGCTGGGCCGACCGGCCTCTGGCCTTGCTTGAGGCTGTTACATGGATTGAGGCTCTTTTGGTTTAACAGTTGTGTGCGGCATTGTCACTTTGGCTGATTGAATCAAACCTGAGACAGATTCTGATCATGTGGGAAGCTCTCAATTCTCGGTCTTAGTGAGCAGAAGTTCCTGTCTCAATTATGTTGTAGGCGAGGGCAGTCTGAGTTAGTGGTTTCATGCATTTATTTCCTGCTTACAAGGAACAGGCTTGCGTGCTAATGGGGTGGTGAGGGCTCTCCCCTTCAGTACAAAAATTCTTCAGAAGGATCAACTGCTGTTGTCGTCATCAGATCACTTCCTTCAAGCTGCATCTCAAACCAGAGCCTGAATCTGTTTTTTAAAAAACAAAACAAAACAGAACAGAAAATCCACACTGAAAAGGAAATTAGTTGTTTAAAGGGTCACGTGTCCAGTAGACTTTGGAGAGGGTGCCTTTACTGGAGTGAGGTTGGAACAATTGGATATCGGAGTGTATGACCATCACCTTGGGGGTGGGAAATTGAGCTATATCCCAGAATTGGGTCTCTCCATTCTCTCTGCCTGTATTTACAAAGATTAATGATCTGCGAGAGCTTAAATATTGGGGCATCAGGATTTGAAATAGGATCCCAATGTGCAGCTCGTTCTTGAGGCTTGGCTATTTGGGATTCTCTGTCCCAAATAGCACCTGTGCAAAGCGAATGAGCAATGAGACCTCAAGTAACCATAGCACATTGTTACATACTAACTCTTAATAGAATGGTAGCCGGGTTAGTCTGTATCAGCAAAAACAACGAGGAGTCCTTGTGGCACCTTAGAGACTAACAAATGTATTTGAGCATAAGCTTTCGTGGGCTAGAACCCACTTCATCAGGTGCATGAAGTGAAAAATACAGGAGCAGGTATAAATTCATGAAAGGATGGGGGTTGCTTTACCAAGTGTGAGGTCAGTCTAACGAGATGATAAATCAATTAACAGCAGGATAAATAACTTTTGAAGTGGTAAGAGAGTGGCCCATTACAGACAGTCGACAAGTGGTATCCTGCTGTTAATTGATTTATCATCTCGTTAGACTGATCTCACACTTGGTAAAGCAACCCCCATCCTTTCATGTATTTATACCTGCTCCAGTATTTTTCACTTCATGCATCTGATGAAGTGGGCTCTAGCCCACGAAAGCTTATGCCCATTTGTTACTCTCTAAGGTGCCACAAGGACTCCTCGTTGTTTTTTCTTAATAGAATGACTTTTGCACAGAATGACGCATCTCATTTTGCATATTCAGAGTGCAGTCATGGCAAATTGGACATCAGAGAGACCCAGTTAAACGCCAGCTATGGTCAACTACTAAAATAGCTGGGAGCACTATGACTAATACGAGAGCTAAAATGAGGCCATATGTGCTTGTTCCCATATTGCTGCTCCAAACTGGAACCTTTTATCCAAACACTCTTCCCTCTAAGCCTTTCATGGTCCAGATCAAATGGAACCTAGATCCGGACGAAACTCTACTTCTGGTGTTGCAGAACCAGAATCACTGCAGATTCTGTTACAGAGATGGGGGAAACCCCAGCTCTTATCTGAAGCCCTGCCCGGAACTTTGTGGTTTCTAATTAAACTGAACCAAGACTGGAACCTCGCCCTGCTGGTACAACCCTAAAGCTTGATCCACCCGTATGATTTTGCAAACCCAAACTCCAGTCTCTTTGGCCCATCTCTATGGATTACATTTCTCCCAGCTGTTTCCTCTCTTTTCCATCTGTTCCCTATTGGGCAGCTTATCCAACCAATCTGGGTAAGTGGTCTGTCCCCATTTTTATTCGTGGAGAGGTTTAACACCAGCATGGTGTGCTCTGTATTTTCCTTCCTGGTTCATGTATCTTTATGGAAGTTGTCCCAAATGTACAAGATTAAACAGGAAATGGATGAACTGTAAATGACTCCTCCAAACAATAAATCCCCCCTAAAAACTACAGCCTGTAGGGTTAGTCCTCCTCTCTCAGCTTATTGTCCAACCCTGCACTGTGAAACGCACCATCACTTCTACATAATGGATGATGAAGGAGAGGGGCCCAGCGGACGTGGGTGAGAATTGTAGGCAGAAGTGAGGAACAATGGAGACCCAGGCTACCCAACCTGGTATTTTTGTGTGTGCGTGTGAGAGAGAACTTCAAATGAAGCGGCAACTCTTCGCCGCTTATGTTACTGTTGCTTGGAGCAGGATGTCCTGACACTAAAATGATCAGATCTCAGTTGTTTCCTGTTCTTGTCCAGGAGATGTCCTTAAAAGACACAAACGATCTCCAGTGGGCTCCAAACCAAGTTATTTGAAACAATGGTGCGCTGTCTCGTAACTTGCCTGGCACCGATTTCAGATGGCGAATCTGCCTGGTGACTCGGAGTAGCCAGTGCAAACAAAGGATGCAGTGTGCCTCCATTGTCTTTGAAAGATACCAAACTGCTACCTTCGTTTCTGAATCGGCTGCTCCTTGTTCAGTCCTGGCCCCAGAGCTGCAGCATACTGGGTTTGTCCTATAGCCAATCGGCGTGAGAGAGTTTATCTTTAAGATAAAGGTTTGGGAACATGATGGGCCAAATTCAGTGCTGATGTAAGCAGGGTGCAGTTCTGTGGAAGTCAGAGGAATCGCCCCAGCCTACTCCAGTGATGGAATCAGCCCAATGCCTGCATTCAGCATGCCTGGAAATGTTTAAAAGTGATCTAATAATGGTGTGTTTCCCCCCCTTTCTCCTCTTGAACTTGAGTCTCTGATCCAGGAGAAGGGACAGTTTCTGACGAGGCCAATCTGGGCCACGGAGACAGGCCTCAGGCCTTAAAGGCTGTATCTCCCGGCAGACACTGCTCACTGTTCTGGCAGAGTCCGTCCTCTTTCCCTGGCTAGGCCCGTGTTCGCGGAGAGCAGGCATTCCAATGGGCTTAGGTATGGGAATTTAGGAGCATGACGTCCCTCTTTGAAGGGGGGTTGAAGTCAGATCACTTCAGCACATCAGTGGATGCCAAGGAAAGATGTTTGAGTCAGCCTGACACTCACTTTCTCTCTCCCTCTCGCTGAGCCCCGTGTGGAGAGATCCGGGGCTTTATCTGATACTTCAGCTGTAACTGGGCCTGCCTAGGGAGGGGGCGGGAGAGGGAGACCGGCTCTGGAGCTCTCAAGAGGGAGAGTTGCCTGGTGTAAACCGACAGGAAGTTTCTGTAGTTACTGCGGGTGATGGCTTTCTGTGAGCTCCGCGCCTGCCTCTCGCTGCCTTTCCCTTGTGATGCTCGAACCATGCAGCTGTAACCGCAGCAGAAAGGAACTTAGAGCCGGACCCAGAGCCCAGGGCTTGTGGAAACGGGACGGAGGCCCCCAGGTTGGGGAGAGGCGACAATGCCTCTTTTGGATGGGACCTTTCTGCCGCCCACGGTCTTTATTCTGAGTCATGTTCTTGGCATCGCTGGGATCTTGTACTTGAGGAGACGGAGGAGAGAAGGTACCGTTCTTCCTGCCCTTAGAGTATTGGGTTCATACCTCCCACCTCCTGCCTCCCTTCGTCATGCTTTGGCTGCGAGCAGAGTCCAGGAAGTCCCCCGAAGTGCGAAGGGGGTGGGTGATCATGTGCCATGTGCCTGGAGGAGGGGGAGAGCGAGGAACCAAGATGGCTGCCGTCCACTTGTTAAAGGTGTACGGATTTTGTTCCTTCCTCCAGGTGGTGATTCCTGCTGGCATTTGAGACACAGGGCTGGGTTCTGCAGCCCCGTGTGGGGTCCAGCATCATCTGGGAGCCCCAGCTTTGGTAAAAGAGTGCACGCACTTTCCGTACTGGCTGCTGTTTCTGGTCTCTCCCGGCACAGGGAATTACTCTGAATTTCTCACTTTCTGGTCTCCTCTCCCCTTGAGAGAAGCAGCATCTCCTCCTGCCGCGGGGTGGAGGCAGGGCTGGCGCTGAGTGAGTCCGGGCACAGAGATGACTAAATAATTGTTACTAAACTTTCTTCTGGTCTCTCTGCTTGGGTGTGAGAGGCGCAGGAGAGGGGGTTGCTTGGACGCACTTTGCAAAGAGTGAGGGTCTCTGGGGAGCCTTGGTGTGGAGCGGGTGGCTGGGGAGGGAAGGGAAGGGGCCGTGGGGGCATGCTCGAAATTTTCATTGAGTTCTGCGTTGGGCTCTTGTGTCATTTTCTTTTACAGACAATCCATTCCAGAGCCCTTTGTTACAATAAAATCTACGTTTGTCAGAGCATACACATAGAGCGCAGTCCTGTGGTGGGGACACAGCTCTGGCAGGACTCCCGATTTTTAGTCTGTGTTCTGCCACTGACTCACTGTGCAGTTTTGAGGCTGTCTGCCTCAGTTTCCCAAAATAGGGATTATGTGTGCCCATGTCACACAGCCACGAGGATTCAGCAGCTGATGATAAAGCACTTTGAAAATGTAAAGCCTTAGACAAGTGCTAAATATTCTCCTATCTTGCACTTCCACACTATCCTTTTCATTCCAACCCAATCTCTTTCTTTCTGGATGTTTCCTGTTTTCTCTCCCTTCCAGTCCGTATCTCTGTCTCCCATCCTCCCCCCGCCCCGCCCCCTTCAGCTTTTGCTCTTTGCCCATTTACATTTCTTACCCCTCCAAGGAAATTGGGCTTCCTCTCTCACGTGCTGTGACGTTCCCCTCTGGTGTTGTCTGGATCGGTGATCTGCTAGGCCACCCAATCCTTGACTCTGGGAGCCAGCCTTACCCTGCTCTGCTGTGAGAACCCCCACTCCTGGGTTGCTCACACACAGCCTCTGGCATGTAAGCTGCTCCCAGCTACTTGCAAGTGAACGACACTAGCCAATAGCTCCGGTCCCAAACACAACCCTAGGAACCTCCGTCTTGCAGTGTCCAGTTGTGCCCACTGGACGCTTCAAGCTTATATAAGTTGGTCAGTTTAACAACGAAATTGATATGTACGGGGCTTGTTCTCCCAAGGGGAGTCTGACACACTGCAAACCAAACGCACTGCTTCAGGTAGAATAAACAAACAGATTTATTAACTCTAAAGGTAGATTTAAGTGATTATAAGTCAATACATAACAAGTCAGATTTGGTCAAATGAAATAAAAGCAAAATGCATTCTAAGCTGATCTTAACACTTTCAGTGTCCTTACAAACTTAGATACTTCTCACCACAGGCTGGCTGCTCTTCAGCCAGGCTCTCCCCTTTGATCAGTGGTTCAGTCGCTTGGTGGTGGTGGTGGTGTCTGTAGATGTAGGCAGAAGAGAGAGAACATGGCAAAATGTCTCTCCCTTTTATCATGTCCTTTCTTCCCTCCTGGCTTTGCCCCCCCCCCCTTCAGAGTCAGGTGAGCATTACCTCATCATAGTCCCAAACTGCCCAAAGGAAGGGGGTGACTCCCTCCAGGGCCTAACCTTGTTGCTTGGCAAAGCCAGTGTCCATTGTTCCTGTGAGGCCGGGCTGGGTTTGTCCCATCCATGCCCTGATGAGGTGTGAGCTGCCTCTCTGCTCTTGGAGAGTTTTTGCCTGGGCTTGCTTTAAGCCATGGGGATACATTTTCAGCCTTATACCTATATACATGAAATTATAACCTATAACCTCACAATAACATCACTGTAACAATTACTATAACATCACTATAACAACCATGCTCAGTGCATCATGAGCCTTCCGAAGACACCCAACCTGACAAACTTTGCGTTGGATCCCACACAATCATTTGATAAAGATGAACATGGGGGTGCAGGGTGTTCCCCCAAGGTACAGAGCTTCACTCTTCCATTCTCTGCTGTCAGCATGTCCAGGAGGCGACACAAAAGGCCTCCTCCCCACACTCTGGGAGATGGGAAGAGGCTACCTACCCTTCCTTGCCCCAGCTGTTTGATGATCTCTCATGGGCAGGTCACCAGGTAGAGCAGTATAGAGCAACAGCCCTATACTTGCCTGGGAGGCAGTGGAGCCACTAGAGTGCAGCCCTATGGATGGTGAGTGACGGTCCTGGCTGCTCTGGCTCAGAGTCTGCACCCAAGCAGCAGCTATGGCATCCCTCGGCGCTGAGTAACAGCAGTTAACAGATGCACGGAGCATGTTGCTGGATAACGCGCTTATTGTAAAGATGGGTCTGAGCTCCCAAAGTTGGGAAGTGTTTGGCTCTGGGGTTGTGGTGCAGCCTATTACAGAGACCGGATCCACATTTGGATCTGGATCAGAACCCCTCCAAAGCTTGGCTTGGGACCACCTGTAGCTCATAGACTGAAATGGCTGAGAGTTGGACTTCTCGGGGAAAGGAGGCCCAGGAAGTGAGTGGAGTGAGTCCCCAGGGGCAGTCGGCCAGTACACACTAGGGGGGAAGGCCATCATGCCTGTCTTGTGAATGAACCTCACGGCCTTCTAGTCAAATGGATATTTTATTATGAGAACAGGGTGTGTTGTTTTCTTTTCTGCACCTAATGCACCTAGACGTGGAAATGCTAGAATGATAAACAGTAATAATAATACGGTCCATGCTCTCCCCGCACACTGGGTCTATTTTAGCTTTTTATCCAAACATGCCAGCTGTTCCCATGTTTCTCCTGTCCCTTTCCCTCTCTTCCAGTCCCATGTTTTTCAGTGGAGTTAAAAGGTGCAGCCCTGCTTTTCTCCTCAAACATCCTTGTTGATGGTGCTCTGGGATTGACTAGAGTCGCACAGTTGTCACGTTCTTGCTTGGGCCTGTTTTGTTGCATCCATGCAGCTGAAGCATCGGTTACAAAGTGCAGCCACATGTCCCTAGGTTTGCCCACCTTGAGTCTTTTCCTGTCTTGCTTCCTCAAAAGCGGCGCGTTGGCTCTAGGCCGTGATCCGGGAGCCAACGGCTGGGGGATAGTTTTATCTCACCCGGCGTGTTGCAGTTCCCCAACCCTTTTGGTAACGTCTCAGAGTATTTTATTGTTTCTTCCAAAAATTAAACCTAAAAGGCCATTTCCCAAACCAGATGGGTGAAGATACTGGTTCCAGAGGGGAGAACCGTGTACATTGGTTTGGAGTCCTTGGGGAGAATTTAGTGGGGGAAAGATGCTGTTATGCGTCTTTTGTACACTGTACAGTATATGCCTCTAAACAGCATTAGCTGTAATGTCTCTAGTTAACCCAGTCACCCTTCCCCACTTAATCTCTTCAATGTCAAAGCTGCCTCAGACAGATTTGCTTGGCAGTATGTTTGTCTCCACACCACGTGTGGATTTAATTTCTTTAGAGATACTATCTGTTCCCAGTCTCCCAGCATCACTCAGCAACCTCTATTCTTTGGTGTATTGGAGGAACCTGTCCCTCCTCTTTAAACACTGTTGCACTGTAGGTGATGGGAAAAGTGAACCCCATCTGATCCATGTTTTCCTTTATATTAGTAAATAGCCTAACTTTTCCTTTTTGGTATAGATCATGTCTTATCCGCCCCTAGCTCTGCATATTGCAAACTCGCTCCCTTTCAAGCATGCAGGAAGATCAGGGTAATCTCATAGTAGCTTACCTGGTATAAATAAACTCCTCAGTTGCATTTACATCTTCTGCCGTATAGTTATTGTACATGCCTTCCAACTCCTGTCTCTCTGGCATCTCTCTCTCTGTTTGGTTTTCCACCAGATAGGTTTGCATGCATTTTTCCAGGTTGAATCACATTATTTCCAATCCATATTTCTAAACTCTATATCCTCTTCATGTAGCTCTCTGCTTTCAGTGGTGTTCATGCCACCGTTCAAATTAGTAGCAAACACAGATTTTAATCACCCCTATATTCCTGAGCCATTCCATTTCCCCCATATTTCAGAACAATTAAAAGGTAAATAGAAGGTGCTTTCGACGTCTCCGACTCAAAGAATATTTCCAGCATACCTCTGAACAGCATACTAACCCACAGAATCCCCCCTACCAGCACTACAAAAAAAAGGATTCTGCGTGGACTCCTCCGGACGGTCGAAACAACAGACTGGATTTCTACATAGATTGCTTCCGTCAACGTGCAAAGGCTGAAATTGTGGAAAAGCAACATCACTTGCCCCGTAACCTCAGCCATGCTGAACACAACGCCATTTACAGCCTCAGAAACAACCCTGACATCATTATCAAAAAGGCTGACAAAGGAGGTGCTGTCGTCATCATGAATAAATTGGAATATGACCAAGAGGCTGCTAGACAGCTCTCTAACACCACATTCTACAGGCCATTATCCTCTGATCCCACTGAGGATTACCTAAAGAAACTACACCATTTGCTAAAAAAACTCCCTGACAAAGCACAGGAACAAATCTGTACAGACACATGCCTAGAACCCCGACCAGGGACATTCTATTTGCTACCCAAGATCCATAAACCTGGAAATCCTGGACGCCCAGTCATCTCAGGCATTGGCACCCTAACATCAGGCTTGTCTGGTTATGTGGACTCTCTCCTCAGACCCTACGCTACCAGCACTCCTAGCTATCTTCGAGACACCACTGACTTCCTGAGGAAACTACAATCCATCGGTGATCTTCCAGAAAACACCATCCTGGCCACTATGGACGTAGAAGCCCTCTACACCAATATTCCACACAAAGATGGACTACAAGCTATCAGGAACAGTATCCCCGATAATGTCATAGCTAACCTGGTGGCTGAACTCTGTGACTTTGTCCTCACCCACAACTATTTCACATTTGGGGACAATATATACCTTCAAGTCAGCGGCACTGCTATGGGTACCCGCATGGCCCCACAGTATGCCAACATTTTTATGGCTGACTTAGAACAACGCTTCCTTAGCTCTCGTCCCCTAACGCCCCTACTCTACTTGCGCTACATTGATGACATCTTCATCATCTGGACCCATGGAAAAGAAGCCCTTGAGGAATTCCACCGTGATTTCAATAATTTCCATCCCACCATCAACCTCAGCCTAGATCAGTCCACACAAGCGGTCCATTTCCTGGACACTACTGTGCTAATAAGCGATGGTCACATAAATACCACCCTATATCGGAAACCTACTGACCGCTACACTTACCTACATGCCTCCAGCTTCCATCCAGGACACACCACACGATCCATTGTCTACAGCCAAGCTCTAAGATATAACCGCATTTGCTCCAATCCCTCAGATAGAGACAAGCACCTACAAGATCTCTATCAAGCATTCTTAAAACTACAATACCCACCTGCTGAAGTGAAAAAAACAGATTGACAGCCAGACGAGTACCCAGAAGTCACCTCCTACAAGACAGGGCCAACAAAGAAAATAACAGAACACCACTAGCTGTCACCTTCAGCCCCCAACTAAAACCTCTCCAGCGCATCATCAGAGATCTACAACCTATCCTGAAAGATGCTCCTTTACTCTCACAGATCTTGGGAGACAGACCTGTCCTCGCTTACAGACAACCCCCCAACCTAAAGCAAATCACTGAACAAAAACACTGACCCAGGAACCTATCCTTGTAACAAAGCCCGATGCCAACTCTGTCCACATATCTATTCAAGTGACATCATCATAGGGCCTAATCACATCAGCCATACCATCAGGGGCTCGTTCACCTGCACATCTACCAATGTGATATATGCCATCATGTGCCAGCAATGCCCCTCTGCCATGTACATTGGCCAAACCGGACAGTCTCTACGCAAAAGAATTAACGGACACAAATCTGTCATCAGGAATCATAATACTCAAAAACCAGTGGGAGAACACTTTAACCTGTCTGGCCATTCTATGACAGACCTGCGGGTGGCTATCTTAAAACAGAAAAACTTCAAAAACAGACTCCAACGAGAGACTGCTGATCTGGAATTGATATGCAAACTAGACACAATCAACTCAGGATTAAATAAGGACTGGGAATGGCTGAGCCATTACAAACATTGAATCTATCTCCCCTTGTAAGTATTTTCACACTTGCTTCTTATCAAACTGTCTGTACTGAGCTATCTTGATTATCACTTCAAAAGTTTTTTTTTTTTTTCTCTTACTTAATTGGCCTCTCAGAGTTGGTAAGACAACTCCCACCTGTTCATGCTCTCTGTATGTGTGTATATATATCTCCTCAATATATGTTTCACTCTATATGCATCCGAAGAAGTGGGTTGTAGCCCACGAAAGCTTATGCTCTAATAAATTTGTTAGTCTCTAAGGTGCCACAAGTACTCCTGTTCTTTTTGCGGATACAGACTAACACGGCTGTTACTCTGAAACCTGCAAAAAAGAATGTACTGTATGCCCTTTTAAAATAACTTTATACAGAAGGGCAGCAGAGTTTCCCCCCCGAAGTATTTCTTCTTCTTGCTTGTTTTTTACCTTAGTAATTCAAATCCTCTAGACTGAAAAATATGGTGACTGGAGAACTAGTGAAATGGTAACACCACCCAGATCCAGAGTAAAACTTGAGCAATTGAGAGGAGATGGGATTTTTAGTCAGATGTTTAAAACTTCTGTTGTTTTATCAACATCTATTTAAGAAAAACTTCCTTGGGTCACTGAAGTTAGTCAACAACATCACTCTTTCAGAAAAGGAGTTGTCGGTCAGTAGCCATCCTTGGGGCCTCCTGAGAGATGCTCCAGTGAAGCTAGGGGAGAGCAGACTTGATGTCCCTGATATTTTTAAGATTCGAAAGAAGCACCTCTGCGGACATTTCAGGCCTTCTTTCTCCCCAAAAGAGCAAGCTGAAGTTTAAAACTCCTGTTCACATCTCCTTTAATAAAATCGCCTGCCTGCCCAGGTACACAGTGGATTTCTCCAAACTGGCCAAATTTTGAAAATTGACCTGACCGATAAATACAACTCCCCCTCCCCCGAGCTCCCCTCTGTCCAGACTCCTCAGATTGTCATCAGTGCTTGAAAGAAGCCAGGGAGCCCAGCCAGCATGTGGACAATACAATGGTGAAATCTGGCAGGCTTGGAAGGCATTTCTCTGAAACAAATGGGGAAAAGCCGATGTGGGGAGCAACAGCTTAGAAGAGGCTAGTTATGAATTGCTTCTGGTAGGGCGAATGGGCCGCAGGCCTTTCTTTCCCAGTGCAGAGTTACTGTCTGTGCAGCCCTTAGTGGTGCAGGCTCTGGTGCTGCTCCATTGGATGAGTCTCTGCCTCCGGACCGGGGGCTTGGCTTTGTGTTGAGAATGCAACTGGATCTAGGCTCGTCTCCTTGTGGTAGATGATTGACTTGACGTACAATTGGCCTGCGGTGTACCTGTTGAAATAGCGTTAGGAAAAACAGATGTGTACAGGGACGTCCATGCTAGGCTCACTCCCCTCCCCTGCCCCCACAGAGCAGAGCACACCTGAACTTGAGGATCGGGATCTGAAAGGTGGAAACCTGTATGCATGAGCAGTGTCAGATCCTTCCCCCTTGTGTACCTGGTCACAACTAGAGCCCTGAAAATCCACCAATATCCGCTTTATATCCACAGACTATTTTTGTGGATCGGGGATTGGATACAGATACAAATTTTGTATCCATGTAGGGCTGTAGTCACAACCTTGACCTGGAGGTGGCTCTGTTGGGGGGAGGATGTGAAAAGGAATTCACCCTGTTCATTTCAGTCTTGGTCTTCTCCCTACACCACTCCTCCAACCCCATCCTGGAAGGCAGGGCCCTCGTCTGGGGTGAGAGGGAAGTTTAGCTTTGACTTTCCCAGCTAGACCCATTGCTAGGGAGAGAGGAGAAACCTTTCCTCTTGCTTTCCCACACTGTACCCAAAGAAGCTCCATTTTAATGCAACCCAGGTTCTCTCTCTAGCTGGGTTTGGCATCAGTGACTGACAGTGGAACTCAATGCCTTCCTTCCTTAAGGGTGATCGTCTCCCCTCCCCAAGCTCTGTTACTTCTGGTGACTGGTAGAGCTGCCGGCACTAAAGGATGCCTGCAGAGGTGAACAGATGGTGCCTCTGACTTGTCTTTGATCTTCATCTTAGCACCTTCCTTGGAATGTCAGCGGAGTGAGATTTGATGTAGAAAAGGCAAGAGGAGGTGGCCCTCACCATGGCAGCAGGGTGTGTAATCTGTTAAATGATCAGGAGGACAAGAGTGCTTGGTCCTGCAAAGGCTCTGACCTCCAGAACAAACTGCTAAGCCAAGCCCAGGTAGTACATGGAGCAGCATGGATCTGTTCCTGGAATTGTTGCTTGATGCTCATTTAGCCCAGATTATCTCTGCTGTGACACTTGTCAGGAGTTTCTCTTAGGTTCTGTCCACAGTGGGCTCACGGCTGTGCCAGCCAATTATATTATAGCTGGTTACAAACAAACAAAAAAATCCTTGTCCATGCCAGCGAGGTAAACTGTTACGCAACTGTGCTTAAAGCTAGTCTGGTTCTGATCCAGGCGTGGTTGGTGTGGAAGGACTCCTCTGCAGCTGAAAGCATTATACATGAAATACACACGCGAAAGAGTTTTTCTGCACCAGTGCGGCTCCACCAGCATGCAGCAGAGACAGGATACAGGCCTTTTTACCAGAGTGTCTGGCTGAGTGTGCTGTGTGCTAAGGATTCGCTCTAACTTGGGTATTTATATGGCCTCTGATATCTCAGTATCTGAATGCCTCCTGATTCTTAATGTATCTATGCCCATCACACTCCCGTGAGGTAGGGAAGTGCTGTTTACCTGTTTTACCGACGTGCAACTGAGACACAGAGTGGATGAGTGACTTGACCAATGTCACATGTGGAGCAGGGACTTGACCCCACATCTGCCAAGTCCTAAGCTGGTACCCTACCCGCTGACCCCTCCTTTCCCTCTCCACAGTTTTGACCGTTATATTCCGGATGAATTAAGGCTATCGAAATTTACTAGTCTAGACTCAGCGCCAGAATCGGTCTTGTTAGTATCCTTGGTCCTGACTGGTGTCCTGTATGACACTTCTCTGCTGCTGGAATCTTTCTTCTGCTCTCGTCCTTTCCCTGCATGCCGGCCAGGTCGCTGACAATAGCAGCTTTGCTTTGCCCCTGCCCGCTATTCTCGTCTGGAATGCCAGGCCCGTTGATTGGATATCTTCTGGGTGGTGAGGGAACGGGGCTGGGGGTGGCCAGAGGAAAGCCAGCCAGAGAACCTCTGTTAGGCAGGAGGGAGAACTGAGAGGAATGGAGGGGGAGCTGTAACAGGTTGCTTATCAGGGTGACTCTGGAAAAGATTAGCCAGTGAGAGATAAGCTTACAATGACTTAATATTGTTAGCAAGAAGTAACAGGGCATTATTATTAGCTCCTGGGGTAGTCGTGGTGGGGGAGGTGTAATGTAATTAGAATGAAAGAACCACCGAGAGGTGGTAAAACAGGGCAAAAGAATCTTCTGTGTGAAATTACGAAAGCGCACCAGAGCCCAGAGAGCCAGCTCAGGAGTTACTTGCCTGCAGAAATCTCCAGGGGAAGGTCCCTGAAGCTGCCCCCTGCAAACGCTCCACAGGAGAAGAAAATCTAAAGTTTTACTCGCCCTGCCTGCTCTGGTCTGCCCCGGGACATGCTGGATCTGGCTCCTGGGCAAAGTGTCTTTTCCTCTCTGGAGAGGACGGCAGGGCTCAAACCAGCCTAAGGTCTGAAGAGGAATTATATTTAGAAGAAGAAAGGAAAGAGCAGCGGTAAAGCAGCGCCCGTTATCTCTCCTGCGGCCGTTCTGAGCTCGCTGTGTGCAGGATCTCAGCCTGCAGCCAGAGGGTTTGATGCTGAGCTCTGGCACTTCGAGGCAGGGAAAATCATTTGTGAAGAAGCTGCTGGCTGGCCAGTGTGGATGAAAAAGCCCTTTATTGTTCTCTCACGTCATAGTTTGCGAGACTGGTGCACTTAACCAAGAACTGAAAAACAAGTTGGAAAAACAAACCAACAGCCTGTGTGCCGGGTCAGTGCAGAGACTGGGACTTGCTGCATTCAAGGTGCTGCTGTCAGGCACGATGGGAGAGTAAGCTGGACCTGTTGGGCTTTCCGATGCAAAGCAGATATACTGAAAAATCTCCTTCCAGGTGCCTGGAGTCAGAGTGACCGGCATTGTGAGCTACCCTCTCTGCCTTGGAGCTATGCTGTTCTGTGGAATGCCTCTTGCATGTTTCCAGGAACTTTGGAGTGGAGAGTAACTTTCTTTTTCCTTGTTGTGTGGAAGAATAGCGTCGGCCTGACACATCAGGGAGCTTTGTCCGCAGGATGTGGGCACTGGATTTTCACATTGATTGAAGCCCCCTTCTACAAGGGGCTTTAGTCTGCATCTGCCTGGGTCAGAGAAGACACTGGGGACCGTGGCTGCCTCACACAGGATGTTGCCACTCGCATGGCTCAGCAGGATACCAGGCAATGTCTGTGCTGATTCTGAATGACCAGTGGCAAGTTTAACTGCCCCAGCGGTGGCTGTTTGGGGTTTTGCAGGCGCAGGCCTGTTGTGCCCAGTGGCTATGTAAAGTTGTTCTACAAGGCAGTCAGTCCCCTTTGCTTCTGGGTCTTGGTGCTTCCCCTGCCATTCCAAGCTGAGAGTGGCTGGAAGAGTGACAGCATCTGCGCTCTCCTGTTGATGAGGGGAGAACTCCTCCAACCGTTACATTTGGATGGGGTTTTGGAATGAGGTCCTGAAAGGGAACTGTGTCTTAAAGCCGGCGGTAGGAAATGGTGGGCGGAGCCCCAGTGGAGACCTGAAGAGACATTTGCTTGGGACAGACCCAGCCAGCACACGCAAGACTGACTTGAAGATACTTTTCCTGTTTCGGTTGTGGAGGATGCCAGTGCAAAAGCCCCGTGGCGCACTGAGGACCTAGCTCTGCTGAGGCTGAGAGCAAGCGGTGGAGATGTGGCACATCTACAGAGGGGAGAGAGAGCTGAACGCACACCTGGTGTGCCGGATGTGCTGCATGGGTTAGTATCTCGAGTCTACTTTGTTAATGGCTGGAGAGAATCCGAAATGCATTGCTCTCCTCTGACTCACAGGGAGGAATCCGCTATAACACAGGCACCTTGTCATGCTTTAACCAGCCTGCGTTATCTTCAAGGTCTTGATAGCATGTAGTGTAGGGCAGGCAGGAAGAGACGTGGGGCTCAGGGCTGGGCTTTGGGAGAAGGGTGGCATTTCCAGCAGGGGGGAGAGTATGGTGACTTGGTTTTAAATCGCAGTAGTTGGACTCCGGTGCCCGTTAGCTGCCCTCTTCTTGGTCCGTATGCTTTGCTACAGTGCCTGCTGCTTTACCAGGAAGCCATGCTTAAGCAATAATCTCACATGGCAAGGGCAGGGCTGTATTTTTAACAGACTGTTGGCTGTTTTCAGCTCCTGATTTCCTGGCTGTGCTGCAAGGGGGAGGGATAGTTCAGAGGGGTAAAAAGCCTGGAGGACTCCATCTCGGACCCGGCTACAGTGATATTGCAGTGCCGTTGAATTTTCTCACGGCAATCCCCAGAAAAAATAGGGCATAAAGAAGGCAGGAGGCATGCCATAGGAGACAAGTGTTACTGACCAGGTTTAAAAGGAATGGGGATGTCCTGGGGGTATATAGATAGTCACTGGCACAAGAACAGACTGTGCAGCTGGTTGGAGTGTGGGAAGGGAAAGGAGATTAAAAGATGAAGATGGTACTTACAGACGTGCCTAGATCCAGCCTTTTTTTTTGTCCGGGGGGGGGGGGGATGGGATGAGGTTTCTTAGGCTTGTGGGGCTGCCTCCAAAATCTCAGGGCCTTGGCTCTGTGGCTGCATCAGGTGGGACGGAAGAGACTAAATAGTATAGAGTGCTATGGGTACTGTCCAGACAAGATGCAAATCAGGCAGTTCACAAATTATCTGCTTATGTCTGGAGGAATTTAAAGGGAGGGAGATGCTTGCTTGTTTGCTTTTTCTTTCTGTCTTTAAGAAACAGTTTGTCCCTCTTCTTTGTCCCTCTCTTCCTTGCGTTGAGAACTGGCTTCCTGAATATGTCAGCTCTCTCCCCGGAGAGCTACAGTAACTGACTGTCCCTCCTCCTCCCCTGAGTCGGTAACATCTTATGCCCAAATAAATGTGTTAGTCTCTAAGGTGCCACAAGGACTCCTTGTTTTTGCTGATACAGACTAACCCGGCTACACTCTGTGTTTCGAATCTGTGGATGCTCAGAAATCAACACAGGGACCCATGACGGAAGGGGCGGGGCCACTTACTGCTTGATGAAACCAGTGCAGGGAACTGGCCTGGAGCAGTTACTGAGAGTAGTGAGGATGACCATAAGTCAAGGTGAACTGTAGAGGCCTACGAGCCTTCCCCCCCTCTCCCACTTGCCAGCAGGGAGGCCAAGGGTCATGTGCACCGTGGGGTCACTGAATGCGAACACTGGGGGCTAGGGCTGAAACTTGCACTGTTCACGCACTTGTGCAGACCCACGTGTATGCATGCACTCTTTCCACGCGGGCACTGTCCATTTTGCTGTTTACAGAGGATATAAACTCAGTGTGCGTTGCTGTTTGTGTAGATTGGTTCAGACTGGGTGTCTGACAGTGGTCTGAGCTCGGCTGGAACAGAAAGTGATGACAATAGTCTCCCACTCTCATTTTGGTGGTAAAATGGGCGTACGTTTTCAGAACGGGCAAAGTGGATCTTCCGAGAACTGGCCTTTCGCCAGCTTATTCTCTGGAATTAGGGTTGCCAATTTTGGTTGGATGGATTCCTGGAGGTTTCATCACATGACATAAACTTTAATTAAAGATTAATCTTTAATTCCTGGAGACCCCAGGACGATCCTGGAGGGTTGGCAACCCTAGGTTTAAGATACCAAATAATTGAGACCTTAAAAACCTGGGGTTATTTATGCTAATGGTCTCTGGCACTTTTCGTAAGAGTAGGGATTTGCTTTTGTATTGCCTAACATTTAAATTCCCCTCCCCCCAACCCCCGCTGCAATATACTATGTGCCTTTCAGCTGCTGCTGTATGTGTGTAGTTGGTGCAGCAACTTCGGGGGAGAGGTGCCTCAGACATGTAAACGTCAATAGTGCAGTGCAATGCCACTCAGTCCATCTTATCACTAGTGAGCAGCTTCAGTGGGACTTGGGCTAGCTAACAGATAAACATGCCTCAACAGCGCAGTGATTCATCTCTGTCCTTAGGTTAGATTGTCCAGTGCCCATCCCATGGGACGGCAGCCAGGACCGGGGCCTCTACGTGCTATTGTAACACAAAGTGGGTTTTAGCCCACGAAAACGTATGCCCAAATACATTTGTTAGTCTCTAAGGTGCCACAAGGACTCCTCCTTCTTTTTGCTGATACAGACTAACACGGCTACCACGCTGAAACAAATATTAATAGTGCCTAAGGAAAGTGGTGGAAGTCCTATCTCTTGGGAATTTAAAAACAAGGCAGGACCAAGTCTTGGGAAATATACTAGAGGGAGCAATCGTGAAATGTCCAAGGAGTGTGTGTGGGGGGGGATGGATGAATATTTCTGTCTGCGGTGAGTCCAGAAAAGTTGAGAGGGCTGGCGATGTTCATGACACATCTGAGACTCTCCGATGCCTACAATACAGTATAAACACCTACAAAGAGAAGGGTGCTGGAAAACAATACCAGTCCCATTTAAGGAGGATGTTCTTGAGCAGAAGGCAGAGTGGGGTTTGGTCTTTGTAGCTGGGATGCTTCAAGGTGTACAAGGAGGTTTTCCGGAGTTTTTGGAAGAGGACTTGGGGAATGCTTGGAGAACCTTAACTGGGAGGATCTTGTAAGCATTAGGGGCGTTGGGAAAGAAGGGATGGGGTGAAGAGACGAAGGGAGCATTTGCAAAGAGGTGTAGGTGAAGTTGAGAACGGAGGTGGAGGCAGGGGTGGGTTTGTGCACAGCTGTGGAAGTGAATAGCTTGTAGCTGATGCTGGAAGGCTGTGGAAGCCAGGGAAGGGATTGGGGTAGGGAAGAGACCTGGTCAGGGCCATGGGAGAGGGTAATCTTTGTTTAGATTATTCCATGGTTAGGCTTAGTTCTGACTGCCTGAAGCATTATAAACCTTATCAGTAGATAAGATTGAACCACTCAGGAATCTAATTGTCTGCCAGAGATTTCCTTGGTGCAATGCAAAACATTGTAGGAGAGGCATTGTGGCCTAGTGGAGAGAGCACTGGCCTGGGGAACCTGAAAGACCTCAGTTCTGTTCCCAGCTCTGCCACTGGCTTGCTGGGTGACCTTGGGCAAGTCACTTCACTTCTCTGTGCCCTAGTTTCCCCATTTGTAGAATGGGGCTAATACTACTGACCTTTGTTAAAGCTCTTTGAGCTCTACCGATGAAAAATGCTACGTATCATTATTGCTGCTTGTTCATGGTGTTTCAGTAAAGCAGAACACAGGGAATGTCTCACCTTTAGGTGCTGCCTGCTCTGGCCCAGTACGGAGGCGCCATCTTTCTTTCCAGATTAAGCTGTTAAAACCAGAAAATCCCATTTGAGGCAGGAGCTGGCAGAGCTGCTGAGAGGATTACCCTGATCCCTTTCTTCTTTACAGGTGTGACAAAGAGAGGGGAAGGGAGGAGAGTGTTTTGTCTAGAGCACTAGTTCTCAACCAGGGCTCCAGGACCCCCTGAGGAGGGACCATGAGCAGGTTTTAGGGGGGCCGCCAAGCAGGGCCAACGTTAGACTTACTGGAGCCCAGGGCAGAAAGCCAAAGCCCCGCCATGCAAGGCTGAAGCCCAGGGTCCTGCCACCTGAAGCTGAAGCCAAAGCCTGAGCAATTTAGCTTCGCGGGGCCCTCAGTGGCGTACAGCCCTGGGGCAGTTGTCCTGCTTGCTATCACCTAATGCCAGCCCTGGCTTTTATATGCAAAAAAACCCCACCCGTTGTGGCACTGGTTGAGAACCCCTGGTCTAGAGGAATGTGGCTGAATCTCAATATACGCCCGGTAGATCTCGTTCCCTGGTCGCTGTGATTGCCAGAGTCTGCTCACAAGAGTTTTCCAAATATCGTCCACTGTCCGTTTATTCTCCCCCTCCCTGAAGTAGTAAAGGGTGGCTCCTGCCGGCCAGTTCTTACACTTGTGCCGGTGTCTATCTCCTTGACTGGTCTCCCCTTCGTGTAATGTATCTTTTAACTGAGAACTGGCAGAACAAAACCTGCCAGACATCTCCCCTCCATGTTTCCATCTGACGTTCGATCTAGCTGCAATTTCCCAGCACCCTCGTGGGAAGAGCATTTAGCTTCTCCGTTGAGCACCTGGGCCTCAAAACCAGTTAACCCATCAGCGGTTTCTTTGCAGACGTCTTTAAGGTCTCAGATCTGATTAGCGCAGTGGCCCTTTTGGAGGGAAGGGGGATGGTCCGTGAGACGGACTCGGCGGATGTCCCGCTACGAGGAACTGCGTTGAGAAGTGAACCGTTCGGTGTCGTGTGTGGGTGTGGATGTGGGGATGAGCCAGCTGCTCCTGCTAACTGTTGGGACGTTAAAGCTCTCAGGGACCCAGCCAGGGTGTCCCCAGCTGAGCTCCGCGACTGAAATAAGCATTAAATCTTTAAAAGCCAATGAACCAAAAATACAGTGAAACAGGGCCGCCCAGAGGATTCAGGGGGCCTGGGGTCTTCGGCGGCAGGGGGCCCCCGCCGCCGAATTGCCGCCGAAGACCCGGAGCGGAAGAAGCTCCGGGGGCCCGTGCCCCGTGAGAGTTTTCCGGGGCCCCCGGAGCGAGTGAAGGATCCCGCTCCAGGGGCCCCGAAAAACTCTCGTGGGGCCCGGGGCCTGGGGCAAATTGCCCCACTTGCCCCCCCCCCCTCTGGGCGGCCCTTCAGTGAAAGAATAAGCTGCTAATTGCATATATTGGCAGACCTAAGCAGGGCCTGTGAGCAGATCTCGGTGGTTTTGGATGTAACTGTTCATAGGTTCAGATCCTAAAGCCAGAAGGGACCACGCACGGTGAGTACGTAGTCTGACCTCCTGCATAACACAGGCCCATTAAAGATCACCCTCCCAGGAGAGTTGGGGAGAGCGTGTACCTCTACTGACAAGGGGGTCCAGTGACTCAGTATTGGAAGAACTCTTCCTTCCCTTTCCTAATGAACCCCAGTATCCCCTCACTAATGTGGGGGGTGAGGGTGCCTTTTGCCTACTGTCTTCAGGAGGTTTGTGGTGGGTGCAGCGTGTCAGATGAAGGACAACGAGATTTCTGGGTCTGGTAGTCTCACAAAGTCTCCTACCGGTTTCTCTGTGCTATGCTGGTGTTGGGGTGTCATCCCACAGGCCTGGGCCATGACGGGTTCTCCTCTTCCTCTGGTGCTGCCTGTGTGTTTCTTTGTTGTCATGTGGCTGTAGCTAGTGAGCCTTTCTGTTGGATTATTAAGGGAGAGTCTTATTCCTATAGCTTCTTATCCTCTTCGACTGTCACGTTTGCTTAGGGAACCTCAGTGTAAGTGACCGAGCAGGTACTGTAGGTGGATTCCTTAACGGAATTTCCCAGTTAGGGGCTAGAAATTCTTTATAGGCCCTTTCGGAAGAGCCTTATGCCCGTGCTGTGCTGGTAAGAGGCCCTGTCTCAGGGGAGGGAGATGTACTTAGTGGTTATTCACACTGTAGCAACTTGGACAACGCCTGTTCAAATCGAACTTGTTTTTACCCGTCTGAAACACAAAGGGGGGCACCAGCTAAAGGGGGTCACATGATCCCCCCCATGTGGCCCCCCAGGTGACTCCTTCCAGCCTGGGGCCCCCAGGTCCTCCCTGTCCCCCCCCATCCCACGTTACCTTGGGGAGGCCCCTCTGTCCTCCTGCGCACTGAATACCGATTTCTGAACCACAGGGCTCTCTGGGAACTGCAGTGGCAAAAGGAGCAGAATGTGGGGCCGCCAGGTGGCCCCATGCCAGCAGCTCCTCCGGTGCGGCTGTACCGCCCTCAGCCCTGCCCCCAGCCCTTCCACGCAGTTGCCTCTCCTATCTGGGGTCTGTACAGCCGCGCTGGAGGACAGGGCTGGGGGGCGGTACCGGTACAGCTGTGCCGGAGGAGGTGCTGGCGCAGGGCGCTGGCTTCTGGGAGCGGCGGCCCTACGTTCTGTGCAGTTCCCAGGAGAGCCCTGCAGTTCTGAAACTGTGTCTTTCCGGGACGGCGTACCGGCAATAAATATGTTAATGGTACGGCGCACCTGCCCGTACCCGCTTCCTTGCACCACTGTCCTGCGGATCCCTGGAGTAGTCCCAGCAGAACATGGAAGGAGGCCGTTAGTAGGATGTGGTGGGATCTGACAGGGAATCCTGAAGGCGGGAGAGTTGGGCTGAATGGGGAAGGTGTGTGTGGCCAGTCGGTGAGATTTCACCTGAACAACACTAACCGAGACCCATCTGTGTGTTCTCTTAACAGATGAACGGGACCGAGTCCAGAAGAAGACTTTCACCAAGTGGGTCAATAAGCACCTGATGAAGGTGAGAGTCACGTGCGTTACTTCGTACGATTTCCTAACTTGCCCTGTTCTGGCCTTGCCTGTCTGAACCGGAACCAGCTGGCGTTGCTTGGGCCTTGGAGTAGCGTTCTAAAGGGGTTTAGAGGCACTGGAATCTTTGCTTGATCTGACCCCCGGGGCAGAATTGGATGTTACGGCAACTTCTTGGAACTGTTCGAAAGCATCAAGCAAACATTCACCTACCACCATTTCATTAATCTCTGAATTGAAAAATGGTTTGCTCCAGAAAAGGGCATGTAAAAATCTTGGCAATACCACCCCAAAAGAGAACCCCACATCTCCCTGAGATCCCTTGGTGAGGGGGTGTTTCAGGAGTTCCCATGCATGGTGGGAGGAGAGTGACTGCTCCCCCTTCCCCTCCCAAGCTCGCTTGTTCCCCTTTATGCATAGAGCTGTATTGTATTGTTCCGCTGGCACCCTGCCCTTCCCAGAAGGAGGCACTTTCTCCCTCTCAGGGGAGGGGCCGCTCCTTCCCGGAGCGTAGACACCGGTTCTTCTGTGTCTGGGCCCTGAGCACCTCACTTGAAATCTGTCTTGCTGGAACAAGAAGTTCTTTGGTGGCTGCTGCTCAGTGCAAGCTGGTCCTGCCTGTCCGATCCTTCTCTGAACCTTGCCTGATGGCAAAACGCTGTGAAAGAGGGAAACCAGCAGAACACATTGTGCCATTGTTAATGACGGGAGGCCGGCCAGATTTCTACTTTTATCCAGAGCAGAGTCTCTTTCTCTGTCTCTGTCTCTTAGCAGAAAAGTGACAGAAAGCTGCCTTTTGGACAAGTCTCTACCAATCCGATCTCTTTCCCTCATTCTCCTCTCTTGTATCTGTCTCTCCTTTCCTGCCTTACACCATTTTCCTGCTTTCTAGAGGCAGCGGGGCTCCTGGTTGGAGTTTGCAGTGGCTGGGGTACTATTAGAATTCTGTAGACCCCCATCAGATGCCAGTGAGGGGTGACACAGGAGGTGCTGGGGAGACAGAGATCCCACAACACAATGAAGGATTTCAGAGGCAGGGACTCTGACTCCTGCGTGAAAGTTGAGGATCTAAGTTGATGTGCTCAACTCCTGGATTTTTCCAGTCCTTGGGGCCGTACTGCTGTTTCTCAGACCCCGCTGCTTGTTGCACCAGCAAAAGCGGATGCTGGTTTCTAAGTGGTGGTTTGATAACCAGGGAGTTGCAGTGGGCTCTGTGTGTAAAAGAGTGAGGTGGGAAGGGGCTCAGGGGTTCTGTATCCGGGCAGGCTGCCTTACTGAGATCCTGCCCATTGGAAGGTGTCCAGTACAAATCTGAACAGAGCAGTGACTCTGGTGACCACGCAGCTCAGGGCAGCGAATAATCTCTGTCTTTTAAAAGAAAAATGTTTGTCGCAAAAAGAGTGAAGAGCCTTAGTTGTGTCCATTTTCCAGCTGCGCACCTCTGCAGCAGTACACAGGGCACGGGGCTTGCGGCTGAGATCAGAGCTATTAGCAAGCCAAGTCAGTAACTCCAGCAACTCCGCAAACGTTGTTGTGTCCAATTTTATTCTGAGCCAGCCATGTAATTGATGATTTTGTTTTTAACGTTCAGGAGGCTTGGAAGATCCTTTCTGGTGAGAATCCGGTACCTTTTCCCACTCACTGGTGCCAAGTCACCGGAGCCCCCTGATTTACCATTCACCATGGATGCCCTAGTCCCTCAGAACTCCAGGTGAAAGTTTCTGGAGCCCACACGCAAACCTTCAGTTGCTTTCTGGGATCTCTGCCTTCACTGTGCATCAAATTACCTGTCCAGAGCCTGTGGCCTTCCAGGAGACTCCAGGCAGCTCTGCCTGTCTGTCCATCACTGATGGGATACACATGTCTACACACTTACATTCATGTGAACTGGATCAGGACCAGGATCTAGATCAGGGATAGGCAAACTTTTTGGCCTGAGGGCCACATCTGGGTATGGAAATTGTATGGTGGGCCATGAATGCTCACGAAATTGGGGGCTGGGGTGCAGGAGGGGATGAGGACTCTGGAGGGGGGGAGGGCAGGGGCAGCCTGTGGAGCCCCCTGGCCTCCCCTACGTGTAGGAGCCAGAGGGGGTGCATGCTGCCGTTTCCAGGAGCCGTGTGGAGCCACAGCACGCACAGAGCGGAGCAAGCCCCCGACCCTGCTCTCCGTCGGGAACTTGAGGGCTGGATTAAAACGTCTGAAGGGCCGGATGTGGCCCCCGGGCCGTAGTTTGCCCACCCCTGATCTAGATAGCTTAACACAGCCAGTTCTGCCATGAAAGATTGCTGGGTTTGAATCCAGGGGTGTCCATCTGTTCTATCCTGTGCAGCCGGGCTGGTCTCCTGCGTGTTGTCTGCAATGGGAGGTTTGTCTCTTGAGTAGTTAAGCAGGATCAATGCAGTGCTGTGAGGTGCCTCCCAGTCGTCTTGGTTAACTGCCAGGTATTTTTTAATTAATGTTTTCCATCAACGGAAAGTTTTTGGCTTGGACTTTAAAGGTGTTGCCATTGTACTTTTCAGCCTGCTCTGGACTGCGGTGAGGCCAGGGAAGCTGCAGGGCTATGCACCTCTCCCTCCAAAACTTGATGGGTAAAGAAGGCAGTGTGGGAGTCAAGTCTCTACTGACATGTAGCCAGTGCCTAATACATTAATTAAAGAGACACAGTCACCCTATTCACACATCCCCTCCCCGGGCAAACAAACGGAAAAACACCTGACTGCCCTTAACAGAAGGCAAATGCCATGTGACGTGCCTGGAGGATAATATAAGCTGGTGCGGTAATGTTTTAAAAAATTGTGTTTGAGAATCACTGCATTATTTATTATTGCTATTAGGATGACAGTAGCACATGGGGACCTAACTGAGATTTGGGGTCCCCCTGTGCTAGGTGGTGGTGTACATCCCTGCCTCAGAGTTTACATTGTAAACAGACAAGACAAAGGGAGGGGGAAGGGAAGGTTCATGATCCCCCCCATTTTATAGATGGAAAACTGAAGTACAGAGAGGCTAAGTAACTAGCCCAACGTCATGAAGAAAATCTGTGGCAGAGCTGGAGTTGAACCTAGAGTCTCAGTCCGTGAGTGGCAAAGGTAAACATTTGGTTGCCAGTGAGATTTGTGAAGAGTGGTTTATCTCGGAAGAAACAGGAAAAATTGGCTCCTTTTGCTGTCTTTTTAACAGGCTACTCCTGCTGTTGGTGTGAAAGCTGCCATTACACAAGGGCCAATCCTGTGCAAAGCTGCCATTTGCCCTCATCACCTTGCTTTATAGCAAAGTGGCTGCAGGGGAACGTTTTAGAATTGCGTGGAGTAAGGCTGGCTTTATAGTGATCTGTTCTGTGCCTTTGCTGGGCTCCTTTGGAAATTGGAGCCCGATTCCCATAGAGAGAATACGGGAATAACCATTTTAAATGAATGAAATCCCTGAAAATTCCTCCTCCTCCTCTGCTCCACAGGTGCGCAAGCACATCAATGACCTGTATGAAGACCTGCGAGATGGGCATAACCTGATCTCTCTGCTGGAGGTTCTGTCAGGAGTGAAACTGGTGAGTTTCCAAGTTTTGCTTAGCAACGCTGCTGTGGCTTTCACCACCAGAGACTGGATCCCGGTACTGCCTTCTCCTCCTCGCTGCCTCCTGCCGTGCTGGGGCGATCAGCGTTCCTTGTCACATCAAGGCCTTTGTTGGTTTTGTGTTCAATTTATTTTTTTACATCTTCATCATGCTGGTTTCCTGGATAACACCTAACTATGTGATTAGGTTAAAGGTGCCTAGGATACACGTGCATTCACTCTCTTAGCCCCAAATGCATATGAGCCTCACAATCTACTCAACACACTGTGTGAATACAAAGGGGCAGGTTTAGCATCCCTTTCCCCTCTCCAAGAGGGGAGCTTAGCTTCCCCATCTCCAGCGCTGCCTGCTGATTTTCACACTAGACCACTCTAAATCATAGAATATCAGGGTTGGAAGGGACCTCAGGAGGTCATCTAGTCCAACCCCTTGCTCAAAGCAGGACCAATCCCCAGATAGATTTTTGCCCCAGATCCCTAAGTGGCCCCCTCAAGGATTGAACTCACAACCCTGGGTTTAGCAGGCCAATGCTCAAACCACTGAGCTATCCCTCCCCCCTAAATATTTGTTAGTCTCTTTTAGAGGCATTAGTTAACATTTTCAAAAGTGCCTAAATGACTTAGGAACCTGAGTCCCATTTTCAGAAATGACCTAGGTGCTAAGCAACCTAAATCTCACTGAGTTTCTGTGAGGCTTAGGTGCCTACGCCGTGTAGGTGCTTTTGAAAACTTTACCCGTCGTGTCCAAATCTTTCCCGGCGTTAAGTCCGTTGACTTCAGTGGTGCACGAGCAGGGATGGATATGAGCCTTTCTGTCTGTGGGTACAGCTAAAAAAAACCCCCCAAACCTGCAGCAGGAGGCTCTGAGCCCAGGTCAAGTGGCTTGAGCTCACTGTACTCGTGCTGTAGGGCTAAAGACAGCAGTGTAGATGTTCGGGTCGGGGCTGGTGCCCGGGCTCTGAAATCCAGCCAGGAGGTAGGGACTCGGCGCTCAGGCTGTGGCTTTAGAGGGAATGTCTGTTCTGCTACTTTTAGCCTTGTAGCGAGAGCCCGAGTCAGTTGACCTGGGTGTGGAGATTCACTTTTCTGTTGTTGGCGGTGTTGCTGTGTAGACCTACCCTATAAATTGAAGAGGAGAACTGAGACAATCTGACCAGCTTCTCCCACCTCCTTGGGACTGCCAAACTTATTCGGAAACCATGCTTAAACACTGCTGCATTGCATCTCTGTGTATTTAAATAACAAAAGATGATGGTGGTTCTAGCTGAAACTGTTTTTAACACGGTTTGTCCAGCTAGTGTGGATGGGGCAAAACTGATTCACACGCTTATTCTGTGCTAGTCCCTGCCTTGGCAGAACACATTTCTGGAGCAACTGACTCGGGCTCTCACTAAAAATAGCACCATAGACATTCCCACTCGGGCTGGAGCCTGAGCTTTGAGACCCTACCTCCTTGCCGGGTTTCAGAGCCCCGGTGCCAGCCCCGGCCCGAACTTCTACACTGCTGTCTTTAGCCCTACAGCACAAGCGCAATGAGCTCAAGTCACTTGACCTGGGCTCAGAGACTCACTGCCGTGGGGTTGTAGGCACACTAGAGGGCCATACTAGATGTTTTTTAGCTGGCATGATGTTTAAAGACAGCCCCTTATTCAGCAGATGAGATCTGTGTGAGCCATGCTTTTTCAGAGCTGTCCACATGACCATTCTAGCATGAAAGCCGAGTGCAGCGCCAGACACATCCAGAGATCGGCCTTTTCAGAGTCTTACAAGAATTGCCTAAATGTTGAAAATCAGCAGTGCAGCTGCAGATAAACTTGTCTTGAGCCATTTAACTGCCAGTTTGGAGTTTCCTGCTTGTGTGTGTTCTCAATTTAGACACCAAAGTTTGTAGGTTTCTAGTGTCCACGCTTTTCCATCTATTTTCTTCAGTAGCATGTTAGGCTTTCCTGTCATGTGCTTAGCAACCACTGTACGAGCTGGATCTGTAGAGGGAGATAGTTCTCCAGGATGCAAACATCTTCTCTGGCATCTGGGGCAGAGTAGAATCACTTGCCCCTTTTTAGACCAACAAGCCTAGTTAGCTCTTGGAAGATAATTTTTGGTGCAACACAGAGGGAATTATTTTAGTAACCCCTAAAATAGGATCCGTGAGAAGATGTGTAACTTACTCAGCTGCCCTCCTGAAATGCCAAACTACACTTTGTGGGTGTTGGATTTAGATGCTTCAAAGGCCCATCACGCCCCTCCCCACAACATTTTTGACTTTTGGAGTGAGTTTTATCCTAGGGAAATCTCTGCTTAGGCAGCCTCTACTGTAAATCACATCTAGGTAGGCAGAAGTGGTTGGACTGTTATAGATACTGCGGTATCGTTTGCTGCAGCTAAGACAGGAGGAAATCTTAGACTATTCTGCCCTAAATGTTGATGGTGCTGTCTCATAGGCTTTAAGGCCAGAAGGGACCATTACACATGACCATCTAGTCTGACCTCCTGTATAATACAGGCCACAGAATTTCATCCAGTTACTCCTCAGATAAGCCCAGGAACGAGTATTTGATCTAAAACATGTTGTCTCTGAGTTTCCAGCTCTTTCAAAATCTACTTTAGCTCTTGCCATTGTGTCTACCTCGCTAGTCTGAATCAAGCCCCAGTAGTGTTCCCAGGGGAGACGCAGGCAGTATCCAGGATAACCAGCTAGTCTTCATGTTCCTTTTCAGGGGAGGGAGGCCGGCGAGCAATGTGTTTCTTTTTCTTTTCCCATGTTCCTGCATTTTTAGTTCCTTTCTGTTTTTCTGTGGCTATCCCACTGGTGTTGTCTGTGCCACGTTTGTTAGCAAAAGGACCCTTCAGGCCAGAAGACCCTCCGCCTGGCAAAAGCGCCCTCCTGGCGTCGCACGAGCAGTGAAGAGCAGGAGGAGGAGGAGGATGGTGATGCAGTAGGTTGACTCCCTCCTGGGAGCAATGTAATACAGACTGACACTGGAGTGCCATCAGATAGTCCAGATGTAACCAAGCTTTGCATAGGGCACACAGGGTATGTCTACACAGCAAAGAAAAACCCGCGGCTGGCCTGTGCCAACTGACTCGGGGCTGTTTCATTGCTGTGTAGGCTTCTGGGTTTGGGTTGGACCTCTCAGGGTCCTATAGCCCAGGTTCCTGACCTCTACGCAGCAATGAAACAGCCCCCAGCCCGAGCCCCATGAGCCTGAGCTGTGGTGTCTAGTTGCTGTGTAGACATACCATAGTGACCTCTGGCCTTCCCCATCCTCAGGTTCAGGTGGGTTAATGGAGAATTCGCAATAGCTCCTTTCCACTAGCAGCTGGTTCTTGCTCACGGATAATAAATTTCCCAGAAGCACATTAGACTAGAGGAGTGATGTGTGGGGTGTGTACCGGGGAAGAGAAGAGCGAAAACGAAAGGGCAGCTAATCCCATATTCCTTCTGGACAGTGCAGTGTTAAAGTTAACTGGATTATCTGAGAGTGCATTACAGTGTTGGTGGTCTGCAGTGTGAGAATGCTGACCCACTTGCTGTGAGAGCATGAAAGCTGTCTATTCACGGGGGAGGGGAGGGGGAGCACGCTCCTAGATGAACCTCTGGCTCTCACGCACCCCCAGATAAAGCCACTGGGGTCCTGCACGCTCTGGGATGGGACGCGTTGTTCTCTCCACTCACATGGAGCAAACAACCTTTAGGATGAATCATCTGATGTTTGCTAACCGTTCTCACTGCATGGGGATACTCTGCCTTGTGTACCACACCCATGTGCACTGGGTACAGTGGCTTTGCTGTCAGACAGCAAGGATTAACCTTGCATGATAACAGATCTGTTTTTAAGCAACATATTCTCAGTGTTTCTGATGTGGAGCGGCCCCAGGTCCAGGCAGGCCCAACCCTTACCCAAGCCAAGGATTAAGCCAAAGGGGATTGCACCTCCCTGAAGGAAGAACGAGAGCATTCTGGCTGGTAGAAATGATCCCATTTCTTACCAGCCCTCTGGATCTGGGCTGTGCCTTCCTGCTCTACAGCTCTCTTCTCTGCTCCCCCTCCCGAGCCACTCTGGCAGCCGCAGTGGCGTGGCACAGGAAATGACTAGCGTGTTGCACCTCTCTGCCAGGGGCTGGAGCATAGGCAGACCTTCCTGTGGCTTTCCTCCTCAAACAAGGAATGAAATGTGCTTTGTCTTTGCTGACCCAGAGAGTCTCTTGACTGCTACTGATTCCTCAGACAATTGACACCTCTCGTTTGTATTTAGAAGCCATTGCTTCTTTTGAGTTTCCCACCCCAACTCCCTTCCTTTCCGTATTGATTCGTTTCAGAGCTGGGTTTGTGTGCTGGCTCTGAGTTTCTGCACACGATCTGCCGTTCAGCAGAGCTCCCACCCCTTCCCCAAGCCCTTGTTCGGCACAGAGTTGCTATTTGTAATTGAATCAGATTAAATGTAGGTGTTGGAGCTGGGTGGGGCTGGTGGTTGAACGTGACAGTTTGCTCCTGGATGGATCACAGACTCTCACTGGAGCAAAAACAACAAGGAGTCCAGTGGCACCTTAAAGACTAACAGATTTATTTGGGCATAAGCTTTCGTGGGTAAAAACCTCACTTCTTCAGATGCAGAGCAGCCGCCCCTCCTTGTGCATTAGAGAGAGATTCAGAGCAGTAGCCCAGCATGGATGCTGCTGCGTAGATTGGCCAGTAGCCTGACTGTGATTGGTCAGCTCCCTTGGAGACAGACTGAAGTCCATGTAGTAGTGAAACAGACACAGCTGGTGCTGAGACTGTGTTTTCTCCTCCCTGCCCTAGTAGTCTATTCGCTATTGCAGTACACACCTACCATTTCAAGGTTGCTCTCACCTGGGCCTACAGGACCCTCCCACCTGCGGGCAGGTTGGCAGCAAGGTGGCTCACTTAATTTCAAACTGTCCTCTCCCCTGTCCAAGCAGTTGTGCTGGTAGCTGAGCATAGGGTGTACACTCAAGCACGCCCCTGTGGTGGAGCAGGCCGGCCTGACTGCGTGAGCCCTCAGGGCCTGTGGCTGTTTCCGGTTTAGCTCTCTGCGGGGGCAGCACTAGCTTCTTGCCTGCAGAGGCAAGGGAACAAAGTGTGATGCTGAAAGTAGGGGCAAATGTTGACGTCACAAGTAGAGCGGTCAGGTCGGTGTCTGTGGTCAGGTCCATGGGTCGATGGATGGGCTGGGAGCAGGAGATAGTTACTGGAGGGTCCTATCTCCACGCCCCAGCAGAGGGGATCTGTGGGCTAATAAAGACTCCTCTGCATAGAACAGGACAGTGTTAAGCAGCCAGAAGGGGGCAAGAGGCCACGGCAGTGTATTAGCAGGAAAGACAGACACATGTTGGTGAAGTGTGTTCGCCGTATCCATGAATCTTTGTGATCTGCATCTTTCTAGGCTTCCTCCTTTAGGCCCTTGCTTTGCTGTTATGGCGACACACTCTGGGAGCGAATTGTTGTCTCCTGCTCAGATCTGTCTGTGCCTCAGCTGTTAGGTTGGGGCTGAGAGAGGAGGAGATGGCCGTCCTAGGTGACACATTGAGTGCACGTTAGGCCAAGCAAGTGTATTGAATGTCAAAAATAACAGGAGTACTTGTGGCACCTTAGAGACTAACAAATTTATTAGAGCATAAGCTTTCGTGGGCTACAACCCACGAAATGTCGTGGTCTTCGCTCAGACTTAGAGGGAACATAATTAGGCTGGTGCTTGGAATCAAGTGAGCTCCCCCAGTCCTCAGCGAGAGGGAGGGTCTCTGTGGGTTCTGATACTTCCTGTAGGAGGCTTAGGAAGTGCACCTGGGGGAAGGGGTGGAACTGGATCTGTGCATGTGTATCAAAGACACTCTAGTTCTGCTGCCATGGGATGGCTGGACTGATGCACTGCCTCTGTTTTGTAGCCACGTGAGAAGGGCAGGATGCGTTTCCACAGGTTACAGAATGTGCAGATTGCTCTGGACTTCCTGAAGCAGCGACAGGTAAGTGCCGGGCTGATGCTCACAGGTCACGTTCCAGTTTTGAACATGTTTTGAGTGTTCTCACTGCACCACCTGTGGGGTGTGCTCTGATTCCCACTGCAGCTTGTGCCAGGGGCGTCCAATGGGGCGTAATGAAGCACTATCCATTTATTTCCGCCGGGCCCATCCCTAGGGCATCTAGATGCCAGTCAGTGGCATCACTGCAGAGTGTACCTTCCCTTGTGGGTACTGTGAGTGCTCAGGGCCATCCACGCCGCCTGGAGATGGGGGATCAGAATGGGGAGTTAGGACTCTCTTTTTTCCAGGAAGCATTTGCAAGTGTCTTAGATGGATACCAACCCCTAGAGCCCCGCAGCGTTCCTGTGTCCCAGAGACTTTGACTTGGTCAGCTCCGAGTGCAGCGTATGCTTGGGAGCTCCTCCGGTGTCCTTAGGATAATGTTGGCCCAGGAACAGATGGGTGTGACCTGGCCATGAATAGATTTAGGCTAGCAGTTAGAAGACGGTTTCTAGCCATTGCCGGAGTGAGGTTCTGGAACGGCTTCCCAGTGGGAGTATTTTGAGCCAAGCAAACTAGTTTGAAGCTGGAGCTTGGTGAGTTTTATGTCGGGGTTGCCTGAGATAACTAGGGGCTAGATCCCATGACACAGGAGGTCCCTTTCTGTCCTCCCCCTTCCCAGCGTTCAGGAAGTGCTGGGCCCCTAAGAGCTCAGTCTGGTCTCTGTCGGACATTTCCTCAAGTGGATGTAATAGACCCTCCTTCTAACCAGCCAGAACTCTCAACCCCTAAGCAGAGGGATGTTTCCAGCGGTGCCTGCTGTCTGCAGGTGAAATGCCTGCCGCTCACGGGGCGGGGAGTCCTGTCCTGCCTGTTCTGTCAGTCCTCAGTCACAACACACTCATGATGGGTGACAATGCTGAATTGCATCGGTTGTGCTGAAGCAGAGATTTACTCCTCTGGCTAACCAAAGGGGCACTGAATAGACCTGCCCACCCCCACCCCCGAGACTCCCCTCCTTCTGGAAGCTGAGAGGTAAACAGGAGTATCCAGACATACCAGTGCCCACCCAGGTTTCTGTTTGCTGGTACCTCTGCAGATGGTGGTGATGCTTCATGTATTTATGGCATCTTTTAAGTTGGGGATCTCAGCTACACACACTGGTTCCCCCTCAGAAGGCTCCTGTGAGATGGGCAAGTATAATCCCAGTTTAGGCACAGGTTTGGGTATCAAGAATGGGTTCCATTCCCTGCTGTTCCACAAGCTTCCCATGTCACCTTGAACAAGGCACTTCACCTCTCCCGTCTCTCCAGCTGCAAACCTGGGGATCACACGTGCTTGCCTGCCTCTCAAGGGTGTTGTGATCTCGGGCTTAATTCCTGCGCTGATTGATTTTTGCGGTGCGGGTGGGGGTGATTGAGTTTGAGTGTGCTCTCCTAGCTACGTGATGTGCTTTGTAGATTTTAAATTATGCACAAGTGCCTGGGGCTGTAGGGGCAAGGCACTCTTTGTAGAAACCGAAATAAGACAATGCTAGTAAAGCACTTGAAGGTCCTTCGGTGGGAGGCACTAGGGAATTGAAAAATGGTTATTTCAATCCTTCTTTTACAGAAAAGGCACGGATTGATTTTTGCTCCTCATCACGCAGTGAGTCAGTGGCAGGGGTGGGAATAGAATGTTGGAGCCTGGAGACCGTGTCCCATCATCTGGCCAATAGATTGCACCGGCTAGCTGCATGTGACTGGTTTGGGGCGGGCAGGGCGGTGGTGAAGTGGTTGGAGAGAAGTCCCTCCTCTCTTTGTTGAAGCATCTGGTTTGAAGTTTTGACAGTCCCTGGTGCTTCCCTACAGGTGAAGCTGGTGAACATTCGCAATGATGACATTACAGATGGCAACCCGAAGCTGACCCTGGGACTCATATGGACCATCATTCTCCACTTTCAGGTAGGGATGTGACTTGTTGATGGCACAGCGCAGAAAGGGGGACGTGTTGGGTCTCAAGGGCTCTGGCATCTGTCTGGCGAACATGAGTATGTTTAATGGTAATGCCTTCATACAGATTGGTCTGGAGGATTAGCATATATAGCAGTGTCATGGAGACTAGGCCAGCAGAGAATAAGAATTCCCTTCTCTGGTCATTTACATAATTAAATCACTCATGATGGATTGTGTGTGCTGTGGCCCTTTGATTGGCACCAAGGTTATTGGCAGTTGCTGTTTGCTCAGCTGAGCTGGAAAGCTGAGCCCTCCAGGGCTCTTCAGCGCATTGAGCAGGGCAAAAGAGAGAGTAAATTTGGAGAAGGGTGTCTGGGGAGTGTGTGATTATGACATTCCAGGATGCAGTCCAGACCAGTGTGGAGCTGGGTCCCCACTTTCCCTGCAACCTTGGGTGCCTTGCAAAGCTTTGCTGCTTTAAGTCCCAACCTGGGCCCCTTGCAAACAGCCAGACAGAATGCAGGTCACCCCCAGATTGTCTGTGTAGAGCTGCAGCCTGCCAGCACACTCCAGTCACACTCCGACTTCCACCAGCCTTGGTTACCACCTGCAGTGACCCCAACATACTCCCAGTCCCAGATTTCCCCCCAAAAACGTGTGTGGTGCATTGTCCAGCCCTCTCCTGGACAGTCCAGATATTGGAGGTCCGTTGCCCATGCAAGGGGTCAATGTACAACAGTTTCCTACCCTAAATGGAGACACCCTCACAGTTCAGTTCAAAGACAACACTGGCTTCGTTTTGATTCAAGAATAAAACAAGTTTATTTAATTCCAAGGAGAGAGATTTTAAGTGAGTGCAAGTTCAAGCCATTAAAGTCAGAAATGGTTACAAGAGAAATGAAGAGAAACTTTCCAGTAACTAAACTTAACAAACTAGACTTGGTTCAAGGTAAATTCTTACCACAAGTTCCCAGCAGCATTGCTGAGAACAGTCTCAAGTCAGGATCTGCCCCCAAAGGGCTGGTTTCTTTTGTCGTCTTTGATGAAAGAGAGAGCGAGATGGATAGGCAGAGATACCACGGTGTGTTTTTGCCCCTCACTTGTACAATCCAGTCACCTTTTGAAATGCATTTTCCTGAGGGTTACCCCTAGATAAAGTTCATTCCAGCCGGGAAGAGAGAGACTTTCTGGTAGTGAAAGAGATTCCGTGCTGCTGTTTGCTAAAATGTAGCTCGGTCTGTTCCTGCCCCTTCGCTGTCTCAAGGACCTTGTTTACTACTTATATGTAAATTGAGGTAAACACATATTCCTTTGTTTAAGATAGGCCTGCTTAATCGCTTCTGCCTAATTGGGGCTAAGTGGGTTTGAACATGTGCTGCCAACGTCATTTGGGGGAATTCATAATTTTACGTATAATGCTGCTACACACATTTCACCTTGATGATGTTGACCAGTGAGTTATTCGTTTTCGCAATACAAGGCATATTGTGTACGAGGATTATTACGATAGTGTGTCGGGTTTGAATATAGGGGTGCCTTCGGTTACAGCGATCTCACGTTTATACAGCAGCCTTCCTTCCAAAAGCTCTCTGTCCTTCACACTCTCCTCTATGTATAGTTTGTACAGTTAATTAGTAACCGCAGCTCCTTTCTCTCGTGTGGAAGACAGCAGCCGCGTGGCAGTGCAACTCGGCAGTTCAGGATGTGAGTGGACGATTACAGCCCATCCAGCTGAGGATGCAGGAGGAATCTAGGTTGGCAGAGTGTAATTGCCCAAGTGGGAGTTGACCATGACACTGAGATTAGCACCCCTGTTCTTACAGAACATGTCACAGGGTCTCTGATGCCACAGGACATCAGTCTTAGATGTCAGCAGAAAGGCAGCACGTGCGGCAGCACAGGGCCCTTAACGTCACACTCGTGCGTTGGTTCTGTGTCGGCTCGGATCGCCGTGTTTGAGGCTGAGCAGGAGCGTGAGCAGTGCCTTGTGCCAGGCATGTGAGCTGCTGCCTTGACGTGCTGGCAGTGAGATTGGGTGGGATTGAGTGTTTTAGGTGGAGCTGCAATCTCGGAGCGCCAGGGTGCTGTCAGGCACAGCAATGGCGTGCGGGTGGAGTCAGGATAGAGGGAACGCCAGTGCTACGGGGTGGCCTTGGGAGCTCCTGTGCTTCCTGCCCTTTGTTGGCAGCTGTTCTCCACGGGATTTGAGTTTTCCTCACCGAGGCTCTTTGGGTGGACAGATGAGTTTCTGAGTGGCATTCCTCACTGCAGAGCTCCTCTCGCTGTGGGTGACCATTGTTAACGGGAGTGCTAGACCCACACACGGAATAGGGGTAATCCAGCCCCCCGCTTTCCCACTGACAGGAACTAAATCATTCTGCTCCGCGAGGGCAATCCCAGCGCTAGCTGACTGAAGAATAGTTTGGTTCTGTGGAGTTTTATTTGTTGATGGCGACCCAGTGGCCACAGCTGCCTGGGAGGAAGCAGAAGATTTTCACTGAGCAGGCCTCTCTGAATCCAGCACCCTGGAGCCGCCTGTAACCAAACCAGTTTCGCTCCCCGTTCTCTGTGCGTATATGCAAGTCTGGGTAGCATGTATTAGCCTGTCCTGAGCATTCCTTGCCAGTCTCCCTTAGCAGCTGTTGCCCTGCTGTGATGCAGGGTGCTCCGGAGCTGTGTTGGGGTCACTGACTTGGCTAATTTTTGCATTTCTGCCTGCAGATATAGATTGTGATGGAGTTTTTGCCCGTCTTGTGGCTGTGTTCTTGTTTGGTTGTTTGGCTAAGCATGGGCAGCTCTCTAGGGCACAGTGTGTTTATACTGGTCGGCTCCCTGCTTCTGCAATCGGTGGAGGTGAGAGGCTGTATACTGATGAGGAATTAACACCACTTCATCAGTCACTTGCCTTCATTGTCAGTGCAAGTGTCTGCCTGTTTTGGTGCATTTGTCTGCTTCCTGAAGGGGCCCCGAGCACCTGGCTAGAGGTGCGTAGTGTGAGACCAACCGGCCTTGTCTCTGTTCCTGTGTGAACAAATTCCTGAGAACTGTTCCATTCAGTGAACCCAATGGGGAGACTCCTAGCGAACGCTCTGAAAAGAGACTAGTGATTTTAGTGAGACATCTTAAAGGGGGCTTGATTTTCAGAGGGCAAGTGCTCAGCACTTCCTGAAAACCAGGCCCTGCCCCTTTACGGTGTCTTAAGTTGGGTGTCCGAAATCCCTAATCTCTTTTGGAAGTGTTAGCCTGGGGTCTAAACAATCAGGGCCTCAAGTTAAAGGAGTCACTAGTTACTTGTGAAAATCCTGCTCCCTCTTTTAGAGTGAAACCCTCCTGGCTGGTACAAGGGGGTAAGAGCTGGAGCATCCATATGCATTTCTGTTGTCAGCTCTCTGTTCTGAATGACACCCTCCCTGTTTGCTGGGAAGAAATAGATGGGCCGCCGCTGAGATTGGGCTTTGCAAAGTTTGAGGTGTTCACACTCATCTCTAGTCAGAGTCCACAAAAGTGCACAGCCAGAGCTGTGATGTTGTGAAGATTCCTTTCAAGCGCCTATTGGTTAACTTGGTTAACTCTTGGGAACTTGAATCTTGGCTTTTAGGGGTATGTTCTCAGGCCACTCCGATGGCAGATTTGCACTCCCTAAATTGGATGCATGAGTGTATCTATAAATCTGGACCTCAATGTGTCGACTAGACTCTCACTAGAGTGAGTGCTGTGGGCGTTGGAAGCCGTAAGAGTTGAGCAGAGTCAGAACGCAAAGCAGACTGAGAACTTTTAGGGGCGTGTGAGGTATTCGGCCTCATGTTATTTTTCGGCCATAATTATTTCTTACTCCTGTGTGACCATCAGCTCGAGCCCTGACCTCTCTCCAGCACTGAGAAACAAAATGAGTGAATTCAAGCCCTAAGTAGAAGGTGAATGAACTGTCCTTGTCTGTATGTGGCCACCTCCTCTCCCTATTTCCTAAGACCCTACAAAGTGAGGTGCCGACATTCAGAGGCGAGGATAAAAAGGGGCCTCTTGCCTGTTTTTTCGGCTCGTTTCGGCTGTCTCGGGGGACGCTAGGTGGTGCTGTTGCACTGCAGTGGGCCTGAAGGACGGGCTGGATTTCAAAGGGAGTGGACTGCAGTTCTGAGGCAGACGGATGGGAGTGCAGGAGCCATCCGGCGGCACTGTCCTGGAGCCGTTTCGGGCTTGCTCCCTCCCCAGTCAAGATGTGACAACCTACCAGCCGTGGGGATTTGTTGAGGATAGCTGGTCTGGCCCAGGCAGATTAAGTGCTTACAGCTGGGCCTGCTCCCTGGGCTTACATGCTCCCTGTTGTACATTGCCTCTCTGCCTGGAATAAGGAGATTTCGTTGAGGGATGTAGCTCTATTGCTAACCCCTTCATCTCGTTCATGTCCTCCATATTTGAAAGTCCGTAGCCCACTGCTGCAAAGAAACAGCTGAGGGGCAGTGCAGCATCCTGTGCTTCGAGCTGCTGGTGCGATCTCTGCGCTGCAGGCCTAGCGACCATGATTTGTCTCCCCGTTTGCTGGGGGGCTGGTGCAAACCCTGCGCGGGAGAGGTGGGCCCGTAGTTTGTTTTGCCTTTTAGCTTGACACGAACAAGCCCCTTGCTGGTTGAGAGGAGGCTTGGAAGGAAACGAATGAAACCTCAGCTCAGGGGCACTAGGAGGGAGCAGCCCTAGGAGCTGGTGTCTCTGGGTTTGGAAAGTTGCAGTTGGCCACTCGGCTGTTTGCTGCTCTGCCATTGGGGTCTGTTTGGCGGGCAGAGGGCGGGGTGGCTGCTGCAGGTGTCTAGTGCGTGACGTGTGTTTTGCTACAAGGAAGGGAACGGTCAGAGCTCCCTCTTCCAACCCAGCCAAATCCCCACTCTCTGGGGAGGGGTGGGGCAGGCAGGGTGCTGGGTTTTAGTCACAAAGTGCGTGTGTGTGTGTTGTGGAGACGGTGAGCACTGAGTCCTGTGGGGCTCTGGTCCCCATCGCGTGACTCTGCGTAGGGTGGAAGGGTGACATGGCCGTGGTAGCACTGGGCAGGGGAGCTTGAGTTCACCTTGGGGATGCAGGAAGAAGGTAGGATGGGCACTAATGCACTCTGCTGCTCCGCCGTCGGAAATCGCACTAGGGTGTGTGCTGCTGACCTAACGTTTCAGCACCCAGAGACTCCCCTTCTCTAACGGTGCCCAAGCTGCTCTGGAATCGGCTGTCCTGTGCAGCGATAAGGACGGTTAACCCTTTGGGGAGGTTCCACTCCCGCCGTATGCTCCTTCGCTGTGATTGGAGGAAAAGCAGCCTGCCTATAGCCAGAGTGGAGCAGTCGGAGGCTGTTTATTTGACAACAGTCAGGAATACAGACTCAGAGTAAACATCTGGCAGTGTGAGCAGACCCTCCCAAACGCCTTGACCGTAGCCCAGAGGAATCTGTTTCCGTGTAGGGGCAGGAATTTGTGGGTTTCCCACGCAGCGTTGGCCATGGGATTTCCCGTTGGTATGCAGGCTGAGTCTCCCCGTCTCCTCCGTGCTTCCCCGTACTTCTCCCCACCCTTTTCTTTATGCTACCTTTGCTCAACCTCCCTTTTTCTGACTTCCCACCCTCCTTTCTCCCCCCCACCCCCACATCCTCCCCCAGCCTCTCCCTCCCTCCCTCTCCCCCGATTTCTGTCTGGTTCTTGCTTTCTGTTTGTGTTACCGAGGGCAGTGCTCCAATTACCTCATATTTGGAGAGAGAAAGCTGCAGCCAATCCGGTCTCTGTCTGCTTTTAGGTCAAGTGATTTCTGAACTGCAGTGAGATGCTTTGAATTTGTCTTGTTGCAGCTCCTAGTCTGTAAGATGGCTGTCTGGAACAGCAGCAGCTGGGAGTGACTCCGTGTGTGTGAGTGAGGGTGAGAGAGAGAATATGGGGGATTGCCCGCAGTGCTGCGTGTTTTAAAATGTGCATCTAAGCTGATGAAGCTAAGGTCAGGATTTATCCAGGAGCCTGGGACCAGCTTAGCTGCATTATTGCTGGCATTTTCTGCTTGGAGGAGATGGGGAATTCTCTGGGCTGCGTTAAGGAACCGAAAGAACAGGCTGCTGGCCCAGGAAAGGCTCCTCTGTCCCCCCCAAAAAGGGTTCGTTTTAAACGGAAGCGGAGGGGGAAGAAGAGAACGGTGCCAGAGGCAAATCCCAAGGAGCAGCCCTTGCCGGGCACGGAGATTGCTGAAGATGATGAGGCAATGGAGAAGTTCAAAGTACAGCCTCAGCAGGAGGGAGGAGAGGAAATTGCCAAGACCCTGCACCAAGGCACTTCACAGCCCCCGGATCCTAATCCCAGCTCAAGTCCAGAGGCACTGCCTCAGGGTCTCCTTGTACAGGTGAAAGAGAGATTTCAAGGGGAAGTCCAGAAGGCTCAGCTGGTGGTCGAGCACTGGCCCTCAGGGTCTGGGGGCAGGAGGCGTTCCCCTGAGGAGGGCACCACAGTCATTGCACGCCTGCTAGACAACCCTGCGGAGAAGAACTGTGAGAAGGCTGTGAGCAGGCTGGTTGAATTTCAAAGGACAGGAGCTGGCAGCAGCAGAGCTGTGCTGTTGCCTTTACAAAGGGAGGCTGCAGTCAAAGACTACCAGAGGAGGGATGAAGACCAGCTTGTGTCCAGGTGTAACGCGGTGTCTAGAGAGGACCCAGCGGGCGGACAAGGGCCAGAGAAGCCTGCAGCTTCGGTGGAGGCTGGCAGGTCTCCGGAGGCCTGGGATACAGAAGAAGGGAATGAAAGTATTTCAAGTGCCATGTGGACAGGTTCGTGGTTCATAGAGCCAGGCACCATCTCAGAATTGTCCACGCCGTCGCCCATGGTGGACCAGGTGGAAAACCAAGGCTTTGAGAAGTCCCAAAGGCTGTCATTGTCACGAGAGAAACCTGCCCTCAAGGGGGGAGAGGGCACCTGGACCCAGCCTGGCACTAAACTACCTGCCTCTCAGAGTGACTCTTCGTTCAGCGGGCCGACCACCAGCACTGCCCAGCCCTCCTCAGGATATGGGAGTGACTCGTCCCATCAGCCCACCAGGGATATTGTAGCCAGTCAGATCTCGGGGTCGATCTTGGAAGATGGCTGCACACTCCCTGCACAGGAGGACAGCCAGGTTCAGCGGGGCAGGACGGAGAAGGCCGTGAAGCCTTCTGGAGGAAAGGTCAGTGCTTGTATTCATTTACTGAACCGTCTTTCAGAGACGGGGGGATGCTGTCCTGAATATCAGTGATCCAGCCCAGCCCTCCATTTCCCTGGGAGAGTTTTCTTCCCAGTTGACTCCAGTCTGCTTAGCCCTGTGTCTAGCGCTGTGAATTACAGCCACATATGGGGAAGTGGCCGGTTAAATCCGATTCAGAATGCTGAAGAAGCATCTGTCTCCACCCTGAGGAGCTGCATGGCTCTGATAGTCCACAGGTGTAATTTGAATGGCCATCTGTTAGGAATGTCAGATTAGGAGAGCAGGGAGTGCATGGGCTGTTTGCTTGTAGACTGACCCTGTTTGTACTTTGCTGCCTCTACCCTGTAATCTACCTAGAGTGTGCAGGTAGAGAGCTGGAACAGCACTCGAAGTAGAAGCGGGAGGATGTGGGAAGGCAATTACTTGTGTTTTAGGTGTAATTGCCTGTGTGTCACTCAAGATGCACTGACTGTAGTTAGCATGTTCACCCACTTTCAAGGGGTTGCTAACAGCACATTCCCTCCGTTCTGACACTTGTGTGGCATGCACGGTCCGCCCTTTGCACGCATTTAACATTTCTGTGAAATGTTGGCACTAATTAAAAATGGGGGAAGGGGCGGTATTGCAAAGTGTGTTGGGTAGGAAGGAGGCTTGTTAGAATGGTCCTAAAAATGGGTGCATTGCAGTCAGACAGGGCCAGGCAGCAACATTCAGTAGTGACGTCCCTGGCTTTAGTAGCATTTTCTAGCATTTATCAGTAGGGGGGAAGAGTTGAAACTGGCATCACTGATGACTTACCAAGTACTTTTGTTGGCTGCTGTCACTCTGTGGGGTGGAAAGGGGGCAGAGACCAGAAGAGCCTAGAGTGTATAGGGAACACGATTGAAATGGTGGGAGACACCCCCCCCCCCCCCCGATTCAGCCTCAAACCTGTAGCATGGTAGGGCAGAGAGCAATTCAAACAGAGAAGCGCGATTGGGTCGTTAATCAGCGGAGAGAGGGAAGGCGCTCGTGTTACAGGTGTCCTGTCTAGTTCCTGTCAACCCAGTGTGATTCCAAAGAGGAAAAGCGGCCTCACTCCTCTGATGATGGTGAACTCAGCCAGTCCGAGTCCATCTCCTCTCGGGCAATAGACTCCTGCCCTGGAGCAGCAATGCTGTTCGTGGTCCAGGAGAATGCGAACAGAAAAGGGAGTGATTGGAAGGAGTGCTGTGCCTCGGATAGTCAAAGGGGTTGGGTGGGCATCGGCTAGTGGGATGTATTTTGGCCTGGGAAGGGCTAGATGAGTGTACGCTGGGTTTTTGGCTCAAGGCTCTGGTGATATAGGAGGGGTTGCTGGAAGAGATTGGTTATTGCATGTTATGCTTTGGGGGCAGTGAAATTGTCTCCTTGTATTTTGGACTTGTGGCCAGAGGTCTCTTGTGTCTGTATTTGGAGTTGTGGGTGGCAGAAGATGCTGCGTTTGTTTTGGGGGTTGCTTCAGAGGAGGGCATCACTATTCTCTGCAATTTGGGGAGTGGAAGGGCCTCCTCTGATTTGTGATGGACTTGAGTACCTCGGTCCAGATTCTCAGCGCAGTTTGGGCTGCTGGGGATGGGGCTTGGCCCATGAGATATAGGGATCAGTAGGCAAAAGGAGCTTGATGCTGAATATTTTGGCTTGTTGGGCCACGGCCATTACCTTGATGTACTGGAGAAGGCAGCTCTGTATTTAGGGGGGAGGGATAGCTCAGTGGTTTGAGCATTGGCCTGCTAAACCCAGGGTTGTGAGTTCAATCCTTGAGGGGGCCACTTAGGGATCTGGGGCAAAAATCTGTCTGGGGATTGGTTCTGCTTTGAGCAGGGGCTTGGACTAGATACCTCCTGAGGTCCCTTCCAACCCTGATATTCTATGATTCTAGACACCAAGATCAGTGGGAACTGATCTTGATAAAAGTGCTGTCTTGATAAAAGTGGTTGATCTTTTAAAAAAAAATCAGAGGAATTTTGTGAGCTGATGCATGAGTAAGGAAGGTTCTGTGCTTGAGCTTCAGGTTCCATATGCTCATCACCCCTTCTCTCAGATTCCTTTATCCCAAGAGCAGGCTTTTAAAGGAGGTGGTGGTGGTACCGCCCCTCAGTATTAGTAGTACAGTGGAGCATCCATCCCATATATGGGGCATGTGGGGATCCTGCGGATGTAGCTGCATTTTGTGTCCCTTCCTCCAGCCTGGGGAGCGGGGCAGGCAAAGACCCAGTAATCTGGGGACGGACGACTATGTTGTTAGTTATTTAGACGGTACGCGAGGTGCATCGTGCATTTGTTATGGCCGTGGTGCCTCGCAAGCTGCTGTGTCATGTGATCCTGTTGGTCTATCAGCCCATTGCTTTAAGGAAATCCCTGTTTTGGGTCCGGAAGAGTTAAAGCCAAAGCCGGCTGTGTGGCAGCAACTGACAAAGAGCAGTTTTTTGTGTGATAAGAGTGTCAGACTCCAGAGAGGGAGGTGAGCAGCGGCATACCAATTACACTACTGCCACTCCTCTTTGTGCTTCCGCAGTCTTCCTCAGACGTCTGGGGGGAGGGAGGATCCTTTGCCTCTAGCCCTGCAGTTTCCTTTCCCTTCCCTGCAAGGGGAATCTTCACTGGAGCTGGACACTGTGAGCAGTAGGAGCCAGGTGAAAATAAGGGCTGTCAAGCGATGAAAAAAATTAATCTCAATCGCGCTGTTAAACAATAATAGAATACCATTTAAAATATTATAAATACCATTTGTAAATATTTTGGATGTTTTCTACATGTTCAAATATATTGATTTCAATTACAACACAGAATACAAAATGTACAGTGCTCACTTTATATTTATTTTTGATTACAAGTTTTTGCACTGTAAAAAACAAAACAAATAGTATTTTTAAATTCACCTAATACAAGTATTGTGGTGCAATCTCTTTATCATGAAAGTTGAACTTACAAATGTAGAATTATGTACAAAAAAACCCACAACAACCTGCGTTCAGAAACAAACCAGTGTAAAACTTTAGAGCCTACAAGTCCAATCAGTCCTACTTCTTGTTCAGCCAATCGCTGAAACAAACAAGTTTGTTTTACATTTCCAGATGATAATGCTGCCTGCTTCTTGTTTACAATAGCACCTGAAAGTGAGAACAGGCACTGTTGTAGCCAGCGGCGCAAGATAGTTACATGCCAGATGCGCTAAAGATTCATATGTCCCTTGATGCTTCAACCACTATTCTGCTAGATAACAATCCAAAGGAGTGTGGACCAATGCATGTTCATTTTCATCATCTGAGTCAGATGCAGAGCTGGCCCCAACTATTCTGGGACCCTAGGCAGCCTTCCCGCGGGGGGGGGGGGGCAGGCCTCCGTGTGGAGGGGTGTGGGACTGGCTTGGAGGACGGGGGGGACCATCCCCCAGCACTCACCGGCGGCGTGGCTGAGGTTGGGCTGCTGCACTTCCCGCTGCCGGTGAGTGCAGGCCCAGCCGTGCTGCAGTCCTCAGGCGTGGGGCTGGAGCGGGAAGAGGCAGGGTGGGGAGGAGCAGGGGCGGGGGCTTGGGGAAGGGGCGGAGTGGGGCGGGGCTGGGGCGGAGCAGGGGCTGGAGCAGCACGCAGCTGCATAGGGCACCAGTAAATTTGGTGCCCCAAATTTCCTGGTGCCCTACACAGCTGCGTACTTTGTGTATGGGTAAGGACGGCCCCGGTCAGATGCCACCAGCAGAAGGTTGATTTTCTTTTTTGGCAGTTTGGGTTCTGTAGTTTCCGCATCAGTGTGCTGCTCTTTTAAGACTTCTGAAAGCATGCTCCACACCTCGTCCCTCTCAGATTTTGGAAGGCACTTCAGATTCTTAAACCTTGGGTCGAGTGCTGTAGCTATCTTTAAAAATCTCATGTTGGTACCTTCTTTGCATTTTGTCAAATTTGCACTGAAAGTGTTCTTAAAACGAACAACGTGCTGGGTCATCATCCGTGGAGTGAACACAATCCCTGGCTCACAATGAGACACAAACTGGCCATACATTTAATACAATATAGTTTTCCAAAGATATGGTGCAAAGCTGCCCTGTCTGCCACGCTAGGCACTGTGCAAACATATAGTCAGTGACAGTCCCTGGTTTACAGCCTAAACAGACTATACCTAAGGGGTGGCTGGACAAAGAAGTGAGTGGGGGATGGGAGGAGAGCAGGCAGGGTAAACAAGGGGTCGGAGGTCAGCTGTAGGTGCTGTGTGTTCAAGGTGATCACGAGAAACCCTGACCCCTGGCAGTGTCTAGCCAGTAACACTTAAGTTTAGTATCCTCCATTCCAGGGGACTCTGGTTCGAGGTCCGTGTCTTGGATTTATTTAGAATGAAGACATTCATTGTTAGGCACAAGCAGGGGCGTTGCTGTCAGAGCTTGGGTGAATCTTATGCTGAGCTGAGCCTGGGAATCTTCAGCAGCACAGAGGGAGCGCAGCTAGATTGTAAGAACAGGCCCATTTCTGCAGTCTCCTGGCAGTAGATGGATCCAGTCCATGCACCAGTACTTTACCCCAGAGTGCTCAGCCAGACACGATTTCTTGCTGCTTCTCTGAATTCAGCATGGGAGGAAAAGCTGTCCTGATAAGCTGTCTGTAGCCATCATAGGAGGCAGAGATGCTCTGATTGGCAGACTCTGTTGAAAGATGTTATCTGCAATGCTGACGCTAGCTGGGCTTGGTTTACAGCCACCTAGCCAAGCAGGACTTTGTTCTGGTAGGAAAAACTTTCTAAGACCAGGGTTTAGAGGCTTCTCCCATCTCCACCTGCTGCTAATGCCCTGGAATTTGTTTGTTTTTCTGGAGTATTGCTACTTGTTCTCCATGCACGTCCCTCAGAAAGATACATTTCAAAGGGCACAATGTAAATCACCAGGACATGCTAACAGTGTGTGGTGTCTGGCTCTTAAACACAGGGGCAAATGAAGGGCATTTTTCTCTCTGTCTTCCAGCACCTTCACCCCACTGCCCTGTCTGTTTGTCTCCGGTATTTCCAAAGCGCTCACCACTGTGATTATCTAGGGGTGCTCTCTTGTGGTGCTCTCTGGGAGAAGTGCAGAAAAGATGACTTGTAGGTAGGCTGTATTGACTGGCTGGATGAATTAAAGGGCAAAATTACATTTCTAGCTGAAAATGTCGCACTTACAATTGTTACAGGTAACCGCTAAAAATCACAATAACTGAAAAAGAGCTTAAAGGAAAAATACCTTTTTTTGCCTTTTTTCATGTTGTTAGCTTTGTGCATTTGACAGCGCTGTGTGCATTGTCAGTTTCACTGTTGCTGGTGTTTACCCTTCCCCCCATAACAGAAGCAGCAAAGCTGACATTGCAGAAGCAGCAGCCAGGAGGGTGTACAGAGAAAGGGGATGAGAAAGGAGCGCTGGGCCTTAGCTAGTGTAATTGATGGGGCTGCCCAGAAGACCCTACTAAACCTCACCAGGGGAGCAAAAAAACCTGTAACTTTTTTAAAATTAAAAAAAAAATTACATGAAAGCATTTCAGGAGAGACTATTTAAAGGGGAAGGGGAGGGTGGTAAAAATTGGAATTCTTGATATTCATAGATTCCAGTGCCAGAAGGGACCACTGTGATTAGCTGATTAGCCATAGAACTGCCCCAAAATAATTCCTAGAGCAGATCTTTTAGAGAAACATCCAATCTTGATTCAAAAAGTGTCAGTCATGGAGAATCCACCGTGATCCTTGGTCAGTTGTTCCAATGGTTAAGTATTCTCACTGTCAAAAATTGACACCTTATTGCCGGTCTGAATTTGTTTAGCTTCAACTTCCAGCCCTTGGATCGTGTTAGACGTTTCTCTGCTAGACTGAAGAGCCCATTATTAAATAGTTGTTCCCCATGTAGGTACTTATAGGATATAATCATGTGACCCTTTGACCTTCTCTTTGTTAGACTCAAAGCGCTCCATCTATTTAGTTTATCACTAGAAGGCAGGTTTTCTAATCCTTTAATCATTCTCGTGGCTCTTCTCTGAACCCTCTCCAATTTGTCAACCTCCTTGGATTGTGGGCACTAGAACGGGACCGAGTATTTCAGCAGCAGTTGCACCACTACCAAATACAGAGGTAAAATAACCTCTCTACTCCTACTCGAGATTCCCCTGGTTATGCATCCCAGGCTGCAATATTAGTCCATTTCAAAGCTCACAGGCTAGAGCATCTCTTTAATCAAACTTCCTTTGCTCTGAAAAGCCTTCAGTCGAGTTACGTGCAGTTACTCTGAATTTGCCCTGCCCTCAGCTTTCAGTTCGTTTTAGTCTGCACCAATCCTAGCAATTGTGGCAGTAAAAATAGAGGTGCTGTACTCACGTAACCTGTCTTTAGATATAACGAGGAGTCCTCGTGGCACCTTAGAGACCAAAAAATTTATTTGGGCATAAGCTTTTGTGGGATGGAACCCACTTCATCAGATGCACTTGACCCCCCACTTGGTATGGCAACTCCCATCTTTTCATGTACTGTGTGTGTGTGTGTGTGTGTGTGTGTGTGTGTGTGTGTAATATATATATATACCTGCTACTGTATTTTCCACTCTGATGAAGTGGCTTCTAGCCCACAAAACCTTATGCCCAAATAAATTTGTTAGTCTCTAAGGTGCCACAAGGACTCCACGTTGTTTTTGCTGATACAGATTAACATGGCTACAACTCTGAAACCTGTCTTTAGATATGCATCCCTGGCTTGGACTTTTCATATGAGACTGGCTCCTGAGACCCCACGTACAATGTGTATATATAGAAATAAAATCTGCATAACTTGCCCAACAGGGTTCTTCCTGCTTCCAAAGTGCCGTGTAACCAGCGATACCATGTCTTTACAGATCTCCGATATCTACATCAGTGGGGAGTCAGGGGACATGTCCGCTAAGGAGAAGCTGCTTCTGTGGACGCAGAAGGTGACTGCGGGTTACGTGGGAGTGAAGTGCACCAACTTCTCTTCGTGCTGGAGCGACGGGAAGATGTTCAATGCTCTCATTCACAGATACAGGTACACAGAGAGGAGTCTGGCTTGGCTACGGGGGAGGTTAAGGCTCCTTGTTCTCTCTTTGCATTTAACAGTCTGCACCTTGAAATCCTAGTTCTGCCCAACATAGAATAATGGAGGAGGGGCGCTCTGCTCCGGCAGCAGAAAAGGTTGAGCACACGCACAATTGCAAGGAGTGTTGGCCTTTTAGCAAGGGGGGAGAAAAGCTTTAAAACCAGATTATGGAGGTGCTGCTGTGCTGTTAATGTTGTCAGTTCCCACTCTGCTCTCAGTGACTAATAATACTTAGCACTTCAGTGGCATCTTCCATCTGAGCATCTCCAGGCTCTCTTGAAGCCGCAATTAAGCCTCTCACAAAGCTCCTTGTGAGCAGCTAGGCAAGTGGTATTATCTCTCCCTCCCGGCTGCACAGTGAGTTGGTGGCAGCGCTGGGATTAGAACTCAGCAGGGCTGACTCCTGGCTTTGACCACTAGACCACGCTGTTGAGGGTGAAGGAGATGAGCAAAAATTGTCAGTAGGGTCAAAGCATCATAAAATGTCTCCAGACAACATCTGTCACCTGGGTTACCCTTTGTCAGGCAGTGACTGACTGACCATGGGCAACCCCCCAAATGGAAAGGAGTGGGGTCATGAGCACTCTGCAGAAGGAATTGGAAATCTCATGCCAAAATGCCCCCCTTGAAGATGGAAAAGGGGCGGGGGGGTAACTGTTTGTGGGGTTAGGAGTCCTAAGCAGTGTGTACCCCCAGCACTCAGCTGGATGTAGCAGATTCAAAGAACTAGCCAGGAAGTCTCTGGTTTTCTTGCCTTGAACGTGAAGATCTTCTGGTCCTAATCCTCATTTGCACTTTATGTCCTATTGCAAAATTGCATACCCGGTTGCATTAACAGTGCTTGCTCCTGGCACCTTGGGGGAATCACTGGCGACCGCCTTTGTAGTGTTAGGAGCCTCCCTCCTCCTCCTTGGTCTCCATGTACCTGTGTATCATGTGTGGTTAGCGGTGTCTGGCTGTGAACGCACGGTGCGGTACCAGAAGCAGAGTGTCACCTTGGCTAGGTGTGAAGGTGGCTGTCTCTGAGCTGTTGGGCGTGTCTTACAGGCCGGATATGGTGGACATGGAGCGGGTGCAGATACAGAGTAACCGGGAGAATCTGGAACAGGCCTTTGAGGTTGCAGAGAGGCTTGGAGTCACCCGGTTGCTGGATGCCGAAGGTGAGACGATGGTGATTGACCCAGCTGGGTAGAAGATTACCTCTCCCCCTCTTACCCCTCTGACTTGGGTTTCTTTGTCCCCTTGCCCCAGATGTGGATGTCCCATCTCCAGATGAGAAGTCTGTGATAACTTATGTGTCTTCAATCTACGATGCCTTTCCCAAGGTCCCCGAGGGAGGAGACGGGATCAGTGCGATAGTAAGAACTGCTGCTTTTTACACCTTCTGACCCTCAATTCTATGGAAGGCTGGTCTGTAAGCACCGTGTGTCATGACTGGGGGTGGCGTGAGTTGTCTTCCTTATCTCCAGCCACAACAGATGGTATCTCCAAAAAAAAAAAAAAAAAAAAAAAAAAAAAAAAAAAAAGCAGTGGAGGTTTGTGCTGCTTAGCAGGCATTGAGGGTCCACCCAGCACAGAGACTGGAATCAGGAGAGAGAAGTGGGGGTTGGAGCTCATGTCAGCTTGCCACTGCTGGAGCAGCGTGGGGCAATTTACAGCTTCCCTAGTAAGGTGGGGCTGCCCTTTAATTCTCCTGTGCAAGTCCCTTGGTTCTCCGTGGGTACGTGTGAACAGCCTGAGACTGTGCACTGAATTCTCCGCTCTGGGCAGCGGCGTAACATAGCTCTGTGGTGCCCTGGAGATAGCAGCTTATAGCAAGGTCCTGCTTTCCCTTCTGTGCCGGTGAAACTGCATCACAAGAGGGGGAGGCGCTTTCAGCTTGGGTTGTGCTGCAGATGTCACCAGTCTGAGTTGCGGTGATGCACGTTCTGTTTGTTCTCTCCCCTGCTTTGGCTGGCAACGTATTGGGGCCCAGCTGCGATATTTTGCCTGTTGCTTTGTGGAGCTGCTTTCCAGTATTAGCACTTCAAATGGCTCCCCCTTTTCCTCCCAGGAGGTGGATTCAAGGTGGCTAGAGTACCAGAACCGCGTGGACTCCCTCATCCCCTGGATCAAACAGCACACGATACTCATGTCAGATACATCCTTCCCCCAGAACCCTGTTGAGCTAAAGGTAAGGGTTTCCTTGGAGTGTCTGGTGCCAGTTGTTGGCTTTGGGCTTAACTGGTGGTAGCACAAGATGGTGCCTAGGGCTGTGTGCTGATACAGCTGTCTCCCATTGCAGGCACTTTATAATCAGTACATACACTTCAAAGAAACAGAAATCCCAACAAAAGAACAAGAAAAAGGGAGGATAGAGGAGTTGTATAAACTACTAGAGGTAAGAGACTCTCAGCTGCGTGACTGGTCGCTGGGAACATTTTGTTTTTCAAGATTTACTGTACGTTCAATTTGGATTTGTTTTGAAACAGAGAAACAGAAATAACCCTGAGGGTCTATTATAACGCAAGCAGCATTTCTGAGCCAACCCTACTGAGGCATAGGTTCTCCTGCTGCTCCGATCACTGTGGTATCCAAGCACCTTCCAGCAGTGTGTTAGCCCCTTGGCTGCGTGGTTCAGAGAGGGTGGTCTGAGGACAGAGGCAGCCGCTCTCAAGGCGGTGTAGAGGGAGCTACCTTCAGGTTAGGGGTATGCAGAGCTATAGCCAAGAAGACTGGTGCCCTCCTCTCCCAATAGATGTGAATGGAATAAGTCACTCAGATGCTGTCAATGGTGTAATACAGCAGGGTAAGAGAAGCTGTTCTGCTACTGTGTTTCCAGGTATGGATTGAATTCGGCCGCATCAAGCTGCCCCAGGGTTACCACCCCAATGACGTGGAGGAGGAATGGGGCAAGCTGATCATAGAGATGTTGGAGCGCGAGAAGTCGTTGCGGCCAGCAGTGGAGAGGTTGGTACTGAACTGTGAGAAGGTAGAGCTTACTGGATCCCTGTTGAGAATTCTCTCTTCTGCCACCGCTATGGTGGCTGACGGTGTCCCGGAGAGGCTCGTGTCTCTGATTTTATTTCTTTTGTCGCAGGCTGGAATTGCTGCTACAAATCGCTAACAAAATTCAGAATGGTGCTCTGAGCTGTGAAGAAAAACTCACTCTGGCAAGGAACACACTGCAAGCCGTGAGTGTTGGTGTTAGTCTCCCAGGATCACCTCCTGCCTCCTGTCCATTGTCCTCTTTCCTTCCCTGGAACCCACCTCACTTGCCTCTCTAGCCTGGCAGAGCTGCCTTTCTGCTTAGACCTCAGCGCCTCGCTCTTGGGGTGTTGAGCTTATTCTGAAGAGGGCGTGGGGTTCATGGTGGAACAAGAGCTCCGAGTGCTGTGCTGTAGCTAAGAAGGTGAAGGCGATGGTTGGATGTATTAGCAGGGGAACATCAAGTAGGAGTATGGAGGTGGTGTTACTTTTGTATATGGCATTGGCGAGACCCTTACTAGCCATTGTGTCCAATCAGGTGTCCATGCTTCCAAAAGGATGCTGAAAAATTGGAAAGGGTTCGGCATAGAGCTACAAGAATGGTTCAGTCTGGAAAACCTGCCTTATAATGAGTCTTAAGCAGTTCAATCTAGTCTGTTGATCCAAGAGGAGGTTCTGAGGTGACTTGATGTGGTACGTCAGCAGTGCAATCAGAAGTGTGAGAGATCCAAGCTGGCTTTGGTCTAGCTAGCTTGAATAACAATAGCAGTTAAGCTGTGGCCGCGGAGGTTAGCCGCTGGAGTACGCATGCAGGGGCCTGGATTGGTCGTATAGCCTGTTCTGCTGCGGTCTCGCTGCTGTTGTCGTTTGAGCTGGTTCAGACCTAGCTCAGGTTTGTCTCCGCATGCTGCAGTCACAATCCGATTGCACTGTAGACCTACCTAAAGCGTATAGGTACCTATGTGGGAAATGATTTCTGATCACTGATGGCCCTTTAAGCTAGCAGGGAAAGACGTAACCAGAGCCAGTGGTTGAAGCTAGACATATTCAGACTGGAAGCAAGGTGCCCGTTTTAAAGTGAGGATAACTAAATATTTGAATAACTTGCCTAGGGGTGGGTGGATTCTCCATCACTTGGAGTCTTTATAGCGAGACTGGATGTCTTCCTAAAAGACATTGCACTGGCTCAAACAGAAGTTATGGGCTTGATGCACAAGCCAGTAGGTGAGGTTCTTTGGCTTGTGTTACGCGGGAGGTCAGGCGAGATGATCATCAATGGTCCCTTCTGGCCGTAACGTCTCTGAATCCTTTGAAGGCTGAACCAGAACACAGCCCTCTTGCCTTGCGTGTCCCTTACAGTACAGTGGGGATGACACGTCCCCCTGGTAACTCTGAGCTCTCGCTGCAGGATGCTGCTCACCTGGAGTCTGGCCAGCCAGTGCAGTACGAGTCTGATGTGGTCATGTACCTGCAGGAGTGCGAGGGGCTCATCCGGCAGCTGCAGGTGGATGTGCAGATCCTCCGAGATGAGAATTACTACCAGCTGGAGGAGCTGGTCTTCAGGTGAGGGGCCGTGTGTATGAGAAAGCATCGCTGACTGGGGGATATGCACCAAGACACATGAATACGCTGCATTGAGCAGCACGGTATGCGAGTCCTGGTGGAAGTGGCTCTGCCCCAGCCGAGTGTGAGGTGGGATTTCTTCCGTTTGGGTTATGGAAGAAGATAGACAAACCCCTGATAAGCAGGATCGTTGTGGAGAACAGGTGTCGTTCCATATATCCGCTGGAGTCCAGACATCCGTAACTCGGCTCCTGTCTTCCCTCCCCCGCTCTGCTCCAGGATCGTCCGGTTGCAAGATGAGCTGGTTACGCTGAGGCTGGAATGCACTAACCTGTACCGGAAGGGTCACTTCTCCACCTTGGAGCTGGTACAGCCATCCACCCTGACCACTACACACTTGAAGGCAGAGCCCTTGACAAAGGGCACGCACACCTCCTCTACCTCCTGGTTCCGGAAGCCCATGACCCGGGCGGAGCTTGTGGCTATCTCCTCTTCTGAAGATGAAGGCAACCTCCGATTTGTGTATGAGCTGCTGTCTTGGGTGGAAGAGATGCAGGTGGGTGCATGCCCTGGGCTTTACCCAGCTCTACAGGCTGACTCAGCTGCATGTATTGGCACTAAAAAAAGTCAGAAAACTGAATAATGTGAGGGGGTTTCTGTCTTTTTTTCTTTAAACCACAAACGTTGTGATGGTGCAGCTGGTCCCTGGTGCACAGGGAATGCCATTGGTCACCAGATACTCTTGTTTCTGAGAAGTCCCTCTTGTCCTGAGCTGGGTTTGGTTTCCCATATGGTGCTCCTGCTGTTTGCAGGGAATAGTGGAAGGTTGTCTCTAATTCAGCCTGACAAGCTCCTCCTGTTTCACATGAGCATAGGGCTCGAGCCAGCTGCCCCTGAAGTCAGTGTGAGTTTGGACATTGACCTGAGCGCTCTTAGGGTCAGTCTCTTAAGGAGCACACTGCACCGGGGCTGGGCTTTGCATCTCTTGCTTCAATAGTGAGCTAGGAGGTGACGTCACCTCCAGGCCCCTGTGCTTTTGAGCATGCTCTTTGGGATTGCGAACATTGACTGGGCCTATTGGTGGCTGTTTCAGATGAAGCTGGAGCGGGCGGAGTGGGGCAGTGATTTGCCGAGTGTGGAATCTCAGCTGGAGACGCAGCGGCACGTCCACTCCAGCGTGGAGGATCTGGGCGCCAGCGTGAAGGAGGCCAGGATGTACGAGGTGAGGGGACACGGACTTGATAGCGTACCTGAGGGCACTAGAGTTTGCCAAGGCTCGGCGGGGTGATGAGGAGGGGCAGGACATCAGATCCTGTGAGTGTTTGGTGGCTTTGGAGGGTGAATACACTTGAGGCTGCTGCAGTGAGGCACCTTTGAAGATATATGGTGCAGCCGTCTCTCCCAGCACTCTGAACTATCAAGACTTATTAAAGGTAGGAGTAGAGAGGTAATGTTACCTCTGTATTTGGCACCGGTGTGACTGCGGCTGGAATAGCGTGTCCAGTTCTGATGGCCACGAGTCAAGGGGTGTTGATAAATTTGAGAAGGGTCAGAGAAGAGCCCCGAGAATGAGTAAAGGATTAGAAAACCTGCCTTCTAGTGATAGGCTCAAAGAGCTCAAGCTATTAAGCTTGATAAAGAGGGGTCACTTGAATAGAGTCCATAACTATCTACATAGGGAGCAAACATTTAATAATGGGCTCTTCAGTGGAGCTGAGAAAGGACTAACACGATCCAATGACTGGAAACTGAAGCTAGACAAAGTCAGACTGGAAATAGTGTAGTTTTAACAGTGTGAGTAATTAACACTGGAATAATTTACCAAGGGTTGTGGTGAATTCCACATCTCTGACAATTGTTAAATCAAGGCTGGATGCGTCTCTAAAAGCTCTGCTCTAGGAATTCCTTTGGGGAAGTTCTGTGACCTGTGCTGTACAGGAGGTCAGACTAGATGATCCCAATGGTCCCCTCTGCCCTTAGAATCTGTGAATCTAAGATGTGTCCCATTGAACCAGGATTTTAATGTATCACCATTAGCTTATTCTGCAGGCAAAGCTCAAACCGAAGAGGCTTAAGTGCTGCGACTATCCAGATTTGATCCCCATTGATTTGTTGTCTTAAGCCCAATTTCTTGTAAATCGTTCTTTTTATTTTCTCTTGGAGCCCAATTCCTTCACTGAGGGTGGAAGGTTCTTTCTCCCCACAGCCTGATTTCCCTCTCCTCTCCCCCCCGGTCCAGAGAAGAGCCCACTTGCTACAGCTAGCGTTCCTGCTTCTGGTTCTTACTGCTCATGGAAAACTCAGGGGAAGTGGCTGATATGGGGTGTGTGATGCTCTGAAATTGAAGCTATATACTGGCAACGTGAACCATTTTTCCTTCTTAGGGTAAAATGTCTCAGAATTTCCGCACTAGCTACACAGAAACGCTCGGCAAGCTGGAGACACAGTACTGCAAGCTGATGGTGAGTAGGCATTACCCATAGCCTCAGCATGCTCTGCTGCCTGAGAGTCCCACCACTCCGCCCAGCACTATATTCCCCTGACACAGGATGCAGAATACAGGGTCCATACTCTGCTGGTGGTGAGGCTGGGGAGAGGGAACAGTAGCAATCATTGAGAGCGGAGAGAAGAGCAGACACGTTAGTGTCTTCCTCAGAATTCAGAGGAAACCTGTTTATGGCAAACCAGGTTATTTTGGCAAGGTTGGCCTGTGTTTTATGGAGGCCATGGCTTTACTCAGCCGGTAACCCTGAGTGTACAAGGCAAAGGGTCCGAATTTCCTAAGCCGTTCTCATTATCCTTATCTGCTTGACTTACATGCCATGAGAAATGTTTCCCAGTTTGGAGCAACTCATCACAGCTGGAGTTATCCTCTCGGGGGCAGCGGCAGCTCCAGGCACCAGCGCTCCAAGCGCGTGCCGGGGGCGGCAAGCCGCGGGGGGCGCCCTGCCGGTCCCTGCGAGGGCGGCAGTCAGGCTGCCTTCGGCGACATGCCTGCAGGAGGTCCACCGGTCCCGCGGATTCAGCGGCAATTCGGTGGCGGGTTAGCCAAAGCCGTGGGACCGGTGGACCTCCTGTAGGCATGCCGCCAAATCCGCGGGACCAGGGACCTCCCACAGGTGCGCCGCCGAAAGCCGCCTGCCTGCCGCGCTTGGGGCGGCAAAAAAGCTAGAGCCGCCCCTGCTCAGGGGGTGGGTGGTTTTCACTTACACGCTTTTCAGACCGCTCGTAGTACTGTAACTGTATGTCCTCAGCCCCCTTCAGGGGCACTGGAAGAGAGAAGAGTCTGGGAAACATCCATTTATGGCTCACGAGAGGGGTGGGTTATTTCACTGTATGCAGGAAACATCGAGCTTCCGACTGCGGCATCTCCAGAGCCTGTACGGGTTTGTGTCCCGAGCTACTGCTGAGTTAATCTGGCTGAATGAAAAGGAGGAAGAGGAGCTGGCGTATGACTGGAGTGACAACAACCCCAATATTGCAGCCAAAAGGAATTACTTCTCAGTGAGTATAGTGCAGGCACAGGGCACCCATCTGAACAGGGCTGCCTAGTTACAAGCTCCACTGATTAGACTGGTATTGCTTTTAAATTGCCGTGAAACCTCCAGCTGGCTTAAAAGCTCTCAAATTAAGACTTCCCAGGTTTCTGAGCTCCTACAGCTCAGCCTGCAGCGCTTGCCGCAGTTGTGATCGCCACTGGTGAACTATGGCTTGAGTAAAAAGCAACAGAGGGTCCTGTGGCACCTTTAAGACTAACAGAAGTATTGGGAGCATAAGCTTTCATGGGTAAGAACCTCACTTCTTCAGATGCAAGTAAATGGCTTGAGTAGAATGCAAAGAGAAAAGCTAAATCTGTTCAGCAGGTTTTCCAGTTTTGTGAGCATGTAATAAATATACTGTGGGGCAGGGTTAAAGCTGGAGTCAAACACTTGGCTGAGAATTCCCTCAGTTCCTAGCATCTAGGCTTTGAATGATAACCTGCTGAATACTGTTTTATTTATATCTGTATCCATTCAAAATTAAGAACATTCCAAGGCAGAAATTCTCAGTTAAGGTTAAGGAGACTGCCCTTCAAGACAGTTTTCAGAGTAGCAGCCGTGTTAGTCTGTAGCCGCAAAAAGACAATTTTCAGAGTAGCAGCCATGTTAGTCTGTAGCCGCAAAAAGAACAGGAGTACTTGTGGCACCTTGGAGACTAACAAATTTATTTGAGCATAAGCTTTCGTGGGCTACAGCCCACTTCATCGGATGCATGTAGTGGAAAATACAGTAGCAAGAACTGTCAGTTGCTGGAAATGGGCCATTTTCATTGCCACTACAAACAGTTCTTTTTCTCTCCTGCTGATAAAAGCTCACCTTAACTGATCACTCTCCTTATAGTGTGTATGGTAACACCCATTGTTTCATGTTCTCTGTGTGTATATATATATATATATATATATATATATATCTTCCTACTGTATTTTCCACTATATGCATCCGATGAAGTGGGCTGTAGCCCACGAAAGCTTATGCTCAAATAAATTTGTTAGTCTCCAAGGTGCCACAAGTACTCCTGTTCTCTTCAAGACAATATTAATAAGGTGTTCTTATTCAACACCTACATGCGGAACTGAAGAAATGCTCCGTGCCGTTTCCAACATCAGCTTTAACCCTGTCCCAAATCCCTGCTCCTCTTCAGCCTGGCCTGGATACGTAATGACTCAAGTACAGCTAGCACAGAAATGTACGATTGATTTTGATTGGAGTCTTTACTTGCATCTGCTACTCAGGAGCTGACAATGGAACTGGAAGAGAAACAGGATGTGTTCCGGTCTCTACAAGATACAGCGGAGCTGCTGTCATTGGAGAATCACCCGGCCAAACAGACTGTAGAGGTAACTGATCAGTTGAAGGGCTTATACGCTGGGGGGTTTCACGCCAAGCCGTATGAATTGAACTCCGCTAGCCCCTTGAAGAAATATCATTGGGAGAGATGCTTAGACGCGCCGCGCCACACCTCCACCTCCACCCTAAACTGCTCTTACCAACTCCAAGTCGTCATAAAACAGCTTTATTGATAAGGGTGCCTCTTGTGAGGACAAGGACGACACTTCTAGACAGTACCTTTCCCAAGATAATAAAGATAAATGTTTGTGTGTACTGGGCCCAGGCCCAAGGTCCTGTGGTAAGATAAGAGAGCCAGTGGCCCTGAGCTCACTTTGAATTATTCATGGTTACGAGACTGATGGAGCAAACATTCTGTGGAGCAAAGGGTTATTAGGGCAGGGTTTTTTACTGACAAGCCCCGCCACCAATTCCAGGGGATGGAGGGCAACTACCTTGGAAGTGCCACTTAAAGTGCCTCCTTTTTTAAATTTATTTCCTTTGGTCTCTATTCCAGGGCACTTCCCATGACATCTCATTACAGCCAAATCCTTCCTTCCTTATGTGAACATTGTAAGCTAGTTGAGTGAACGGGCTGAACACTGACTCAAACCCCTTATTGACCAATGCACCTGGTTCCTTCGTTGTTGTAACTCGTGGTTTTCTTTGTATATATGTATTTTCCAGGCGTATAGCGCAGCTGTGCAGTCCCAGTGGCAATGGATCAAACAGCTCTGCTTATGTGTAGACCAGCATGTGAAGGAGAATGCTGCTTACTTCCAGGTATAGTAGGGAGGGACAGTCCTGCATTTCTGTCCCTGACCTATGGTTCAGAGACCCAAACCTGCTTGTGCACCGTGGTTATGGTATAGCATCAGCTGACCCACAACGCGCTTATCCTTTTGCAGGGCAGTATAGGCTTTATCCTGAACACAGCTTTAAATGAAGGACTTCTGAGTTTTTTCTCATTTGTTTCTTTCCCTTTTGCCGGGTCCCCTGTGCACTTTATCTGGTGGGATGTGATTTCTCGTGATAGCCCAGGCCATGCCTGTGGTGGTGCTTACAGCTCCAGCAGCACAAAGATGGAGAGAAATGTGGAAGAAACTTGTCTAATGAGGTTTTTGGTGGGTCCCTTTCAGTGTTGCCTGTGGCAATGAATAGCCTGTGGTGTGTTGTGTCGCACAGCTTTCTGTAATGCTTTTTGGCTTTGCAGTTCTTCAGTGACGCCCGAGAGTCGGAAACGTACCTGCGGAATCTCCAGGACTCTATCAAACGGAAATATTCTTGTGACCAGAACACCAGCCTGACCCGCCTGGAAGATCTGCTGCAGGATTCCATGGTGGGTGTTCTGTATAAGCCCCAACATCATGGGCTCTCGGTACAATGCACAATCAATACTGTGGAGCAGCACTGCCTGCTGGCTTTTGCGTCACAAGGGAAAATGGGTATATTTGTTTATTCCTACAACAGCACAGTTAAGTTGAATGTTCTTTGCCTATCCTGTCTCAGGCTCCTCTTTGCATTTTGATTGTGTGTGTCGGAATGCAGGCTGTGTGACCTTTACTGTGTCACTTTCTGTTGATTTAACGCTGTCTACACTAATCTGATTTTAATTTAATAGCTATAATGGAAGATCAGTAAAGGACTCTTACAGAGCACAAGGCTCTCTCTGTATCCTTGCACCCTTGCTGAAGGGAAGAGGAGCCAGCAGTGCAAAAAGGCTGGCTAGAGACCTTGTATACCACAGGAAAATGAAGTCCAGAGTTGATTCTTCACCATCACTATCTACCACACTATCTTTCTGTGCGTAGAAATATGGTGATGGGCGAGTTCTGTTGTCCGAAATGGTTACTCTGATCTGGTCAACTGGAGGCTGCGGCCAATTGGTTGTTTAGCTGGTGCAGGGAAGGATGGCGGGAAATGCCCAGATTTAATCTGTTTACCAGGTCTACAAGGTGGCTAATGATAAAATCGAAGCAGGGAGCGTATGGATAATTGTGTATGTCTATATTCAGTACTCAAGACAGCAGTAGCAGACTGAACTTTGGCAGATTAGTCTTTGTCACATGACCTGATGCGACAGGAATAATATAGAGCAGTCCAAACAATAAGAGAACTTTATAACCACACAGGGCAAATTGGCATAATAAGAAACAAGGAGTGAAGCGTCAACCAGCTACTGATTTGACATATCTAATGAGTGCGGGTTTACCTAAGTATTTAACTGCTAATCCTCTGATAAAGGTTAATGGCCAGATGCTAATCAAAGCCTTTTAAATGTTAACATTTATACACTCGTTCAATACTTCAGATTGGACTGATTAAGTACTAACCTTTTAGTGGAGGTTAACAAACTCAGAGGCATGAAATCCCATTGTCATATGCAATCTCTTTCTTATGGACTTCTTTTGGTCCCAGAGGTTCTGCAGCAAAAACGTGGGTGCTGGTATTGGGCAGTCATGCAGGGTAAATCCTCTGGACTTGTTATCCTCTCTTCTCAAGGGTCCTAGTGGTGCATTCCCTCCTCCCAGTGTCAGGTCGTCAGGCTCTTTGTAATCCAGCTGCACTAGCTGCAGGTTCTTAGACCTATAGCCACAAGTACTCGGATTCTGGCATGACAGTGGTTCACTCCTTGTTTTGAAAAGTAGCCGACATCTCAGGAATGGTGAAGTCCAGCTATCTCCCGGACATATGCTATTATTCTTTGGTAACTAATGAGTTAAAGTTGTATTTCTTCCAATCATGCTCCCTGGGACAGGCACAGGTAGTTTATTTAAGCACTTCTTCTTTTTTTTTTTTTTAACCATTAAATAACAGACCGTTCACCTTTCCTAGTGCACTAATTGACCCTTTAATGGGCTCAGAGTGGAAAGCAGGAGTGTTAAAGTTCTCTGTTGGATGTTTTTTTTTTTTAACTTCATAAGTCAAAGTGGGCTGGACCATGATAAGTTATTCAGGCTGTGATTTATGTAACGATACCCTCACTTCTACACTGGAATGGTTGTAGATTGTTTTGAGGATGCTCTGAAAATGGAGAACCACTGCGATCTCAGAGCATCAGACCAGCAGTGACTGATGGAAACCAATTATGCAATATCATTTACCCCAGCTGGCAAATTTCTATCAAAATATCTAATAACTCTGATCGCTTCGCCACTAACCATAGTGGAAAGAAGTCTCTTAGGTGAAGATCTGTTTCTGAGCCATTTCTCTGGGATGTTTTATCTTCTTAACTCTTTGCACCTACATCCTGAGTGTTGTTTTTAAACATGCCTTCATTCCTTGCTTTAGAAAAGTAAGGAACGCCGCAGGGTTCTGCAGCCTTCTCAAAGCAGCAAAAAAGAAATTCCTCCTCAGTGAGGGCGTGTCCTGCTGGTCACTGTTTTATACACACTGCTATTTAAATTTTGTAGAAGACTGTTATTTTCTTGTCTCTAGCAGCAAAAGAAATTAATGCTTGCATGCAGCTGGGTGGGGTTGGGGGGAAGCAAGTGAGTTGTCTGGAATGGCACAAAAATGAAAGGAAAGGTTCCAGCCCTGATTTGGGGTGTGTTCCCCCACAGCTGGGGTGAGAGGGACTCTCTTGGCATATCCATTCAGCCCTTGAGAGCCCAGCCCAGCCCTGGGAGACCCTCCCCTTTCAGGGGGAAAGAGGGTTGTTGTAACAACTCTAAGGCCTGGTCTACACTGGGGGGGGTGTCGATCTAAGATACACAACTTCAGCTAGGAGAATAGCGTAGCTGAAATCGACGTATCTTAGATCGACTTAGAATCACTTACTTCGCGTCCTCGCGGCGCGGGATCGACGGCCGCGGCTCCCCCGTCGACTTTGCTTCCGCCTCTCGCCGAGCTGGAGTTCAGCAGTCGACGGGAGAGCGATCGGGGATCGATTTATCGCGTCTACACTACACGCGATAAATCGATCCCCGATAGATCGATCGCTACCCGCCGATCCGGCGGGTAGTGTAGACATACTCTAAGGGATTTAGTGGTTCTCTTTTGCCACCTGCACTAGTAGCGCTTTTCTTTCATTCTCGCCAGGATGAAAAGGAGCAGCTTATTCAGTCGAAGAGCTCCGTCGCCAGCTTGGTTGGGCGGTCCAAAACCATCGTTCAGCTAAAGCCAAGGAATCCGGACCATGTCCTGAAGAGCACCATCTCAGTCAAGGCTGTTTGTGACTATCGCCAAATCGAGGTGAGCTGACGGCAAGGAGCCTGCGAGCTTCGGAGTGAAGGGAGGAGAAGAATCTAGGCTTGTGCAGAGGGTTGTGGGAATAGTGGGGAAGCAGAAAACAGAGAAACTTGGACCACTTCTATGGTACTTGACGGTAAGAAACAACAGCGAGGTAGGGAGGGGATATATAAGGAGGCGGATGGAGCAATTGCCTCTTCTGAAATAGCTTCTCCAATGGTCCTGATTTTTCTCTGAGCAGTAGCAAAGGTTCCATTCCCATAGGAGGGTGGAATTGATACCTTCTAGCCAAAGACTTGTCCAGGTAGCATCCTAGCATCGCTGAATTTCTCCTCCCTTCCTCTCCAGACAGCTCTCTGAGGTGATTCGCAAATTACTTCACTTTTGCTCGATTTTAAAGTGAGTTGGCTGAAAGCCTCCTTCCCTTTCTGGGAGACTCCAGTAGGGCTACCTGAGGAATCTGGCCACAACGGAAGGCATTGGTGGGTCAGGTGTTTGATTGCAATCTTATTTTTGTTGCCTACGTAGATCACTATCTGTAAGAATGATGAGTGTGTGCTGGAAGATAATTCCCAGAGGACCAAATGGAAGGTGATCAGCCCAACCGGCAATGAGGCCATGGTACCATCTGTGTGCTTCCTGATCCCCCCTCCTAACAAAGAGGCAATTGACATTGCCAATAGGTAACTAAGCACTGCAATTCACTGCTTGCTGCTCATGGTGGGTTGGAATTCCAAAGCTAGAATGACCAAGAGATGCCTCTAGCTGTTCGTTATGTTCTGGGTTATTTATACTGAGACCATCCAGATCTGTTTTGCTTGGGGAAGAGTTTAACCCCTCTTCCTTGCTGGGAGTTGGGGCTTCATGTTGTTAATATTAATTGCAACAGGTGGCTAGCTCGTTGATGCGGTGGGGCTCAGTTACAGGTGATGGGGAGGGTGCAGGGGATTGGTGGTGGTGGTATGGAGCCTTCTAGTCACGAGCTGAAATCCAGACTTTGTCTGATGGCTGTTGGGTTTGCTGTTTCAGCTCCCAGTGGACCAACGTCACAGAACCTGTTACTGTGATCGACTCCCTTGTGACAGTATCAGCAGGGAGACCAAGGGTGTCTCGTCTAGACTGTCTAGATTTTTGCACTAGTGCAAGTCTCTGGTGTTCGACGTGCCTGCACCACTATAAATCATGACTTGTGCTGCTTATCTTGGCTTCAAACGATCAAACTCATGGTGCAGCATTCCCTCATTAGGGGTTTGCACCAATGCTGTCCGTGCCAGTGCAAAAAACCCAGGGTGGACAAGGTCTAAGTGGGTCTGGAAACTGAACTACCCTCTGGTGTCTAGGTAGGGGTGAGGCATGTGGGCAAGGTGGTTCCCTTGCCCTGCTTGTTGTGTGGCTAATGGTGTTCTTTAGTGCTTCCAGCCTGGTAACTTCACAAACAATGCAATGAATGGGAATGGGGAAAAACCTGAACGCCCGTTCTGGCTGCACAAATGTCCAGCCTAGAGAGGGGCCAGGGGCCTCCTGGGTGTGGCTGGCCTGCCTGGCAGAGGAGGCGGCTCTTGCAGTGCCCCTGCTGCTAACTCCACAAGAGATTGATGTAATATTTCTGGATGGTTGGCGATGGCAGCACGCAGGAGGGGGGGTTCCCCACTGGGGATCTAATGCATGTGAATGAAAGAGAGATACGGCTCCCATCTGATTCTGATCAGGGCATTCTGCAAGCCTTACCATTGGCTCTACTCGGTTAGGCTTGACCTTGGGTTGTTATCTTAATGCGCTAAAAGTTAAAGGCTGAATTTGAATAAGCACATGCCTGGCTCCATGCTGTAACTGAGAATGCTGGGAGACCTGGGCAGTGATGGAACTGCTGTCCTGTCGTAGGGTCGAACAGCTGTACCAGAAGGTGATGGCCCTCTGGCACCAGCTCCACGTGAACACGAAGAGCCTGATCTCCTGGAACTACCTGCGGAAGGACATTGCCCTGGTGCAAGGCTGGAATATGGAGAAGGTACCGTACAAAGAATCCCAACAAATCCACATGTCCGGGTCACTGCAGTGTAGGCTGGTCTTCTCCAGCAATGTAAAAGCTAACTTGCTTTGGCATTAAGCGTAGTCCCAGGTGCCTGGTTGGAGTTGGAAATGATGCCAAGGCTTCCTCGCCTGGGTAGGGAATACAAGGAAAATGGTAAGAGATGATTCAAGGGTGAAGGGTTAGGGCAACTGAGGGATCAGCCTAAGGAGCACAGTGTGAGACAGTCTGAGCTCTGGGGGGTTCAGAGCAAAGAAAGAGAAGTGCAATGACCCTAGCATCAGTTGTTTGCTCCTGAGCTATAATCAGTTCAGGTGTCGTAGGATTGACGCATCTTTTTACTTAGGAGTGAACAGAGGTGGAGGTGAGAGGAATGAGGAAGGGGAGGAAAGATCCAGGGAAGGCAAATGCCTCATAATGTCTTTCCTCTTTCCTTGAAAGCATAGGAGAGCTCTGTTCAGGCAATAAAGATTATTGTAGTGGGGGGAGCGAGATAAAAACCCAGGCAAGACAATGGCTGGCCTCTAAAGGCAGTGCTGTATCATAGCGTGACCAAAAGAGCTGTCCTGTCCGAGAAGGGGAGACTCACTAGAATCTGCCTCCTGGCAGTGGTTGTCACCCTTGAAAAGATGGGTGTCTTGCTAGGAAAAGAGCATGTTAATTAATGCTTACGGCTGGGTGTGAGAAATGAGAGACGCAGCCGGGTAATTCGCAGTAACTGGGAGCTTGGTCAGGGCAGTTTGGTGCATGGTTCCTTATCGTTAGTCTTTGGTTTTCCACAGCTAAGATCTCTGGCCCAAGGAGAGTGCCAGCAAGCCATGAAGAGCCTCCAGGCGCACTGTGAGGACTTCCTGCAGGACAGCCGGGACTCGGAGCTCTTCTCTGGGGCCGATCGGTTGCGCTTGGAGGAAGAAGTGAAGTCCAGCAAGGAGCACTTCCAACAGCTGCTGGAGTCCATGGAGAATGGTGAGCTGGGAGGGTTAATAGACTAACGTGGAGCTCTGGGGGCTGATAGAGATGAGGGATCTACAGGTGCTCTTAATTTTTAGACTAGCTTGTGAGTGTTAGCTTTGCAAATGGCTGTTCTCTTCCCTGCTGTTCATTTGAATGTGCGGCCTTTGTTGGGGAGAAATAGTGCTGGCAAATGGTGCCGATTAGGTCTGGGTAGCGGGGTCCTTGCTCTGCTGCCAGTGGTTAAACGTTAGGTCCTCACAGCTCTTGACAAATTTGGTTTCCATCTGAGTAGAGAGCTCTGTGTTCACTTCTCTCTGGGCAGAAGAGTGCAGCCACTTGGGTCTATGGTTCCTAATAGAGACTGATCCTAGATGGGGTGGGTTTTTTTGTATGTTTATGACTTAACAGAGGACAAAGATGAGACCCTTGCCAGGACATATCTCTCTGAGCTAAAGAACATCCGTCTGCGCCTGGAGGAGTGCGAACAGAGACTAGTGAGGCGAATCCAGGCCCCAAGCAACACCAGAACAGACGGTGATACTATCCAGGAAAACACCTTGCGCATTGCAGAGCAGGAGGTCAGTACTTTCTGCAGGTTCGAGGGAACCCACTGTTGGTCTTAAGAGAGCTGCTTCACAGGGCATTGATACCCTGGCATAAATTTTATATAGGGAACTCACCTGCTTCACATAGCAATCCTATAGAGGTAACATTTTACTCTTAGGTCAGAAAGACAATGAAGGTATCTTTGTTCTCTTGCCTCGCCGCCTTTTTGCATTTTTCACCTTCGCCCACCCCATGATATCTCCTCGCTTCAGATCCCCAAGAGGAAAATGTCTATTGTCATATAGCCTGGGCCTATCCCTCAATCCACTGAGCGGCCACTTGAGGAGAAATATAAACCCATGGGAAGAAATCTGCAAAGATCTCTCTCCTTTTTATGTGCTGAGACTAGCAAATACTGCCTTTTTCACAGGCTGGCTGGGCAAATGTCCATTGCATAAAGTATTCCTTCTTTAAATCTGGATAAAAAGGTATAAGAAGCAACAGTTCCCAAAGCATTGACTGCAGGTGGCCTTTGCCACCACTGAGACCAGAGTATCCCGATCTGATAAGGAAAGGAATGAAGAATTTGCAGAATTTACAAGCCCCATTTAGACGTCAAATGATTCTGCTCAATAGACTTTTAAGCTGGAAAGGTCTGACACTGGGCGCTCCTTGCATCTTATCCTGTTCACGTTTGCTTCAGTCTCCTGGGTGTCTGCACTTTATGCTGATGTTAATTCTCTGCCTCCACACAGCGTATGCAGGAGGATTTACGGCAGCTGAAGTCTGACTTGCAGCACGTTTCTGAGAGATGTGACAACTTCCTACACAAGTCTCCAACAGGGTCCAGTGCCCCACACCTGCGTTCTGAGCTCAATCTACTGGTAGAGAAGATGGATCACGTGTATGGACTCTCTTCCATCTACCTGGATAAGTGAGTCAGAATGTGCCTATTTTCTGGAGTTGAGAGAGAATTCTGTATGGGCAGAATTAGCTATGCTGCATGGCTACCCTCTCTGAAACTGGGTGAGGGTAGGAATTGCTCTCATGCTTCTTAAGGGGGCTTAGGAATGTCTAGGAGATGCTGTAAATTCAAGAGCTCCAAGGGGTGCCAGGCAGTGGTGCTCCAGAATATTTGAGTGTTAGTGTTGAGGTGACTAATGATTCCCACTTTGGGGATGGGAACGCCAAGATGAAGTGACTTGTTGGAGTTGCTGTTAGAACTGGGGTTAAACGCTGGTATTCCAGTCTTTCATTCTAGAACTCATACCACTAGATTAGGCTACTTCTGTGTTCTGTTCTGTTTGATCCCTTCCATTTTAATTGAAGGTGTTTTAGAATTTCAGGGGCATATATATAGGGGCTCGTGTTTATGGGCTTCTCCCCTCAGAATCTAGATTCCATTACGGCCTTTTCTTCCTGCTACTCAAATGTGAATGTTGGGTATGATCCAGAGCGATCTGTTCTGTTCCTCTCCAATGCTTATGATCCAAATGACTTTACAATGCAGAATGTCCTCAGTTTGAGAAGTCCCGTTTCCTTCTTGTCTTTACACGATAGGTTAAAGATGGTGGATGTTATTGTTCGTGCTACCCAAGGAGCAGAGTCCCTGGTCAAGGGGTATGAAGTGAAACTGAGCCAAGAGGAGGCAGTCCCTGCTGATCTAACAGCTATTCAGTCTCACAGAGCTACGTTACAGGTTGGTAACATTATGCTTCCAATAGCATCCAGTAGAAACTAGAATCACTCCAGTCATGAGCTCTGGCATTCATTGAACTGGATCCTCCCCTTTCCTTACTGAATTTGCATTGTGGTCCATCCCCCCTGCTTGCTGGTGAGTGATTGGAGGCTTTAATTGAGTCCACACGATCCTTACTGCTTTGTGAACTGTAGGTCGAACAGCTGCCTTGGCAGGCACCGTCGCTTCTGCTTTTTTGCACGGCTGGTGCTAATTGCACTTGGCAGCCGCAGCGTGCGTAACTCTGCGATGCTGAGTGCACCATCATGACTTGCTCTGAGCTGGGCTACAGATCTCTACGTTTTGCAACTCCCTGTCCTAGATTCAGCCAGATGGTGGAGATTATGGAGCTGATAATTGTTCCTGAACTCCACAGGGCAACACAAGGCAGAGCTAGATATTTATCTCTCCTGTCTTAACTGTTCTGTACATTTAGATGCTTACGTTTGATTGGAGAATTCCATGTTGTACATACCCACCAGCAACTTCAGCTAAACTTTCTGGTCTTGGTAATATGAATTTAGCTGTCTTGTTGTTTGTTAAAGCAATGGCTCAGTGATTCGAAGAACAAGAACCCCGTGTTCTCTTCGTTGGAAGAGGATGTGGCAAAGGCTAAAGTCATGGGAGAGCAGCTGTATCGTCTGAAGCAAGAGCGCAGCATGGACCTAGAGCGGTACCAGGAGAAGGGAGCCCAGCTGTGGGATCGCTGGCAGAGAGTTGGCTCTCAGATTGAAACCCGGTGAGACATTCCCTCCTTGTTCTTGCTGCTTTTCTGGCAGTGCCTCTGATGGGAGCTTGTGCCAGACTTGGAACTAGCAATGGCATTTTTCCAGTTGTGACTTCAGCTAGCAGCCAGGGTGACAAATGCCACCATTAAATATAGGAACTATTCCCATTTGAGGGAACGGCAGGACTTGGTTCTCTTTCTCTCTTCTGCTCCTCCAACTCCATCTTTTGAGTTCTTAACTCCCTTTTTCTGCTTTAACACCCCCTGCCTATCCTACAGGCTCCCTTAGCAGCTGCTAACCTTTGCCAGGCTGATTCTATGGAACTTCTTTCAGTTCTGATCTGGATCTTTGGATCTTTACTGATTGGAGACGTTGCCACCCTTAACAAACCATAGCTTGGCTGGAAACACCCGTCATGTGCCCTGTCCTGCAGAGCTGTACCTGTGGCTTCTATAAATATCCCCAGGGAAGCATCGGCTTTAGAGGTTTCTCTGCATGTGGCTGGATCTTGAACCATTGTTTTGACACAATGATTTGAGTTTGGTGAGGGTTTCCTTTTTGCATCGGTCCTTTCAGCTGTTCAGATCTGGAGAGTATCCAGGAGGTGCTGAGGGATTACCGGGAGTGTCACGGAGAGCTGATCCAGTGGATTGAGGAGACCACTGCCCAGCAGGAATTGATGAAACCTGGGCAAGCAGAGGACAGCAGGGTGCTCTCTGAACAGCTGAGCCAGCAGACGGTGAGAGAGAAAATGGCACTCTTCTAACTGGAATAGGGTTGTTGAAAGGAGTCGGACAAGTATTTTTTTTGTTTTTAATAAATCTTTTGTCTCGTAAGCTTCAAATCGTTGTTCTCTTAAGGGCTGAATGATTCATGGGATTTTCAATAATGTATGTGCATTCACCTGTAGCAGATGCATCCCAGAAGGGTAATAACTGAATGTTACCACTGTCAGCAGTTCATTCACCTATGGTCTCCTGGTAGCACCTAGTGGTCTCATCAGAGGCACTGAGGAACAAAGGGCCAGTGGTTAGGGTGCTAGCTGGGACGTGGGAGAACTTGGTACAAGCCTCTGCTCCACCACAGATTGCCTGGGTGACCTTGGTTAAGTCACTTAGGCCCACATTTTTGAAGGTATATAGGTGTGTAACTTCCATTGATTTCAGTGGAGTTAGGGGTTTAAATATTTTTTAAAATCTGGGCCTTAGCCTCTCTGTGCCTCAGTTCCCTATCCCCACAATGGGGATGGTAGCACTGCCCTGCCTTACAGGGGTGTGGTGAGAATAAATGCATTAAAGATCGTGAAGCACTCATGCTACAGTACTTAAGGAAGAGAGAGACCTAGGTAATACTCCCTTCTCGTCTCCGTAAAATGGACACGGAGGCTGAGTTACCTTCTCCACTCCTGGAGGTGCTGAGGCATGTTGGTGGGACGTTGTGGGAGAAGCTTGCCCCGTACCTGTTCTGTAGATAAGTTGTGTGTCTCCACTAGTCTCAGTCCAGCTCCTTTCATGAACAGCAAATAAATACTCCGAATGGGCTTTAAAGAAAGGAAAATGTTTTCCCCCTGTTGATTTTGTGTTTCTTGTTTGACGAACACTGATGTCTTCCTCTCTGTACTGAAAGAGCTGAAATTAAAATGGCTGTTTAACAAGAAATATAAGCCACTTCATCATACCAAAGAATCTTTAAGTGTCAGGAGGGCTTATACAGATTATAGAGATTCATCACTGATAAAGTGTGCAGAGGACACAAACGTGTGGGGGAGTGGTGAATAAAGAAAAGGACAGGTCATTGATTCAGAATGATCTGGATCATGTGGTGAAAGCAAACAATACGTGTTTTAAGACAGTTAAATGTAAATGTGTACATCTAGGAGCAAAGAGTGTGGGCCATACTTACAGAATAGGGGACTCTAGCCTAGGAAGCAGTGACTCTGAAAAAGATTTGGGGATCATGGTGGATACTCAGCTGAGCATGAGCTCCCAATGTGATGCTGTGGCCAAAAGAGTTAATGCGATCCTGGGATGCATACATAGAGGAATCGTGAGTAGGAGAAGAGAGGTTTTTTTAACCACTCTATTTGGCACACTGCTTCTGGAATACTATGTCCAGTTTTGGTGCCCACAATTCAGGAAGGATGTTGATCAATTGGAGAAGGTTCAGAAAAGAGCCACAAGAATGATTAAAAGAGTAGCAAACATGCCTTAAAGTAATACACTCAAAGAGCTCCATCTATTTAGCTTAACCAAGAGAAGGTTAAGAGGTGACTTGATGACAGTCTTTAGCTATCTTCATGGGAAACAAATACTTAATGATGGGCTCTTTGGTCTACCAGAGGAAGACTTCATACGATTCAAAAACGTGGAAGTTGAAATTAGACAAATTCAGACTGGAAATAAGACGTACATTTTTAGCAGTGAAAATACAGGCGAGTCTCATCTTACGCGGGGGTTCCGTTCCACGGTTAGCGCGTAAAGCGAAAACCGCGTCTAGTCAAAATTACATTGAGTTGAATGGCGGGCAAAATCGCCCGCACTACAGGTACAGTATTAAAATTGTTATTTTTCTTGTTTTTGCCTACCGCGTAAAGCTGAAATCGCGCATGTTAAATGCGCGTAAGATGCGACAGACCTGTAATTAACTATTGAAACAATTGACCAACTGTCATGGTGGATTTTCCATCACTGACAAGTTTTTAGATCAAGACTGGCTGTTTTACTAAAAGATCTGCTCAGGGACTTGTTTTAGGGAAGTTCTATGGTCTGTTATACAGGAGGTCAGACTTAGAGGATCACAAACTGTGCATAGTGTCTCTTTAACGTATGGGCGGATGGAAGGGCAGGAATGTCACCTGTTCTGCTGCTCGAGGTCTCTAGAGAACAAGCTCAATATGAAAGTGACGTGGTCGTGAGTCAGAGAGGAAATAAGAGGAAAATTTCATTTAAAAGGCAGGGGGAAAACTTTTTTTCTTTTGTTTTTTGTCAAAGGCTTTGGTTGTGGTAATCGACAGAAATCAAGCCAAGCTGGACCAGTGTCAGAAATTCTCACAGCAATACTCTGCTGCTGTCAAGGTAATGACACGATTCTTAAATCCGAGGCGAACACAGGGCTCGGTGTCAACTGCACAAGCCTTGCCTGCATCTTCCGTTCTCCTAAGCCAGGAGAGAGGCAAAACTCCTCTATTGTTGGCTTTGGTGGTTCTGGCTGTATGTGTGGAGAGCAGGAATTAGCTGCTAAGAGACCTGAAAATGCCAAGCTTAGAATAAATAGGTAACAATTCAAAATCCTTCCCCCCACACACACCCCGCCTTCTTTTATTTCCAGGACTATGAGCTGCAGCTCATGACATACAGGGCGTTCGTGGAATCCCAGCAGAAATCTCCCGTGAAACGCAGACGCATGCTTTCCTCCTCGGATGCTATCACCCAAGAGGTAAGCAGCCTGCCTGCCTGCATGGCCTTGCATGGGAGAGGTTCCTTTGCTCCTAGAAGACAGACGAGCGGCCTGTCTGTGAAAATAGCTCCTTTCTGCTGAACTCTTACATAAAAATTTCCACCCTCACTGTTTTTTTTATTAGCCAGAGAGGATGGCTTAGTGCTCTAAGCATCAGGTATGAAATACCTAGACTCCTTGGAACCACAGGTTCAAATCCCAACAGGGTCGACTCAGCCCTTCATCCTTCCAAGGTAAATAAACAGAGTACCATGCAGTATACTGTGTGTGGATCTTTTGGATGAGACCTTTAAAAACCAAGGTCCTGTCTGCTCCATGTGGATATTAAAGATCCCATGGTCTTTTTATAAGAGTAGAAGGTTTGCCCCAGTGTCCTCGACCAAAACTTCCCCTCCCTCCCCACTGTTGTGCAGCATGCCGTGCGTCAGGTGGCTGCCACCCTCCATCTCAGAGTTGCTGCATTTCAGTGGTGCTGTAACGTATCTAGTCTGTGAAGTGCTTGGGGATCTTTCCGAATGAGAGGTGCTGTATCCATTTCTCACCCTGTAAAGTACTGTGGTTGTGTCAGCCAGAGTTCCGACTGACACATGGTGGTTTGTTTTTTTTTGTTTTTTGTTTTTAGTTCATGGATCTACGGACTCGCTATACGGCGTTGGTAACGTTAACCACACAGCACGTAAAGTACATCAGTGATGCTCTCCGGCGGCTGGAAGAAGAGGAAGTAAGGATATTTTATAGCCAGGGAATTACAGACCAGTCTGCTTCATTTCAGTACCCGGAAAGATAATGAAGCAAATAATGAAACAATCAATTTGCAAACATTTAGAAGACAATAAGGTGATAAGTAACAGTCAGCATGGATTTGTCAAGAACAAATCATGGCAAACCAACCTAATAGCTTTCTGTGACAGGGTAACAAGCCTTGTGGATGGGGGGGAGGGCAGGAAGCAGTAGATGTGGTATATCTTGACTTTAGAAAGGCTTTTGGTACTGTCTCGCATGACCGTCTCATAAACAAACTAGGAAAATACAATCTAGATGGAGCTACCATACAGTGGGTGCATAACTGGTTGGAAAACCATTCCCAGAGAGTACTTATCAGTGGTTCACAGTCAAGTTGGAAGGGCATAACAAATGGGGTCCCACAGGCATCGCTTCTGAGTCCAGTTCTGTTCAGTATCTTCATCAATGATAGATAATGGCATACAGAGTACACTTATAAAGTTTGCAGACGATACCAAGCTGGGAGGGGTTGCAGGTGCTTTGGAGGATCAGATTAAAATTCAAAATGATCTGGACAAACTGGAGAAATGGTCTGAAGAAAATAGGATGAAATTCTATAAGGACAAATGCTTAGGAAGGAACAATCAGTGGAGTACAAACTGGGAAATGATTGCCTAGGAAGGAGTACTGCAGAAAGGGATCTGGGGGTGATAGTGGATCATAAGCTAAAGGTGAGTGAAAGTGTAACACCGTTGCAAAAAATAAAGCAAACATCATTCTGGGATGTATTAGCAGGAGCATTGTAAGCAAGACACGAGAAGTAATTCTTCCGCTCTGCTCCGCGCTGATTAGCCCTCCCTGGAGTATTGTGTCCAGTTCTGGGCACCACATTTCAGGAAAGATGTGGACAAATTGGAGAAAGTCCAGAGAAGAGCAACAAAAATGATTCAAGGTCTAGAAAATTGCCTGTGAGGGAAGATTGAAAAAACTGGGTTTGTTTAGTCTGGAGCAGAGAAGACTGAGGGGGGACATGAGAACAGTTTTCAAGTACATAAAAGGTTGTTACAAGGAGGAGGGAGAAGAATTGTTCTTCTTAACCTCTGAGGATAGGACAAGAAGCAATGGGCTTAAATTGCAGCAAGGGCGGTATAGGTTGGACATTAGGAAAAACGTCTTAACTGTCAGGGTGGTTAAGCACTGGAATAAATTGCCTAGGGAGGTTGTGGAATCTCCATCATTGGGGATTTTTAAGAGCAGGTTAAACAAACACTTGTTAGGGATGATCTAGATAATACTTAGTCCTGCCATGAGTGCAGGAGACCGGACTAGAAGACCCCTTGAGGTCCCTTCCAGCCCTATGATTCTGTGATTCTAAATTCATAATTAGCACATTCAGAACTCCCAGGCCCAGTCGTCAGTTTCTGCCAGTGATACTTCCTCTGCTTCAGACCCCTTTCCCATTTCCTGGTTCGAGCATATTTCAGTTCCTTCCACCGAACGGCTCTATGCCTGATTAGTGCTGGGCTCTGGCTGCAGTCATTCTGGGCCCCTCAGTACATTAATGCGGGATGTGTTCCTGTCTCCCCCATGTGTAGAAAGCAGTAGAGGAAGAGAAGCAGGAGCATGTGGACAAGGTGAAAGAACTCCTGGGCTGGGTCTCTGGTTTGAAACAGAGCACGCAAGTCAGGACTGGTCCACTCAAGAGCAAAGAGCTGGGAGACATTGAGAAATCCATCTCGGAGCAGCAGGTAAATCAGGAGGCCTGTGTCCCTCCCTCTCTCTCTCTGATATATGCATGGTACCTGTACCTAGTCATTTTCATACTGCTGTTATACATACTAAAACTACATTGTCCTGCTAGTTCTAACTGAGCTTTCCAAAACCACTGAAGGAAAGCAACCTTGATGCCTCCTGTGTAACACTGAGCATGTGCTGTAACCTCAGGGGAATTGCTTCCCTTCTTTCCAGCCTGGAATTTAGCTTTCCTCTTGTTCTCAACAGGCTCTAAGTGAGGAGCTGGCTGCAAGGAAAGAGCAGGTCTCAGAGGCCATCAAAACTGCACAGATCTTCCTTGCAAAACATAGCCACAAGTGAGTACAGTACAAGTAGTTGTGAATAAGGGCTGGTCCACACTAACCCCCCAGTTCGAACTAAGCTACGCAACTTCAGCTACGTGAATAACGTAGCTGAAGTCGAAGTATCTTAGTTCGAACTACAAGGTACTTACCGCCTCACGCGGCAGGCAGGCTCCCCCGTCGACTCCGCCTACTCCTCTCGCGGAGCGCGTCGACGGCGAGCACTTCCGGGATCGATTTATCGCGTCTAGACAAGACGCGATAAATCGATCCCAGAAGATCGATTGCTTACCGCCGAACCCGGAGGTAAGTATAGACGTACCCTAAGAGAGAGGAGATTAGGAAAGGGTAGTACACCTCTTTGTCAGAAGAGAAGGTGATGATAAATACAGAGAAAATTAAGCTCAAGTTATTCTAATGGCCAGATTACTCGACCACACTGATGAGATTCCATTGGTGGGCAGGTATTCTTTGAATCCAGGTGACCATTGTAAATAGTGACCAGGTGTAGGTGAAAATGGCAAGCTTTATCCAAAAATTTGCCCCAATAATGATTCCCAGTTTCGTTCCAGGCGATTTTACAACCCAGAAACTTTGCTTTTGGCTAAAATGACCAGTTTTGCCCCGAAGCATGAAAATCCAAATCTTGTGTGTTTAAATATACAAATGCATCTCAGTCAGAACAGAATTTAGGAGCTTTGATAATTTAAGCTTGAAAATTGGACCGTGTGAATGAAAATAGGCCCATTTGTATAGGAAACCGACATACTTTCACTTTTTCCCCAAAATGGAACCATTTTTGTGAATTGGAAATGGAATGCAAAACCAGTTACTTTTGTTGCGACTGTTTCACCCCATCCTGGTAATTAACGACCTCGGCTATTTTGCATAGTTTCATTCCTGATTCGGTCACTGTGCTCAGCGTAGGGTGACTGGCATGACAATGCACTTAACCCTTCAGTTGAGGCATGAGCAGTGTGAGGAGGGGATTCCATTGTGCGCTTGCCATTTTGTGTCCGGAGAAGAAAATCTGAAATACATGGAGCTGCATATCACTTTCTCAGACTCCATGAAGAGATTTCCTGTCCCATCTTGCAGGCTTTCTGACCAGGAGAAGGAACAAATTTCCACCCAACTCAGTGCTCTAAAGGAGACTTACCATCAGCTCTGCAGCGACTCTGCGGAACAGCTCCAACAGCTTCAGAGCCATCTGGCCCAGGAGACGGAGCACAAGGTACCTTTTCCCATCCCGTCTATCGCATAGATCTGAGTTACCTTTCCTCAGAGCGTGAAAGAGGCTTTGCTTGGTTGCGTGTCTCATGACCACCAGCCATTCACAGCCTGTTTGCTTTGTCCTTAATCTCACATGATCCGCCACTCTTCCATGCTTTCCCATACACTGCACTTGGGGGTCCGGGCTGAGTTGGTCATTGGAGGCCAAGTAGAAGAGGTTTTCGTATTCTGTTCCAGGTTGTTAGGGGATGGTTCTCCTCTGCAGTGTTGTTAATCAGGGCTGCTCCCCATGCTACAGAGTTGACTTAATCTTGTAATGGGAAAGAAGGGAGGTGGACATCTGATCTAATAAGGAGACAGAGTGGCCATGGGGTGTCCTTTCAGTTTTTTAAAATAGAGAGACCACAGTCATGTAGAACCTGGGTGAGACCTGCAAGCGGTGCCAAATTTGTAATGAGAGGTGCCAAGGCTCAAGCAATTAGGTGCCGGGGCTCTAGCAGTTTTTTTTACATTCATAACTGATGCAGCAAGCGCCAGAGGTGCCGGGGCTCTGAACTACCGAGCCTAGAGGTGCCGGGGCTCAGTCCTGGCTCACATAAAGCACTGCCTGCAAGGACATTTTGATTGCATCTCTTGCCAGAAGCTCGGCTGCATAGAGACTGGTGTATGGGCAACCGTTTCACACCTCCATGCATAAATTGTGGAATGCACTAGTGAGAAATAGACTTGCCTTGAATAGTAGGAAATTGAGTTCCTCTCTGTGTGGAATGCAGCCCTGCATCATCACCTTGATAGACCCTCAGCTGATCTGAGAGACCTTCACTGACTGAGTAGCTGGACCCCTGTCCATCTCCCATTTGCATCCGATAATGTTCTTGTCAATCTCCGTTTCATGTTACACTCATGCGCTAGGTGGGAAGGGTTTGACGTTCCTTCCTATCACCTCTGTTATTGGTGTTAGCTGTCTTCAGTCATTCATGGATATACCTGTATGTGTATGTAAATGTGTACATATATGTGTCCAATGGATATATCTGTGTGTTTGCTTGCTAGCTCCCTGTATTTTGAAGCACTGGCCAAGTTGGACATGATTTGATGATAGCCAAAACTGAAATTGGGTCAGGGAGTGAAATCCCAGTCCAGCAGATCAAGAGAAAAGGATGGCAAGGCCACTGAGTTTATGGGAAATCTAAACTCCCACACTTTCAGTGCTGTATGCACAAAAATAAAGCATACCTATTTCTATCGAAAGAGACGTATTTCTATCCTGGTTCAGATGTCTCGGTCCAGTGATTTCTTTTTTTTTTTAGTGCAGGTCATTTTATCACACTTTGCTAGCAGCAGAAAACTCATGCTGACATTACAGCAACAACTCCTAGCTTAGAACTAGCAATCTCCCCAGTTAAGTTGTCATGTCATTAATGCCACCTACCTCACTGCTGCCAGAAAAGAAGCTAAAAATGGCCCTGCAGGTCCAAAGCGTGTGGGATGCCCATTCTTTCCTTTCCCTGCTCCTCCCACAGAAAGGAAAATGCTTTCATGCAAAAGTCTTCCCTACAGTTTGCTGTGTTTTATTTATACAGCATGAAAATATTTTGGGGGTGTCAGTTTCCTTTTACATTTCTGTTTTACAGAAAGGGGTGTATTTTGCTTCCTAATTATGACAGGCCCCCAGATTTGTGGCCTCCCGGCTAACCGAGATTAGCACGGAGAGCAGAGTGGGATGGGATTAGAACTCTTTATAAGAGGCTACTTTAGGGTTTCTATTATTGACACTTGGCCCGTTTGAGGGAGTAGATTTGGGGCTATCATCGCGTCATGGTACGGTTGCTTCATTGTAGAAGGGAGCACATGGAGAAGTGTTAACATTTGCTTGCTGGAAACATCCGAGACTCAGTGCAAGGGTATCAAATTAAAAAGAGGAAACCAACGCAAAACTGCAGCTCGCGCTATTTTGAGCATGATGTGTCCCTGTACAGTTTGTGTTTCATGTCAAGTATTGTTACGATTAACTGACATCCTTGCTTACAAGTTTAACTAACCCTCTGGAATTTTAAACGCACTCCCCCACATACAAAGCGAAAAGAGGACGACCTGCGTGGGGGGTTCTTTTTTGCAAAAACAAAACAGTCGCATGCTGGACGCTAACACCAAGCTTTACACTGTGTGTGTGATACGGCTGAGCTGCTCCATAAGGCTCTGTCTTTAACTGCTCCGGGCACACCCTGCAACTGTGGTAAGTAAAAGCCTTTTATGTCCCCTCTCTCTTCCTCTGTCTTTCTGTGGCTTGTTCAGTATGGAACGTGCATGCTGGGTTATGCCAGCCTTCTGGTTCCCCCCCATCCACCCTGTAAAAAAGAGCGTGAGGGTAAATCCAGACCAACTCGCTGGAAGTGGGATGTTTGTGGGCACCAGAGCCAAGCTGCCACGTCCTGTGGAATGTTCTCGTGACACATTTGCAAATAGAGACATTTGAGTGTCTTGAACGGAATTGATTGTATTATTCACAAAATCCAGGTTCCTGTATTTCCCCTCTGCATGGGATTCCCTCTGGGGTATCTTCCGGTATCCCAGGCTCTCGTACCTGAGCACCGGGAGTGTAGGAACCAGCAGTGCTGGTGTACATACTATAGGGGATGCTCATTCCCATTTCATCGTCTTTCCCTCCTGAGCATTTCCCTGCTTGCGCTAATAACACCGAGAAAAAGACCTCCCAGAAATACTTGAGGTGGGTGCTATTTTCGGAGCCTCAGTCCTGATCATGTGGCGTTCCACCCTGGCACCTAGTGTAGTCTAGAGCTCTGTTCTTCCCGAGGCCTGGCCTTAGCTACTGGAGAGTTGGTCATTTCTGAAATACTCCAGGGAGGGAAGTTGTGGTGGCGGTGCCAGAGAACGCTGCACTGGAGCCTACTTGCATGGGCAGAGGCGACTTCCCTGCCCTTTGGTGCATGGCTGGTCTGCTGTTGCTGGTGAGCTGGTATCTGCCACAGGGTTCCCTCTTTCCTGTTGGTGGCTGGCACTGCAGATCTGCATGGCAGGCACTGTGGGAGCAACTACACCAGTGGGAGATTTCTGAATCACTGAGGGTGCTTTTTCTTTTGTCCTTTTGCCTCGTAGGGAGCACAAAATGGGGTTCATATTGTCCGTTCCCTTTTGCATTGAAATGTTGAAAGGCTAAAATGCATGTCTTTCTAAATGTGTGTGTCTCTCTCTCTCTGTTGGTCGTTCAGTGGGACATTAGAAACCTTGGGTTTTGCTGCTTGCCGCTTTGCTGCGTTATTGTAATGATGGGTGTCAGAAATGTCTCAGTGCTGTCACACGGGAGACTAGATGAGCTCTAAAACAACATGCAAGTTAGAAAATATAGAGTTGTTTACACGAGCGTCTCGCTCAGATGCACTTGGAGTTGCATGTCAGACCCGTTGGGCTCTGCTCTCTAGTCTTTTTAGGTTTTTTGGGTTTTTTTCCCCCCTTCTCTTGGAAACTGAGACATCCCTGGACTTGATGTGCTGTAGTTACTCGAAATGATGGTTTGCTTTTAGCAGCCTCTGTGGTTCTGATTTGATTTTTATTTTCTCTCTCCATTTTTAGGGATGTGACACAGTTGCGGGAGTGATAGACTTGGGCACAGTGGAAATATTCCCTATCTTGGGTGCCATGCAGAAAGGTCTCATAGACCAAGACACAGGCCTTGTACTGCTGGAGGCTCAGGTTATCACGTCTGGCCTAGTCGTTCCTGAGACCAACGAGAAGCTCTCTTTGGCAGAAGGCCTGGCAAGAAACATCATAGATCCCAGGACTCTCCAGGTGCTGCAGGAGCTGCAGGATACCCTTCTTCTGATACGTCAAATGAGCTTTGAAGGAAAACGGTTTCTGCCCACTGTTTCTGCAATAGAAGAGGGAAAGATCAGTGAGGAAGTTGGACTGAAGATTTTAGAAGTTCACCTTGTTACAGGGGGTTTTATAGACCCTTCAAGTCAGGGCCGGATCAGCTTGGAAAAGGCTGTTCAAGAAGGCCTCATAACTACTCAGCTTCACTCAAAACTGGCATCTCGCCTGAGATCTTGCAGGAATTTGATTGACCCCAACACAGCCAAGAAAATCAGCCTGACCGAGCTAATGCAGCGATGTATCATTCACCAAGAGACTGGCCTGAGATTGCTGCCCGTCAAGCAGCTGGCAGGTGGGATGGTGAGCCTGAAATCAGGGAGGAAAGTGAGCATCTTCCGTGCTGTCCAGGAGGGGCTAATAGATAGGCAAGTCACTGTGCGGCTGTTGGAAGCCCAGCTTTTTGCTGGCGGCATTGTAGACCCCAGAACAGGGCACAGACTGACTGTGGACGAGGCAGTGAGACATAATTTGATTGACCAGGATATGGCGTGTGCACTCTTGATCCGACAACTTCAGACAGGTGGCATTATAGATACTGTCACGGGAGAGAGACTGACAATAGATGAAGCAGTAAAGAGAGATTTAGTAGCCTCGAGGATTGCGCTGGTGATCCTGGAATCCCTTTGGTCCTTTATGGGGCTGTTGTGGCCTGAGTCAGGCGAGATCCTCCCAGTTGCAGATGCCCTAGAGCAGGGCATCCTGTCCACTGAATTGGCTCATAAGATTCTTAGTAACAGGCAACTCATCAAGGCTCTCTTCATACCAGAAACCACAGAGGTCTTGACCTGGAAGAAAGCAGTAGAGCATGGCATCTTGGAGAGAGATGTTGCCAAGAAGCTAAAATCTACCGTCATACCTGATGTGATGCCCAGTATGCAGCTGGCAGGCTCTGCAGCCAGAAGCACACTGAGCATGGGCTCAGGAAGGAGTCATGAAGACCAAAGTCACCCTCTATTAAGGAGTGATGATGATAGGCTGATATTCCATTTGATGACCCACAGCTATATCAACTTCCACAATGGCCACAAGCTGCTCCTAGTAGATGGGGAGTTAAATGATCTCACTAAAGCCGTTATACACGCTCAAGAAAATGGATCGAGTACTCACCTGTTGGACGTTAACAAGGATGGTTACAAAGGTCTGGAAGTTCTTGAGGAGATGGAAGACTGGGAGAGTGCAAGTACTGAAAGGGAGCCCTGTAATGATTTGGCTTTGAAGCAACTTGAGTTTCAATTTACCGCTTTGGAAGAAGAGAAAGAAGTGCCAGAAAATACTTCTCGAGATGACAAAAATCCAGTGATACAAATTGGAAGTTTTCCATCAAAGGATAAAGAAAAAACTCTGAATCTGAAGGAACAGGAAGAGATTTCTGCAAAGCGAGCCTCTATTCAGAGTGAAATTGATGCTGAATCTGCAAGAGAACAAAGGCTGACTATAATCAGGAATGGAAATCAAATAGAATTGTCTAGGCAAGAATCTGTTAATGACCCCCTTAGAATCAGCTTTGAGATAAAGCCCAGAGAAGCAGAGGAAATGCTGATGGAGATGGGGATAGATTCCAGTGCTGCTAAACTTTTAATAGACAAAGTCAAAGATAGAGCACCTGAAATGGTAAGAGATGGTGTGAGAAAAGAAACCTACATATCTATGGATGAATCAGAGAATACAAAGAAACCACAAATCATGCAAGAGAAAACTCCGAGAAGGGTGGAATCTGAAGTAGAGAGACAAGCTATTACGGATAAGAATTTGTTGAATAAGGAAAAAGCTAAGAACAGATCAGTGAAAAGAGAAGAAATCGTGCCTCTTAAAACTGGAGATGAGGAGCAAATGGAAGAAAGAGAAACAGAAAAAACTGAAAGTGCAAGAGTATTGGAAGTAGAAGAAAGGGATGTGGAAGATTTATCAGTTGATTTCAGTATTAGTGAAATGTCTATGCTACCCAAACATTCCATGGAACTGGGAGAAGACTGCACTTTAACAATGCTGGTGGCGCAACTCCAAGGTGAGGGTATATACCATGAGCAGACGGGCAAGAATCTTCTTCTGAATGAAGCCGTAGCTTGTGGTGTAGTGTCCAGCCACACAGCTGTTAAACTGATGGAGAAAATGAAAATGTTCAATGGCTTCTTTGACTCTCACACATGCGAATCGTTAACCACCGAAGAAGTCATTAGTGAAGGTCTGATGGATGAGAAACTTCTGCACAAGGTACTCACATCTGATAAAGCTATAAGTGGTGTTCTCGACCCATGTAGTAATATTGTCTACTCTGTCAAGGATGCGGCTGAGGTTGGCCTACTGGATAAGGAAACAGCATTGAGAATTTTAGAAGGACAAGTAGTTACTGGAGGAATTGTTGACTTGAAACGAGGCAAAAAAATATCAGTCACTTTGGCTTCAAATCTTGGCTTGGTCGAGCCCGCCAGTCAAGAGGAACTTGTAAAGTTAGAGAAAGCTTCTAAAGGAAAAGATGCTGAAGATGAAACTAGACAGAAGCTCATTGGATTACAGGCTGAAACAAGTGGAATTATGGATCCTAAAACTAAAGAACCTTTAACTATTGTCCAGTCGGTTGAAAAAGGGCTTCTTGATAAGGGGAAAGCCCTCCAACTCTTGACCAAACAGATAGCAGACGGAGGAATTATTCACCACATGTCTGGAATGAGACTTTCAGTAAATAATGCAATGAAACATAGATTAATTGATCAAGACTTGTGCAAAGAACTCATAAAGTCTGAAAATGTGTGTCTGCACCAGTATGTTCATCCAGAAAGAAAGGAACTTGTATCCTTACCCAAAGCAGTGTCATTAGGGCTAATTAACTTGGACTTTCACGGTGAAGTCCAAGAAATACAGGCTTTGAGTGGAAGCATTATTGACCCTGTTTCTGGCCAGAGGCTGGCTTTGTCTAAAGCTGTAAAGGAAGGATTGTTATCTGAGACAGTTATGGAAAAGGTAGTGTTGTCTTCCGAAATGAAACATGGAATTGTAGATCCTGAAAGCTGTATGATCATTCCCTATTCAGAATTTATAAAGAAATGTAAAATTGACATTGAATCTGGACAAAGGTATCTGGAGCTCGTTCCCTTCCGAGCAATCAAGGACAAGGTGACAGGGGACGCTCTCACGTGTGCGCAGGCTGTGAAGCTGGGGGAAGTAGACCTGTTGCCCACCTTGAGAGTACTGCAAGCTCAAGCAGACACTGGTGGCATTGTGGACGGTGCCACGGGCAAAAGACTGTCTCTGAGGTCTGCTTTGGAACAGGACGTGGTGGATGAAGAAATGGTGAGAATCATCGCATCGAACCAGATGATGGCTGGAGGGATTGTTGACACTAACAGTGGGGAAAGAGTGACTTTAAAGGAAGCTGTTGAAAGAGGATTAGTGGCTGTGCCGGAAGGCATTTGGATACTCAATGACACATCTGATCCTGAAGAGTGGAGAGAATATAAACGGCACACCCAGCAGCAACTGCACAATGCAGCACCCAAAGAGGAAAGCGTGGCCATGGATAGTCCTGCCACAGAGATGACTGGTGATGATGAACACAAAGCTAGACGCGAAGCAATGGGCTACAGTGCAGCTGGAGATGCTGCAGATGCTGATTCTGACCGATCACATAAGACAATGAGTATAATGAAAGAAGAGGTGCTGAAATCACTTCCTCTTGAAACTTCAGAGGACGGTGTAGTGGGTCAACTCTTAGGAGAGGCTGTATTGTCCCCTGAACCTCCCTTAGTATTAGCCACAATGCCTGTATCTCCAGATGCAGCATTTAAGACCCAGAAAAAAGAGATTAGGAAAAGCAGATCACAGGAACCCTGGAAAGATGACTTGAGGGAGAGAGTAGTAGTAGCTGAGGAGACCGAAGAGGAAAGAGAGATACTGGAGGCCGGGAGAGAGCAATCATTTGCTGGTGAAATGATGCATCAAAGTGTTGGGGACAAAGAAGGAAGAGAGAGAGCCTTTTTCAGTAACGATGGGGTTCTGGGAAAGACAGAAGCTACAGCTATGGCTTCTGAAGTAGGTCAGAGAAGCTTAGATGAGAGAATGGAGGGGTCAAAAGCAGTAGAGGCAGCATCAAAAGAATCAGTTTCTGTGGATCAAGGAGAGGAAGAAATAGTCTGCATAAATGCTAAGGAACCCTTCAAGCTTGCAATTGGTGATAAGCGTATTGAAGACAAACCTGTAGATGAAATAACAGGGAAGCATACTGAAACTACACCACAGAGACCAGAGGCAAAAATTCTTGAGATCAGAAGTCTTGGTGCTCCAGAAATGTTGAGCGAGGCCGATCTAAAACACATGGGAAAGAAGAAAACTGAGATAAAGAATCCAAAGCAGATCAGTATCCCAGGAGAAACCACTAAACTAGGGAAATCTTCCAAGGAAAAACAGCCCCTTCCTATCCCAGATTCCAAAGAAACTTTGATGAGAAGGATCAAGGAGGAATTGATCTCAAGTATTCAGGAATCAGTGTGTGAAACCATCACCAAGAAAACAGCTGGTGGGTTGCTGAGCAGTCTGGCTGAACAAAAGCAAACAGAGATTAGTGAGAAACAGGTTCCTGAAAGAGAAAAGGAAGCGACTGTGTTGGGCCTGAAAGAGAATATCAAAGATGATCAGAAGTTCAGCATTGCCCCAAAGAGAGATGCACTCCAAGAGACAATCGGAGAGGAGGTCAGAAATGGCGAGGCCACCTCTGTAACAGAGAAATCAGAGGAAAAGATACCCCAAGCAATCACCAAAGAGGAAACCAGAGATCTGGTATCCCCCACAGTATGTATCGCAGAGAAAAAAACACCAGAGTTAATTACCAGAGAGGAATCCACAGGTGATCTAGAATCTTCTGTAATCCCTGAACTAGAGAAACAGACTCTGAAAGAAACAACCACAGAGTTCACCATGGATGAAGCAGGGTCCTCTACAACCTTCAAATCAGAAGGAAAGGCACCCCAGGAAATAACCAGAGAGGACAGCATCGGTGATCAAGAATCACGCTTAACTATGGCGGACAGGGAGAGATGGCAAGAACCTTCAAGAGAATCTACAAAACCAGCCAAGGTAAATGTTTTTTTTTAAATTCCTGGTATTTATTATGTATATTTGATATAAATGTGCATGATTTTGGACAAAGTTGACAGCAAGAAGGATAAATGTAGTGAATGTAGTGCACCTATTGGGAGTTGCAGCCCCAGAAGATAGTAACTGAAATTTACTTGGCAAATGAAACTGTGATGTATTAGGGGAAACATTTGAACCTCAGTTATATTTTATGAGAACATTACTTATAAATGACAGATACATAAGCCCATTGTTTAGCAGTTTGATGATAACACTGCAGATTTGTTGCTATTTTTAAGTTTTGTTGGAAAAAGAGTATACGTTTTATTTCTCCGTAGTAAATCTTGTAGATAAGATTAGCAAGTGAGCAGTCCCTAATGTGGAAAATTGCTAAGAGAGAAAATACTAAGATTCCTTTAAAATATCTCATTCTGTTTTACTTTTCTATCAAAATCTGAAGTATGTTTTGTCTTTTGACTCCGCAGACTGTGTTCAGCAAACAGCTGTGTCTGGAACGTGATGAGAAGCTGGTGTCTTATCTGTCCGTGCTCCGAGATATTGAGATGAAAATTAAACAGGTTCAACCTGCAGAGCTGAAGTTAGAAGCGCTACAAAACCTGCTGCATCAGGCTGAGGTCAGGAGGGGCCACTGTACTAAAATTAGTCCAGCTTCAATGCTCTGCTCTCTGGGTTAGTTCTTTTAGGCACAGGGTCACTGGGCGTTAGCAGCTACTCACTGTCTCTTGTGAGCACAATGAGGAACTTTAGTCTGGGATCTAAAAGATATTGAAATGCAAACACAGAGCGTCTGTCTCTCCAACTTTCTTTCTGGCTCAGGTCTTCGTCCGTGCTTAGCCAATACATTCATTTAATTCACGGTTAGGTTTGCTGTCTGGAATGAATTATTGTAACCTGGCCAGATGAGAACAGTTGGATGAATTGGTGGATGGTAATGAATCATTATAGCAGATACACATATTGTTTGAATCCAGTTTCTTCCAGCCTTTGTGTTACTGAGGCTATGTCTACACCGCAAAGAAAAACCCACGGCATGGAGTCCCAAAGCCTGGGTCAGTTGGCTCAGGCAATGTAGACATTTGGGCTAGGCTGGAGCCGGGCTCTGAGACCCTCCCCCCTCGCTCCAGCCTCAGCCCAAATGTCTACACTGCTATTTTTAGTCCCCACAGCATGAGTCAGTTGACCCAGGGTCTGAGACTCAGTGCTGTGAGTCGTCGTCTTTTTTGCAGTGTAGGCGTACCCTGGGGATGCTGGCAGTGAGAGTATGAAATCACTGTGTCTTGGACTTAATGATACTGTCTTGCCTCAGGTCCTGGATGTGGAACTGAAGGATCTGTCCTCTCCAGTGAATCAGGAGCTGGAATCTGTGAAGTGGATTGTGGCCAACCAGCCCCAAGAAGTCCCTGAACAATTGCTGAAAGCCTTGGAGAAAGATGCCAAGAACCTCCAGAAGTCCTTTAGCTCAGTGAGCGATGCCTTGGAGGCCTGGCTGCTAAACCTGCGCAGTGCTGCAGAAACTGAAAAGGTACAACTCACAAACAGACTTTTGTCCTCCCTATGCTGCCTCAGCCCTATACTGAGGGATCTCTGCATTCATTCCTTCATTAGTTTCCTGGTTTTAATTAGTGTACTTTTCGTTTTAAGGCTAAAGTCTTAACACAGCATAAAAGGCTTGAGGGGAAACTGGAAGAGCTGCAGAATTGGGTCTGCGATACCGCATTATCTCTGGACAGCAGTGACTACCACAATGCAACTGACGGGAACAGCTTGAATTGCTGCCTCCAACACTATAAGGTAGCCATAGCAACACCCCTAATCCTGACAGATAAAATTGTGGCCTCCTCCAGGGAAGGGGGGTGCTTTTAATCCAGCCTTTCTCGATTCTTTGTGGCTTTCCCTTTGTCGATTATTGTGCAAGGAGATGCCAATATTCTAGCCGGTTTTTTAGTCCTTGTGCTCTTGGGAGCATGAGTAATAATGCCACGCCGGGGTGAAAAGAGCCAAGGGATTTTTTTTCCTGTTTTGTCTCAGCAACAAGTAAAACGTCCTATTGCTGCTCAGCCCTTCAAAGACCATAGGGAAATAAATACAAAAATAAGTCGCGATCTCCTCCAGAGCGCGGCCTGGAGCCGTTACAGAGCGCCACAGTCTCTTGGGAGTGGCGCTCAGACTGGGCAGTGGAGACTGTCCTCCTGGGTCACAGAGCTATGCTTTTGAGACCCCAGCAGTGCGGGGCGGGGGGAAAGGTGTTGGAAGAAGAGGTAGCTCCAAGAGAGGTTTTTGCTGCTCCACCATGATCTGCAGAACGAGGAAGCTGGAGGCGCGATTGGCATATAGACTATAAACAGTCGCTTCTGAATCTGGGTACATGTCCAGCGCTGCACCGCACACACTGAGAGAAACTGGGTCTGTGACTAGGAGGCCAATGACAGGATGGTTTTTTTCAACGCCGTTGGGAGATCTGGTATGAAGGAGGAGACTTGGGAAAACAGTGCTTCCCACACGCTGTGTTACTCATGTGCTGTTGTATGTGCTTCTGTTAGGGCTTCTCTGTACAAACACTTACTTGGTGGGAAGCTGGGGTGTACATCTACCTTGCACTAGCCTGCCACGCACTAAGTGTCTGTGTGGACCCCCCTGCTGCGTGCTAAAAATTGCCTGTGCGCTTTGATCTAAGCTGCTTTGGAACAGGAGTAGATTAAAGCACACTACAGAACATCTAGGGCTTGGCACGTGGACACTTTGTGTGCAGCAGGCTAGTGCAGGGTAGTTTTACACCCCAGCTTGCCATGAACTAAGTGTTCATATAGACAAGCTCTTAGTGTCTACTTGGTTGCCTGAAATATCTTGTTCTCTTGATGGAGATCTGTCTGGAATCTCTCTGCTTCTGAGCTGTAGGATTCTCTTTGCCCATGGATCTTGTCCAAAGCCAGCAGCTTAGGAAAGTGCGCACAGACAAGAGTCACTTTACTGACTAGCTTTTTCTCTCTTATTTTCAGGAGTTGAAACAGCCCCTTGCTCACACCAAATCTGAGCTCGATGCAACGGCTTTCGACATTCAGTTCTTTATCTCTGAGCACGCCCAGGACTTGACCCCCCAACAGAGCAGGCAGCTGCTGAGACTGCTCAATGAACTGCAGAAGTCTTTCCGGGACCTTTCTGAGCGGGTGGCAGCTCAGGTGGAGGTCCTGCAGGTCTGTCTCCGGCAAGTGGAGCAGACTGATGAGGTGAAGGTCGTGAGACCGGTTGTGTTTTGTTAACTGAGATGTTTTCAACCTTAAGAACATGCAGTGAAACACTTGCTGTTCTGTGTTCCGGTTTTGGGTGCGTGCCTTTGTCACGATTCATGGCACAGCAAGAGTTTCTTCAAAAGACTCCATTGCTCCTTTCTATTACCCTACCCATCCCATCTTTCAAGGGAGTGCGTTTCTGCCTTCCCTCTGGAAATATTCAAAATAACCAAGCTCTTGAGGACTCTAGATGGCACAGCTGGTCAGTCGCTTTGGCTTTCAGCTCTGGAAACCTGCCTGAGTCTAGCTGAGATCACACGTGCATTGATTTAGTGGACTTACCCTAGTTCCTATAAGGCCCACATCAGAAAATAACTGCACAAACTGGCGCTGTTCAACCCAAATGATAACCAGTGTTGGTAGTTTCTCATTTTCCTTGCACAGTTAATGGTCTGTAGACACACGAGAACAGCCCTTTGAATAATATGTAAATGTCGCGGCACACAGCAGCCACCCACACAAGCTCCCGGCTCTCTGCTGTATTCCTGCAGCCCACGTAACCGCATGGACCTTTTCACTCCAGACACTATTAATACTGTGATGTTTTTATTAACAGTTGCTCTCAATAACACTCTGCCTATGCCATCTCTTTGTGTGTATTAACCAGTTTGCTTTGCTTTTTCAGATTCAGTGTGCACCCATCCTAACCCAGGAAGATCTCGCTTTGCAGCCGAAGAGCTCTTAAGAGCGCTCTTTTGAATTGCTTCTGTTGTTTATCTTAAAGAGTGAAAGAAATGACCGCAGCATTTTGCACAAGTTTGTATGTTTAGTTGCTACAGCATCAGAAGAAACTTTTTTTTTTCCCTGCTGGCAAAGAGAAGTTTTTTGTGAGGACTGTCAGGGTCACACATCATGCTCAATTGCTCAAACAGGCGCTTCTGTATTGTGCACTAGTGGCAAAACCTAGGAATTGGATCAGCGACAGAAACACTTTGTCTCCCCTAGGCTCTCCCGCCAACCCTGGTGTCAAAAATAAACCTGACTCGGGTCAGTCAATGCTGCAGCGCTGCATGATGCCATCTTGTTACGCATGGCCAGCCTTTCTAGAGATGGCATTACGCGGGTTTCTGGTATATTTTAAATTTCTGGAGGTTGAGAGAAAGGACAAAGCCAGAGCAACTTTTGGTTAATTGTACCAAGGAGGGCTCTGTTTTGATTGTTGCCCCCTATGAAATTACTAAACACTTGTGACATGGTCTCCCATCTAAGGAGGAGAGAAGAGAAGACAGCTTGAATTATAGAGAAATGTGTATTTAAAGAGATCCCTTCCTTCAAATAGTGTTGGGCTCTGATACACATTCATGCAGCCTGTCTGACTGTCTGAGAGCAGAGGGCGTCAAAAGGTGTTTTCTGTGCTGCCTCCTATCCTGTCAGGTGCTCAGACTGTAACTCTTCTGCCTTGCTTTTCAGAGACGTGCTGGCATTGGATGAATGATGTGTATTAAACTGCCTCCTCTCTTCTCTTCCCCTCAACACAGACTCTCCAGGAGCAGCAAGCAATGCGCAGTCAGAAGCTGGAGGAGCTCTGCACCTGGCTAGGCCAGGTGGAGAACACGCTGACAGATCAGCAAAGAGCAGCCGATGAAGGGGACCTACCTATGCTGCAGCAGAGGCAAAGTGACGTTAAGGTCAGTGCTAGGATAGTTGTGGGGGGCAAGAAGGGGGCAAAAGAGGTGCCAGATGGCACAGAAAAGTTGTACGATTCTTCCATAATGCTCGTAGGACCTGCAGAGGAACATTCAGAACCGGGCCGCCTCTTTCACGGGTGTCTTGAAAGCAACTGAAGAGTTCTTAGAGGCCAACAGGGCCAAGATGAACCCCGGGGAGCTGGCAGCCCTGCAAGAGAAACTCCGCCTCGCAAAGGAGCAGTTCCAGTCTCTGCAGGAGCGGACTGAAGTGGCCCAGAAAGAACTGGAGAGCGCAGTGACTGCTGCAGTGCAACAGGAGACAGAAAAGGTAACACATGAAGAACAGATGGAGGGGGGACTTTTAATGGGGGGCAGCATGGCCTAGTGGGTATGCCACTGGACTGGGAGTTGGGGAAACCTGGGGTCTGTTCCTGGCTCTGCAACTGTTTGCTTGGTGACCTCGAGTAAGTCGTGTCTCCACTCTGTGCCTCGGTTTCCCCATCTGTAAAATGATGGTATTGACTCCCCCTGTAAAGCACTTTGAGAGCTATGGATTAGAAGTGCTAGGTATTTATAATACTAATACAATAATCATAGTAATATAAAGCAGCCCAGGGCAGAGTAAAGAAGCCTTGCTCTGATGTCAGGAATTGGTAATAAACTTCCTGGGCAGTCTTTTGAAGTAAGTTGGTGCCTCTGAAAATCCAACAGTGTCTTAACCTCCCCAGATAAGCCACAGGGGTGTACCTCAAGGAACCACTTGGATGTGTGCACCCATGTGCACACACACTACTTGTACACTCGCTCTGTATCAGAAGCCCAGTTTGGGGCATGTGTTGGTGAGTAAGACTATGGACTATGTGTTGTGCTGGGCTGAGAATCACAAAATCAATCAGATGCCAGGATTCTCCCTCTCCTGATACAGCAGCTTATACAAATACAAAAAGAACAGTCCTCCTCATCCGGAATATTTGTTGTTTTTCAGGTGAAAGCTGCCAAAGAATTGGAGGAGAACAGGAGTAAGATTGAGTCGCTTCTAAATTGGGTGACATCATTAGAACAGACGGGGGCGCTCTCTGAGCACAAAGCTCGCCCAATGGAACAAGGTCCGGGAGCGCTCGAGGGGAAAAGCGCCCAGGACATTCTGGACGGTCACTTAGTGGAAGTGGACAGAGTGGAAGAGAACCTTGATCGACAGTATGAGAGACTGAAGGTTAGAATGCCGCCATGTCCGACCTACCTGGCCGATATTACGTTAGATCTTAGTGCTGCCAAACACGGTGACCCTGCCACCAGGAAGTGGCGCTGAATGCATGGATGTGCTCGCCTTGCCACGCAGTTGTGTTCCAGTGTAACCGGGCAGCATTGCTCTGGTGCTCTAGAAGGGGAGACCCTTGAACTTGTGGGATCCTCCTGGCACAGCCGACGGGAGGACAAGGAGATGTGAAAGTGGAGAGAGGCGTGTTTTTCGTCTGCCTCAGCTGTAAATTTATTAGTGATGTGATCAGTAATGCAGAGTACTTTACATTCAGGGTCGCAAGATGATGCAGTCAGGGTAACACACGGGGAGGGGTTAGCTGTTTGCCAGCACAGTGAAGAGAGATCTGTCAGTAGTTCTGGTGCTAAGGGCTTGTCTGCATGGGGAAGTTAGTGCATAGTGAGCTAGGAGTAAATGTAAAGTGCACTCCTGACTCCACACCCACTCCCCACGTGAACACTCTTCCTGCGCACTCTGAATGCCCACAGGCAGTTTAGCTTAGTACGCTTCCAAAGTGCATTAAGCTCATGTGCACAAAGACAAGGTGGGCGAGTAACCTCTTTTGTTGGACCGACTTCTGTCAGGGAGCGAGACAAGCTTGAGTCCAGTAAAAGGTATTACCTCACCCACCTTGTCTCTCCAGTATCCTGGGACCGACACGGCTGCAGCTGCTCTGCATACAACCAAGTGCCCAGAGGCATTCTCTGTGTCCACACTGGGCGTTAGTGTGGAGTCGCTAGTTCACACCAGCTACTGAGGGCTTTTCCCCCAGGTAGATAAGTCCTTAGAGACATTAGATTGGTCACAAGGCAGCATGTTTGTTGTGTGTGTGTTTCAGGCACGCCATCAGGAGCTGCTCTCCCAACAGCAAGATGTCATTCTAGCTACACAGACAGCACAGGCCTTCCTGGACAAACAGGGCCACAACCTAGCACCGGAGGAGAGGCAGAGGCTTCAGGGAAGGCTGGCAGAGCTGAAGGAGCAATACGCAGCCAACCTGTCGCAGTCGGAGAAACAGCTGAAGCAAGTACAGGCGCTGCGGGATGAGCTGCAGAAATTTCTGCGGGATCACGGGGAGTTTGAGGCCTGGCTAGAGCAGGCGGAGCAGGAGCTGGAGCGGATGCACAAAGGGGACAGCGACCCTGAATCGCTGAGACCAATGCTTCTCCGACAGGGAAGCTTCTCGGAAGATGTGATCTCCCACAAGGGGGATTTGCGGTTTGTTACCATGTCAGGACAGAAGGTGCTGGACGCAGAGAGAGTGGCCAAGGAAGAAGGGCCTGAGCCGTTAGCCACGGGAAACTTAGTCAAGAGCAAACTGGATGATGCAACAAAAAGATACACTGCTCTCCACTCGAAGGTACAGGAAACACTTTCCAGCTCCATAGGATAAAGCTTTTATGGCGTTTCCTCTGTGAGGCGCTGTAGAGATGGTGGGAGCTGGTACTGCAGGTAACTGGGAATTTACCTGTCAAATCTGCCCTGTTACCGTCTCTCTGACTGCTCTCCACCTTCCTACATCAGGAACACTTACACTGTTCGAACATCTTAAAGGTGTGAGCTCAGAAGAGGGCAGGGACTGTGTTATATGGTTCTTCCACCCATATGCTAAAATTGAGTTCTTCCTCAGGGCTTTGGCAAGTTGGTGCGTGGCAGGCCGGGGCGTGAATCTACAGCACACTAGCTTGCGGTGTGCTAACTCGCTGTGATGCGCTGAAAGTTCTCTAGTGCACTTTGACATATTCCCCTTCGAACCTGGAACCTTTAGTGCACAATTGTAGCATCCACGTAGCGAATTCATGTATGGCAGGCGAGCGCTCTGTACATTCACACCTGTGCCTGCCATGTGATAACTTGCGGTGTAGACAAGCCCTCGGTGAATTCTCCCCCCCTTTCTTCAAATAAAGGGGGCACGGAGGAGCAGGCCATGGACCGTGATTGTTCATATCCTTGTCTTGGATTTTATTTCCCTGTGTAGTGTGCGAAGCTTGGTTCCCATCTGAACGCCTTGCTGGATCGCTACCAGCAATTCCAGGAAGTGGCAGAAACTCTCAGGTCGTGGCTGCAGGAGAGTGAAGCAGCCGTAGCAAAAGTCCTCTCTGAGACAGTTTCCTCTGACCCAGCGGTTCTGCAGAAGCAGCTCACCAATGCCAAGGTAAGGGACCTTCAGACTGTCTTTCTCCAGGCTGAGTGTACATCCCTCGTGGGCCAGACATCTCACCCTAAAAATCCTGATTTCGATCTCCTGTCATATGGGTTACTTGAGGGCTGTTAAATGAAGGATGGAACCTGCTAGACCAGTTCACCAGTGTGTCGTAGTCTCTTTGGTGTATATTATTGCTGATGTTAGTGGTCTTGTCTTGTGTTGGAGCAGTATCTACAGGGAGATCTTGCTGAGCATCAGGTGCCCGTGGAGAAGCTGCAGAAAGCAGCACGTTCCCTGCTGGAGATAGAAGGAGAGCCAGCCCCTGATCGCAGACGCATTCAGGAAACCACAGGTACTGGGCAAAGCAGCCGTGTCCATGAGCATGTGCGAGTGTGAAGACCGACCACAGTTAAAAAGGGGGACTCAAGTCCCCAAGTCAGACGAGTGCAGGAGAACACGAGATCAAAGTAGAGGAGCTACTGCAGTAATAGCAACTGGTCTACAACCCTTGTGTGCTCACACACATGCCAATAGGGCAGTTAACCAACTTCCCAAAACACCACCTGAGACTGTAGGTTTCCTTTGGAGGATCCCCACTTCTGCTTATGTTGAGAAAACGATGGAGAAGGAACATCTTGAGCAGCAGGCAGCTTCTGCCTGAAGTAGTGAAAAGAGACCTGCTGTTTTTAATGTCGAGACAATACAGTAGACCCCACTGAAATGGTCTTATCACAGTCCTACTGGGTGACCATGTTTCTGTGCTTTCGTGTGTGTTTCTGGTTAGCCTGTACCCACGTGTCTTAACTCTAGAGTGGGAGCAGATTACCCCACCTCTGCTACTGCAGGGTTCTTACACATTCCTGTGTAGCATCTGGTATGGGCCACTGTTGCCGACAGGACACTGGAATAGATGGAGCTTGGGTCAGTTTCTCTCTTGTTTCCCGGGTGAGGTTTTTCCTGCTCTCTCTAAAGAGTTCGGTAATCGAACCTTCGCAGCTCCAGCCCCTCTGGGTGATTTGGCTAGTTATTTGTGTTGGAGATAATCCCAGAGGTGACAATCACTCAGCCCTATTGGTCATTTATTTTGTCCTGTGCTGAATTCCCCAGATTCCATCGTGAGCCATTTTCAGAGCCTTTCTGGTCAGATGGCAGAGCGCTCGGATCTGCTGCAGAAGTCCATCGCCCAGTCCCAGAGCGTTCAAGAAGGACTGGAGAATCTTCTGCAGTCGATGGCTGAGATTGAGAAGAGCCTGGAAGGAGAGCAGCTGGCTTCCCTCTCATCTCTCTCCGTCCAGGAGTCGCTTGCCACGAACACTGTGAGATGTTCACTTAACTGCCTTTCCTAAAGAGCCTGCATTTGGTAGACCGTTCCTCTGTCTCTCGCCAACCTCTGAATTGTGCAGACATCTTAAAACATTCTGTGCTCTAATTGTATTGAATGTTCAAGTCAGTAAACCCATTTAAAAAGGGAGCATTAAATCCATCCTTTACCTGAATTCGCTGAAGTAGGAAATAGAGCCACTAAAACTGTTTACCTGCCTCCTCAACTAATGAGCAGCATTTACAGACGTTAACATAGCCTTGAGAGGAAATCCCTGTCCAGAAGCAGTGGATGAGGATAGACTGACAGTTAAGCATGAGCAGAGGCAGGGAAAATGCCAACGTCAGACACAGTGGGGAAGGAAGGCACAGGGAGGACTGGGGGTGAAAATAATCCACGTGACTGTTTCTGGTTGTCTAGAAATGTCATTTGCTTTAAGATTTCTAGTTCCAAAGGGCACCCCAGCCAACTCATGCCACTTTGCTTTTCTCGGGGTATGTTCTAACAACAGAAGTTGAAGCAGGACATCGCCAGGCAGAAGAGCAGCCTAGAAGCCACCCGAGAAATGGTGACTCGATTCATGGAAACGGCCGACAGTGCCACAGCCTCAGCCCTGCAGGGCAAGTTGGCCGAGGTGACCGAGCATTTCAACAAGCTGTGCCGGCAGCAGCAGGAGAAGGAGAACGTGCTGAAGGGCCTCCTCCCGAAGGTGGAGCAGTATGAGCACCTCTCTGAGAAGCTGCAGCAGTTCACGGAGAGCAGAGCTCGCATGCTGGCTTCTGGAAACCAGCCGGATCGTGACATCGCTCACTTCTCCCAGCAGATCCAGGTGAGAAGCAGGGTTTTTGTGCCTAAAAAAGGAAGGAGGCCCAGACTATGAGGCTTTTGTCAGGAGCCCTTTGCAGGCAAAGTGGAGGGATTTGTGCAGAGTAAATAACCCCCTGCTTTCATCCTAGGCCATTGGGACCTGCAGTTACAGTAGCTGTTTGCTCAGCCATTGGAGAAAGGGAAGGAGATGGGGGCTTTGCAGCTCATTGCTGTTTCACTGCCCTGTGTGAACAGTCTAGCAGCAGTGCTAGACTAGAAAGACAATTCTGCCCAGTCCAGCTGGCTGGGGGCAGAGAACTAAAGGAGTGAACTCGGACCAGTTTGATTAGACCCAGTGCAAATATAGCTAGACCTCACTGGCTAAAAGTCCCATCCGTCAATACTGCGAAATGCCTGGGTGTCTGAGTGGAATCGCTACCCTAGGACAGTGGTTTAGGGAGTAGGGCTGGGTCCATTGCACTGGATGGGACAAAATCATCGTGGTTTCATGGAGACACCAGGGTTCCTGTTAGCTGGGAACAGTATCTGCCCTAGATTCTCCCCGTAGCTAATTCTGATGTGTGGGAGTTTCAGAAGTTGGTCTGATTCAGGGATAATTCATCTTATTTCCCTGTAGAGGGCGCTACGTGCCCGAGTCAGTATCAAGGGCTGTGTCCGTTCATTTCTCCTGTTTGAACAAACACGGGAGCTTCATCCCCGCTCTTGTTTGTCCTGCCAGGAGCTGAATTTAGAAATGAGGCAGCACCAAGAGGACCTGGATACTTTAGAGGGTCTGACCACAGAGCTGAGCTCCTTTGGGTTCCCAGTAGGCTCCTCTCAGCACCAAGAGAAGGTTCACAGCCTAAAACAGGATTTTGTGCAGCTACAGAAGGCAGCAAAGGAGAGGTAAGGCCTGAGATCACTGGTTCCAATCCTTCAGGGGCTGGATTGTGGAGACAGCTCTTCAAAATTGGAGGATGTGCTTCCCACCGATGATGGAAGTTACTTAGCAATTGGGAGAGAGCCTCCTAAGGTTCATTTTTGCTTTGGGGACCATACGTTAACTTCTACCTCTGCTGTCCTCCTACACCGCACAACTTAATGCCGTCATCTCTCACTGACATTTTAAAAAAGCACGGCCGGAGGCGTTGTGAAAATGTGTGTGCTGCAAGAGCCTCTGCCTCGTGCTTTCTCAGCATGCAGGGGCTGCCACGAATCAAACCCACTCCTGCTCCCCCCGAGGAGCAGATCCCTGTATTGTGGCAGAGGTTCATTGGCCAGCAAAGGAGCAACAGATAATAGCTGCAGAAGGAGCATCTTCCTAGCTCGGGGGGGAGAGGGGGGTGTTGTGACAATGCAGGGTCTGTCTCCAGAGAACAGGCAGCATTTAAAACAGGGTTACGGTAAAGAGGGCTCATGATGGAGAGCAGCGAGATGGGGGAAATAAACTGCTACCCGATGTTATAAGCCTCACTTCCATTCGGATGGTGCCTGACAGAAAGCAGAACGCCCAGGAACCTCAGCTGTCTTCTAAAGTGTGAGGCCGTCTCCTGTCTTCAAGTTCCACCGTGATTTCAGAACTGCCGTAAGGGCAGCGAAGAAGGCAACGGATTTCATGGGTTACGCAGCACTGCACATACGGAGCTACTGTTGTAACCGCCTCCCACAGAAATCCTGCCACGCGTTGCTCCTAGTGACGTGGCGAGGCAGGGGTACGGTCTGTCTTCACTGCAGCCAGGGGGAGTCCGATTGCACTTGTGTAAACATACCTGAGCTATGAATGAGCTTCACTAGCTCAAGATCGGGAGCAGCGAAGCCGCGGCAGTGCGGGCTAGCTGCCCGAGTAATTACGCAGGGTTCCAAGTGGGCTTATACAGCCCATGCTGCCGTGACTTCACGGCTCTAGTACCCGTGCTAGCTCAGGTCTGTCTCTACGAGCTGCAATCACGCCCCGTGATTGCCATGTAGACGTACCCTAGGCCTGCCGAGCTTCCCTGCTGTCCCTGAGTGCGAGCTGTTCTCGGAGGAGAGGGGCAGGAAGTGATGGTTACAAGGTCAAGAGCAATGAGCTCCACTTCCCTGACAGCTCTACTTCGCCATGCCAGGAAGTAATGGAGAGGGCCACAGATTAATAGTGTCTCTCTCCTCAGCCTCCTCTCCCAGTCATGATCATGTGGCATATTTGACCACAGGGATTATCTGCCCTTCCATTCATTAGCATGCAACATGCCAATGGTGACGGCACAACAGTGGGAGAGAAATATTAAAGGAAGAATGTGGTGGTTCTCGGGGTACCCAGGAATGAGGGTCACCTTGTTACCCCCTGGCTGTAGTGAGAGGTAGACTTGGCCGCTGGCTGTTAGCTCCCTGTCTTTACCTTGCAGCTTACCAAAAGGTGCTCCTCGAGTCCCTTTGAACTGTTCCCCTGTGACTCCCAGCCCCGACACTGGCTACTCACAAAAATCCCAGAGCCTCTGCTCCCAAAGGACTCCAGTTTGCTAGTTTTACCTTAAACCACCGCTCCTGTATAACACACAGCACTTGTGAGCGCTGACATTAAGAAAGAAGTAGGTTTAGTTAAGAATAGAGATTCAACCAGAAACAAGGGAGTGTGGGGAAAACAAATGGTTATGATGCAAACAAAATCATAAAACCTGAACTAGGGCCTACGCTTATTAATAGTTCCTTTTCCTATCTAATAATAATAATTCCCCCCCCCCAAAATCCCTGGTGACTCCCCTTAACTTTAAGACCCTAAGGGCATAAACGTCAATATAGCTACCTTATTCCTTCAGTGTTACCTGTACGCACATCACACCATGATTATGAATGTTGATAAATTGCAAGCTTTCAATAGAGACCTTAAATGTTATCCAGTCTGCATAGATACCCTGTGAACAATGTATTTGATGTAGTGAGTTTGTCAGGTCTGAGATGAGAGTTGTTTGCAAAGACCTGGGCACCCATTGCCAAGGTGCCTTTGTGTCCCAAAGCGTTTGATTATTTGTAGCTGTTCCTTAGTATCTCTGTCCTTGAGTGTTGCTCCTTATTCTCTTATGGAGTGGTGGCTGCTGGGAGAAGTAGATAGGCAAACTCTTCCTCCTTTTTTCCAGCTGTTTTTACAAACATCCAGGCTCTTCTTTCCAATGATGAGCCTGAACCCTTGTCCAAGTAGCTGATAGCAAGGAAGTGAATCCAACCACCCTGTGACTTGCCAGCTCGCTACAGGCCACTAACAAGTGCTCTGTGCGGACAATGGTTTCAGAACTGCTAACCTGGACTTTACCAAGAATGGGAGTCTGGGTCTCTAGGGGACAAGATGACACTGAGCTTGTGCACCAAGGTCATTGACTAAGCACGCTTTATCAGCAAGCAGGGATGCAGCGTAGCTATAGCCATATTTTTGGCTACTAGTGAGCGCTGTTGCTAAGCAACAATAACAAAAAACAAGATCACAGAGACCCTGGTGTCCTCAATTCAGGGTATAGTAATTGCAAAGCGAAGCACGAGCTGCTAACTCTCCACCTTTTCACTCTTAGAGAAAAGGATGCATCATCTTGCCAGGAACAATTGGACGAGTTCCGAAAGTTGGTCGGAACTGTAAAGAAGTGGCTGAAAGAAAGCGAAGGGAATGTGCCATCTGCAGAGACCTCCCTGGGCACCCAGGAACTGGAGAAGCGCATGCAGCAAATCAAGGTGGGTAGGGAAAGCTGAAACGCTCTGAGGAGTTGGTGTGGAAACCAAAGGAGCATGTAATGACTTGCAGGACATGGTATACTGTGAGCTATTTTATGCTTGTATTAATTCAGCTACGCCTGGGCTTCCATGTGCTTAAGTGCAGGGGTGCAGTGCTGTATGTCCGTGCAACGGTTTCTCATAAGTGAGCCTTTACTTGCTCTGAAAACGGCACCACTGCAGGTCTGAAGCCCCTGTCTGCGTGGGACTGTCGAGAGACAGTGCTAGCAATCATACACATCACTCTTAGCTATGGGCTCTCAAACTTTCAATGCATAGTGAAATCTATGCAGAGTCTTGTATTAATTTTTAAAAGCAATCCGACTGCTCCTCTGCTTTTCAGAGGAATTTGGGAGGGGGAACCCCCGTGTGCTAGTCTATTTTGAATGCAGCAAAATTCTGCATCTCCAGTGAAATTCCCTCTGCTGGACATCAGGGGTTACATCCGGTCACTTGAGCGCTCTCATTCTTCTCTGGGGTAAATGACACCTTAAATCAAGATGTGTCAAGGGCTGTGATTCAGAGAGAGTGCAACGTCCTGTTCACTCACCTGTAGCTGTCTTATCTCAGACAGAAATATAGCAGCTCTCCAAGCTACTGATTTATACCAGGTCCACGTGGCAAGTATAGCGTGCTGGATACCGTAGGGGGCTGGGTGTATAGGCTAGGAAGGATGGTCCTCAGAACCTTAGTTTGAAGAGAGACCCGCTAGTTCGGCAATAGTATTTCACTGCTTGATGCTCTGTAAGTGGTTCATTACAAAGAAACCTCCCTCTTTGACATAGTATAGAGAGACTCTCTTAACCATAATTCAGTTTATTCTCGGGAGTCAGTGAACCATCCTGTGAATTGGACAGCTGAGCATGCTAAAGCTGGATCCTACATGGGTATTAGAGGAGTACTCCTAGTGCCTAGACAACAGACACACAAACGCACACCCGGAGTTCTCAGCAGCAGAATGTGTTGGAGCATAAGCAGCAGTGACACTTGGTTTCAATCATAAGCCCTCTGGTGTGGGAAATATATAATGCAGGATGCTGGTATCTGATCCTGGTTTTTTAATAGGTTCTCCTGGAGGAATGGACAGGAAAGGGGGCCCAGGTGGAGGAAATCAATCGCAAAGGGACTGCATTAGAGAATTTGATTGTAGAAATCACAGCCCCTGATGCTCAGTCAAAGACAGGTGAGTTACAGCCGTGCCGCCCAGAGGACACCTGGAGTGTCCTTGGATGAGGAGAAGTAGTGGAGCCCTGTCATTTTCTGCACTCTGTTTGCTTTTGTTGTTGTTCAGGTATATTTTTATTTAAACCATCATCAAATAGAAAATGGCTTTAAACTTGTTACAAAACAAAAGTAAAGGAGCCAGCCTTGCTCCAAGGCATTTAGGGACTGAGGGCTCAGCCTCTGGAGAGATTGTCTGTCTGTGTCTGTCTGTCTGTCTTATATGGAAATGAACATAAATACCAAACAGCTGTTTTCCAACTTGTGAGACTGACTCCTGTTGAGGATTTCAGGTAACAGCCACCCACGTACGATCGCAGCCCCTAAACGAAGCAGGGTTAGCCTGGTTAGTGTTTGGACGGGAAACCTCCAAGGAACATCTAGGAAAAGGCTACAGGCTGTAGTCCTGATGCTTCAGTAGGTGGCACTCTAAGGCTACGTCTACACTACGAGCTAGGGGTGTGATTCCCCTGCTCCTACATTAGCTCTCATTGAGCTACTTTGAGTATCAATAGCAGGGCAGCTGCAGTAACACAGGGAGCGAGAGTGGAGGCCCGGCTCAGCCGTGCCGAGTACATACCCACTGTTTCAGGTGGGTTTATGCTCTGCATGGCTCGGCCGTCTGTCCACTGCCACTAGCCTGCGTCCGTAGCTACGCTGCTATTTATACTCGCGCTAGTTCGATACGCCCCTCGCTCATAGTGTAGACCTAGCCCAAGAATCGGTACTGAATCAGTTCATCAATATAATGCTAGGACAATGCTGGAGGATGCTTGCTTTCAGATACGATGCACATTGGATGTGTTGACTGCTTTTCTGACCATTTAAGATCCCAAGGCAAGAGTTAGGGGACTTAACTCCAACTTCCGGACTAAATTCTAAATTGGTAATTACCTAACACCTCGATGGGCGTTTCATCTGGAGAAATGAACCTTTGCTTCCCACCCCCAAACATGTTGTATAGTATTGCTGACACAGAATGGCTACTGTGTTCCTCCTGAGAGGTAGCTGAATGTAAGTAATAGGAGAGCAGTCCCTTGTACATACCCCGTGAAAGATTTTGAGAGGTTTTCGTGTTGCAATCTCCTATATAAATGGACATTTTAATGATTATGATGCTGACTGTTTCGGGCTGCTTAGAAAATGAGAAACCTGATCTATAACCTCTCCAGGGAATTCGGGTTGGAATGTGGATGGACTAGGAATCATCCCAAAATGAATTCCAATAGAAGAATTTTCTGAGGAATAATTTTCAGGGCCCAGTTGCATAGGAAAGATGTTTATTTTTTCAGGTCTGTTTCTTTAAGAGCTTCATTCCATAAGAAAAGAAGAACATAAGGAAGTTAATATCTTCAGTAAAGGTCTTTTGGTTCTTGCAATATCAATCTCTATTCTAAATATGATTTTCATGGATATTAGTTCTCCTGTGGGAATGCTGGTGCCTCCACCGAATGCAAAAATATATATAGTGGTCACGGGCTTGCTGTGTGAGGTGGGGAGCTGATATCTACTTCGTGCCCAAAAGCGGAGTTTCTGTTGTGGGCTCTGGGAACTTCACAGCTACTCCTGAACTTCCAAGCTACTTCTAAACTGTCCCTATAAGAGTGGCTGGAGGAAATGGAAAAGGGGGGTGTTGGCTGCAGGGAGTCACAGCTATTCTGTTTTCAGCTATTTGGCATTAGAAGAGAGTAAGGCAAAATTGATTGGGAGTCCCAGCTGGGCATTGAGATGTGAGGAGTGGGGAATTCCTGGTGCTGAGCCCTTAGCATTAAGAGGGGCTGCGGATTTATTGGGATGAAAAGAATAAGCCACTTCAAAATGAAATGAGTTTGATTGGTGGCTGACGTGGTTCGTCTTGTGGAGAGCTCTGTTTTGTCTTGTGCTGTGTTAATTTGCTCATTCTCAGGATTTGCTTTTTCTTTTGCCATGATGTCCGTCATCGACAGTGGGCAGCCGGAAACGGTTGGGTCAGTGCTGAGTGCGTACGTTCGTTGGTAACATGTCTGTATTCCTAACATGCTTGTCTTGTCCTTTGTTTGTCTCTCTGCCCCTTGCTCAGGTTCTGTGCTGCCCGCTCTAGGAGTGTCAGTAGGCAGCGTAAATGGATACCACACCTGCAAAGGTGAGCTCACCAACTCCGTGTTGCAATAGAAAGCGGTGTCTGTGTGTTCATTTATGTTTCCATCAGTGCTTGATAACAGCAGTCTGTACGGATGTTCCCCCAGGAGATAAAAATTGCAATGTGACACTGTCGGAATCCTATAGTAAACCCTATTTCTCTGCAGCACTGTGTAGTAATGGGGCCATGGGATGGGCAGCTGATTGTGATGTAGGACAGAAATGGCAGGAGGGGAATCCAGCTTCCAGAAGTGACAACAACTTGACCCCTGATCAGCTGGTGTTAGAGAGCTGATGAGTGGGAGATTGTTTTAAGAAAAGCAATGAAGGTTATTAGTTCGGAGGATTCTGACACCATCTTAACCTGGAATTTTAAGTGTGACTTAAATCACTCGTTAGCTGCTGTGAGTTCATTGGTTCAACAAGATAACAGATATAAAAAGTTGAACTCAAACTGTGAGAGGTGGATTAAATATGATACTGTTAACGTGGGGGTACAACATGCAGGAGGCTGATTTAATGGGAAGTGATTTGCTTTGTTGGGCAAACTCTCAAACTTCATATGTGATGCAACAGAGCAAGTCTCTGGCAGGACAGGTGGTGATAACCTGACACCTTAGGGTCTTCAGTAGATGGAAGGACAGTGATCGTAGCCTCTGGTACCCTGACACTGGCAGTCTGCATGAGGGTTGCTCAGAATTCTCAGTGCCAGCAGCCTGTGTAGGAGGGGTGTTGCCATCCTTCCGCTCAGGTTTGTTTCTTTGTCATTAGATTTGACTGAGATCCAGTGTGACATGTCTGATGTGAACCAGCAGTACGAGGGACTTGGCATGGCCTTGCGGGAACGCCAGGAGCAGCTGTCAGCCATGCTGGAGAAGATACAAGAAGTCCAAGAGGAGGCAAGTTCAGTGTTGAAGTGGCTGGAGTCAAAGGAACAGACCTTGTCAGCACTCGAAGCTTCTTCCTCGCCTACAAAAACGGAGACCATGAGAGCCCAGGCTGAGCATAACAAGGTAACTTGTCTCTCTGAGCAGGAATAAGGACCGAGTTTATCATAATGACTAGGTCATTCTCTGAGACATGCCTTACTGCAGTAGATTGGGAGGAACCAACAATAGCCTGTTTCTAAAGGGAGTATTTCATCTTGGGAGTGCAAGTGGTTAAATGTAGCATGAAGAAGCATGGTGTAGGGAAGACTGAGGGGGGACATACATCTTCAGATATGTCAAAATTTGTTATGAAGAGAACGGTGCTCAGTTGTTCTCCATGTCCACCGAGGGTAGGACAAGAAGGAAGCGACCAAGGCCTGGTCCGCGCTAGAAAATTAGGACAGCATCACTAAGTCACTCAGGGCTGTGAAAAATCCACACCCCTGAGTGGCATAAAACCGACCTACGTCCCCATATAGGCAGCAGTAGGCCAAGGGAAGAATTCTTCCATCAATCTACTGCCTCTCAGGGAGGTGGATTACCTATGCTGATGGGAGAATCCATTCTATCGGTGTGGGTAGTGTCCACACTGAAGTGCTACCATGGCGCAGCTGTGCCACTGTAACATTTTAAGTGTAGACATACCGTTAGTTTGCAGCAAGGAAGATTTAGGTTGGATATTAGGAAGAACATTGTAACTATAAGGATAGCTAAGCCCTGGGACAGGTGACCTGGGGATATTCTTGAATCCCAGGCATTGGAGGTTTTGAAGAACAGGTGAGATAAACGCCTGTCAGGGGTGGTCTAGTATTCTTAATCCCGCCTCAGCGTGGGGGGAATGGACTAGATGACCTCTTGAGGTCGCTTCCAGTCCTACTTTCTGTGATTCTATGAATCTGTGGTGAGCTTCACCCTTTTAGATATTTTAGACCTATCCTGTATAGGCAGTAGTCTCTGAGAAAAAAGCTGATAATGTTTAGCACCAATTCATTGGGAAAGCAACACACAGTTTAATGTTACACTGAGAAAGATGAACTTTTCATTTCTTCTATTCTTAAGGCCCAAGGGAGCTCTAAGTATTAGTAACTAGATGAAATGATTCCATAAAAGGCCAAAGCCAAAGCCTTACTCAACTCCAAGTGTAGCTACTTTCTTCCTTCAAACTGTAGCATATCTCAGTATAGCTTTTGTGCTTGAATTACATCTTCTGTTGAATGTCTCAGCATGTCCAACATTTTCCTCTGCCTAGGCATTCCTGGCTGAGTTGGAGCAGAATTCAGGGAAGATCCAGAAAGTAAAGGAAGCGCTTTCCGGCTTGCTGGAGAAGTGTCCTGACTCTCCCGAAGCAGCAAACTGGAAGAAGATGCTGGATGATCTCAGTAAGTTCCCTAGAGACTTAGCGTGATTTTTAGATGTCTCTAAACATCCCTTAAGGATGATTCCAGTTTCCAGGACAATTCCAAAAGTCAGAGTGAAGCAGAGTTACGTGTAATTGAATTCAGGAAATAGAGAACATACCTTCAAGCTGCCTGGCCTGCTAGGATGTTTTCAGGATGAGCATTGTTTCAGTTAATGAAGTCTGCATGATGGCTCTACGTTTCAGAGACTTTTCTTTCTTAAGTTACCTTAAAAAAATACCCGGCAATAAAATCAGTTGATTGCTTTTTTTTTTTAGTAAAAGCTTCGTTGGTCAAAGTAAAATTCTAATGATTACTTAGAATACTTTAGTCACTTAAATGATTGAACAAGCCTGTGTATTTAAAAAAGAAAATTTCAAAACTTGCTAGAAATGAAGTGTTTGTACAGGGTTTCTCCATCCAAAGCTCTCAAAGTACTTGACAAAAATTGATGCACGTTATATTATTTTTCTTTGAAAGATGGAATCTGAAGCAGAGAGAAGTTAAATGACTTGCCCAAGGGTCAGACAAGTCCGAGACAATTGCAACTAGATGTAGATCGCTTGATTCCACATTTCCTGTCCTAACAACAGTACCATAGTAATTAAAAATGGAAAATATATTACTAGACTGATTGTGTATCAAACATTACACTGGTCTATCACATTAGAGTCCTCATTTAAAGCTGGGGAGATTTCCATTGATAAATTAGTAATAAGGAAACGAAAAAACAACGGCTAAATCACGTGGCAGGTTTCCTAATAACAGTAAAATTACCGGCTATGTCATTTCCTTTCTTCAGACTCCAGGTGGGCAAGAGCCAATCAGGTGACAGCAGAGCGCCAGCAGAAGCTGGAGAAATCAGCGAACCAACTGGCAAGCTTCCAGGCAGCGGAAGCCCAGCTGCGCCCATGGCTGATGGAGAAGGAGCTAATGATGAGCGTGCTGGGACCCCTTTCCATTGACCCCAACATGCTGAATGCGCAAAAGCAGCAGGTCCAGGTGAGAAAGGGGCTGCATCTGTGCTTCCTCTGTAGGTTAAACAATGAGGAGGCTGGGCAGTTCCAGTTTGCGCAAAACTCCTGTTGTGATGGATAAATTCTTGTGTATAGTTTGTGCAGTGAGCGTGTGTGTGTCTGTGTGTACACTCTCCTGCTACCGAACGTGCTCCCTTAGAGCTTGTCTGTGCAAACAAGCTGGGTTGTAAACCTACCCTGCGCTAGCGTGCCATGCACTAAGTGTCCGTGTGGACCTTGCTGACAGGCACTAATGATTCCTTAGTGTGCTTTGATCTAGTCCTGTTTCAAAGCTGGGGAGATCAAAGCGCGCTAAGGAGCTGCTAGTCCACATCAGTGGAGTCCACACAGATACTTAGTGCAAGGCAGGCGAGTTTGGGGTAGATTTACACCCCAGCTTGCTGCAGTCTAAATATTCATGTAGACAAGCCCTTGTCTGAAACTCATTTTGTTTGTAGCAGAAATGCCCTGCACACACCACATTGTACACCAGCGTTGGTCTAACCCCTCTTCTCACAGAGATGTCAGAACATGTTGGCTGTGGCTAGTACTCCACCTAAGTGAAACGGGTGTAATTTTTGATCTCTCTTCTGTGCACAGGGTTCCAGTATTGACTCCTTTGTTTAAAAAAAATAAAAAAAAATCAATTCCACTCTCTACAAAGACCTAGGTTAATACTATCCAGGGCCTGTTAATGCTGCATGAGAGCCTTCCTATCTACCTCCTCCCTGTGTGTCGACCTCTAGTTACAAATCAGATTGCTGATATGTCTGTAGCCAGCAAAACCACAAAATAAAATATCCCGGTTAATATAATTATCTCTCTTTGTGTCACTGGTTTACATTGTGTTGAACACCAATAGGACAAATAAGGGAGAGAAGCGAAATACTTTATGGATGTAATCACAGAGGCTTCCAAATTTTGTTAAGCTGAAATGTTGTTATAAACAGATCTTTGCAGTCTACTTGTAGTCCTGTCCCAGGGATTTCCTGGTTTGTTTCCAGTGATTCTGTGGATAGTTTAAAGCTACTGGAGCTCGGTTTTGTTTGGACGATGTGTATTCGGTGCTGTCACACTTATACAAACACTTCTGTGTTATTTCTGTTCCAGTTTATGCTGAAAGAATTTGAAGCTCGCAGGCAGCAGCACGAACAGCTGAACCAGGCAGCTCAGGGGATACTAAGCAGCCCTGGAGATGGTTCTCCATCATCAAACCAGGTGCGGGAGGAGCTCCAAGGCGTGAATCAGAAATGGACCGAGTTAACGGAAAGACTCAACTCCCGTTCCAGTCAGATCGACCAAGCCATTGTCAAGAGCACCCAATACCAAGAGCTGCTGCAGGACTTGTCTGAGAAGGTAAAGGCAGTTGGGCAGAGACTCAGCAACCAGTCTGCTGTCAGCACCCAGCCAGATGCCGTGAAGCAGCAGCTGGAGGAAACGAGTGAGATCCGGTCTGACCTGGGGCAGTTGGAAGAGGAGATCATGGAGGCTCAGACGCTGTGTGATGAGCTGTCTGTTCTGATTGGGGAGCAGTACCTCAAGGATGAGCTGAGAAAGCGCCTGGAGACGGTGGCTCTCCCACTCAAAGGCTTGGAAGACCTCGCAGGTGAGATGCCATGAAGCGCCTGGTTGTGGAGTTCAGCTTCTCTGCCTCCTGTTTAACAAAGGGTTATGCGGTCACTGTGTTTTTAAGACTAGCGAGGAAGGGATCTTCCATGATTTCTAAATTTGAAAACCGTTCCGGAAAGGGCCTAGTTAGAAGTGCTTTGAGCAGTGCCAAGCATGTGGTAAGGTTTTGACTCCCACACGATGCCACCAAGGCTGGAGGTTGAGCAGAGGGGTGACCTGTTCATTACAAGGGTAGGGCTCATTTTGCCCTTCAGCAAAGGGTAGGGCTCAACTTCACCCTATGCACTCTGATTTTAAGAGTGGTGTTGACGGGGACTGAAAAGAATCTGGCCCCAATCTGAGAAGAGGGAAGAGGAGAGTGGGCATCTGAGTGGCATCTTCGCTCCCCAAGTGGGTTGCATATAGAGGCCTCGTAGCCAAAAAAACCTCTCCATTGTGTTACTGTCTCCTAACTCCGTTCTGAAGTTGTTCATGACCTGAAAGCGAAAGGCTGCTGATGTGCCAGGGGAGGAGTTCGTTCCTGTTAATCAGAATGCATCTTGCGCATTCGAGATTTTTTTTTTAAAAACAATTTCACCTAGTTTATTAGATTCCAGCTTAATTGTTACATTCTAATCTTATTTCCATTTCAGCCGACCGGATGAATCGACTGCAGACTGCGCTCGCAAGCTCCCAGCAGTTCCAGCACATGTTTGACGAGCTTAGGACGTGGCTAGATGACAAACTGTGCCAGCAAGCCCAGAGCCGGCCTATTTCTGCTAAACTGGAGAGGCTGCAGTGTCAAATCCAGGAGCAAGAAGAGTTCCAGAAGAATCTCAACCAGCATAGTGGCTCCTATGAGATGATTGTGGCTGAGGGAGAGTCTCTGCTTCTTTCGGTTCAGCCTGGGGAGGAGAAGACTGCCCTGCAAAGCCAGCTGGTCGGCCTCAAAACACATTGGGATGAGCTCAGCAAGCAGGTCACAGATAGAAACTCAAGACTCAAGGACTGTTTGCAGAAGGCCCAGAAATACCAACGGCACATGGAAGACCTCCTTCCTTGGGTAGAGGACTGCAGGGCGAAGATGTCAGAGTTGGAAGTAACTCTGGACCCCGTGCAGTTGGAGGCAGCCCTTCTGAGGTCAAAGGCTATGCTCAGTGATGTGGAGAAGCGCCGCTCCCTTCTGGAGATGCTGAACAGTGCTGCTGACATCTTGATAGAGGCTTGTCAAACTGACGAGGATGAGGTTCGGGATGAGAAAGCTGGGATCAATCAGAAGATGGATGCCATTACAGAAGAGCTGCAAGCCAAGACTGGGTGCATTGAAGAAATGTCACAAAGGCTAAAGGAGTTCCAAGAAAACTTTAAGAACATTGAGAAGAAGCTGGAAGGGGCAAAGCATCAGCTAGAAATCTATGATGCCCTAGGACCTCAAGCCTGCAGCAATAAGAACTTGGAGAAGTTGAAGGCTCAGCAGGAAGTGCTCCAGGCCCTGGAGCCGCAGGTGGATTATCTGAAGAACTTCACACAAGGTCTGGTGGAAGATGCTCCAGATGGGTCTGACTGCTCCCAGCTCTTACGGCAAGCTGAGGATTCCCAGCAGGACTTTAAAATAGTGAAGCAAAAAGTAAACGAATGCAGTACGCTGATGGAGACCAAGCTTGAAGGAATCGGCCAGTTTAATAACCACGTCCGGGAGATGTTCTCTCAACTGGCAGATCTAGACGATGAACTTGATAGCATGGGTGCCATCGGGAGAGACATTGACAGCCTCCAGTCTCAAGCCGAAGATGTTCGTACATTCCTGGGCAGACTTCAGGGGCTGAAGTCAGACATTGAAGCCTCTGAAGAGGAATGTAGGCACATGCTGGAAGATGAAGGAAGCCCTGACTTGTTAGGGCTGAAACGTGAACTGGAGACTCTAAATAAACAGTGCAGCAAGCTGACGGAAAGGGGCAAAAATCGCCAAGAGCAAGTAGAAACGACACTCTCTCGAGTCGAGGACTTTTACAGCAAACTGAAGGAGCTGAATCACATGGCCAGTGCGGCGGAGGAGAATGAGGCATTGCAGTGGATTGTAGGGACAGAGGTGGAAACCATCAACCAGCAGTTGGCAGCTTTCAAGGTGAGCGCTCCTGATGTGGGGTGGTTTAAGTGGCATTTGCTGGTTAAAGGTTCATCTGCAGTTTGACCTGATCTCTTGTGCTATTCTGAAGCAGTGCGTTCCTTGCAGAATTCATATAACTTTATCGCTGAAATGCCGCCAGGGTGCTTGGTGCTGTTTGAGACAGAGGTGGTCTCTGCCATTTAAGAGTTGAGTACCTGGAAGGAAGAGTTGATAACTCTCATGGTCAGGTTTGAAAAGCTTGTTCCTCATCTGCCCCACCCCTGACTCTCCATACTGCACACAATATTAGACTATCAGAACTTCTCTTGGCTTTTTCGGTACAGTACTTTTCAGGGAAGAGGGGTGTTTTGGCTCCTTGACTTTATTTGAATCATGATTTTCAGTATCTCCTGAGATGTCCAGTGCAAATCCATCAGTGTATCTGCTAAGTGGGCCTGTCTGCCCAACCCCAGAATCCCAGCTGTCTTTCAGGAACCTTGCACTCTGATGCATCATTCCAGTTTTTGGGTCTTGGATAAAATTATAGATAGTATTAAACTGTTACAGCTGGGGGGGGGGGGGGAGGGCATGTCATTCCCTTTGTCTTATCAGTTTTTTGCTACAGGATTTTCACATTGCCAGTGGAGAAACGCTGGAGACCATCAAGGTATGTGCGCAAAACTTTTAACTGAACCCAAAGAGAGAAGGTTTTCAAGGTGTTTAAATTGTATGTAGTGTTATGGTGTCAGGCCATGCTGTTACACTGCGTTAATTACATTAGTACTGCCTAGAGATTATGATGCTGTGAAACCTCCATTACTGATGCGCTTCACTGCTAGTGATTGGTCTGATTTACATCTTGCTGCTCGGTGACTAGCAAGAAGAGGGTGAACCATTTACTTTTCATCACATAGCTAATTGATCCCATTCAGACAGTTAATGCCTCTGTTACACCATCGCAGTATCATGGTCCTCTCAACCCCCTAAGCCTTGGCTACATGAGAATGTTTTTCAGTATAACCTGAGGTGTAAACTTAAACCAGTCTAGTTATGCTGGTATATCCCTTGTGTGGACACTTTTATTCCAGGGTAAGAGTGGCTTTTTGGTTTAGTTTATGTCACTTGGGCAAAGGTTTAAGCTAATCCTAAAAAAGCCACTTGTATCCTGGAATGAGAATGTCCATAAGGAAGGTTAGACCCGGTAAAACTACCTGTATAACTGGTAAAACTTTCCTATAGCGAAGACATTACTTCTGGCTGAATCACTTTGATTAGAAAGGTTTCAGAGGGGTAGCCGTGTTAGTCTGTATCAGCAAAAACAACAAGGAGTCCTTGTGGCACCACAGAGACTAACAAATTTATTTGGGCATAAGCTTTCATGGGCTATAACACACTTCATCAGCTGCATGGAGTGAAACTGAGCTCAAATGGAATGTCCTGACTGGCATGGATAGCCTGGAACGGTAGTGGTAAGAGGATATTTAGTTATCAATGGTCCACATCTCAATGACTTTGAAGATAGCCCTCCAAGACATCTGTGGCTGCTACAGATCAAAGCCAAAGGTACTGCAACAGAAGGAAATAGATAGGCATCCTTATCAGGAGTCCTTGATTATTCTCAGAGCCCCTGGGACTCTCTGTTGGGCTGGAATATCTGCTTGCAGAAACTTTCTTTAAAAATGAAAGTTGCAGGAATTATTTTAGCTTTCTTCTATGTCAAAATTAAAAGAGACGAAAGCTGGGGGGTGGGGGGAATGAAGGCTGGTGGAGAAACGATAGTTACATAGAGGAAACTCTTCCTATAAACAATATACAATATACAAAAACCTGTAGGAGGACACTTCAACCTCCCTGGCCACACAATAGCAGATGTAAAGGTAGCCATCTTACAGCAAAAAAACTTCAGGACCAGACTCCAAAGAGAAACTGCTGAGCTCCAGTTCATTTGCAAATTTGACACCATCAGATCAGGATTAAACAAAGACTGTGAATGGCTAGCCAACTACAGAAGCAGTTTCTCCTCCCTTGGTGTTCACACCTCAACTGCTAGCAGAGCACCTCACCCTCCCTGATTGAACTAACCTTGTTATCTCCATACTGATTTATACCTGCCTCTGGAAATTTCCATTACTTGCATCTGAAGAAGTGAGGTTCTTACCCACGAAAGCTTATGCTCCCAATACTTCTGTTAGTCTTAAAGGTGCCACAGGACCCTCTGTTGCTTTTTCCTATAAACCGTTCATCTAAAGCAGTGGTTCTCAATCAGGAGTTGGGGGCCACGAGCAGGTTTCAGGGGGCCGCCAAACATGGCCAGCATGAAACTCACTGGGGCACAGGGCAGAAAGCTGAAGCCCCACCTGATGGGGCTAAAATCCCCGGACTGCAGCTAAAGCCTGAGTAATGTAGCTTCGCAAGGGACCCTGTGGCGTGGGGCCCTGGGCTATTGCCCTGCTTGCTACCCCCTAACACCGGCCCTGGCTTTTATATGCAGAAAACCAGTTGTTGTGGCACAGGTGGGGCATGGAGTTTTTATAGCATGTTTGGGGGAGGGGCCTCAGAAAGAAAAAGATTGAGAACCCCAATCTAAAGAACCAATGTTATTGGCATCGATGGTGACTACTGCATGGCAAACATTTTCAAGCCCAATTTTATGGTTTGCCTCTAAGGAAAAAGAGATGTCCCACGTGTCAGCCTGGACACTGAATGATATCACAGGCATAAACAGTGACCATCTTGTTCTAGGTCATTAAACGTGCACCGACCGGCGTGAGTAATAACACCTCCTGGCTTGTGCATCCTTAGTGGGAATTGGGAAGAGAGGATCAGGTTGTCCAGAGCAAGCTTTTAGGAAAATGTGTCATAAATTGTCCGTTCACATTGCAGCGTTGAGTGTCCTTCCTCCCTCAAGGCGTTACAAACCTTGGCAGGGGAGTTGAGAGAGTGCACACCCTGCCCTGTGAGCCAATCCATGTGAACTGAGCAGAAAGAAATGAACCTGGAAGCCTGCCCCACAGCACAGACAATCGAGCTGAAGTCGTGAATGTTCCCTTTTAGAGAGCGAGTGGTGTAGCCAAGCTAGAAACTTCTACAGCACTAGCAAACCTTTTGAAAGTTCATAGTTTGCTGATGTTGTTGTGATTTGGAGCCAGACTTTGCAGTGGGGGGAAGGGTGATCTACAGGTCCAGCTTTTGCTGAGCTCATGGGAAGCTAAAACAATGGAAGGAAAGAATCTGAGTGTGTCAGCCACATTTACACCCTAGAGGGTCAGGGAAGGGAAATCTCTTCGGGCCCTGTTCTCAAGACCGAGTAACAATATTTTGGTTCATTTCCATGGGTCAAGAGTTTAGTTCCTGAGCTGAAATGCAACGTGAAGTGCATGGCAGATTTATCTGCACTCACACCCAGAGCTTCGTGGTGGGGTCACGCATCATAATGGTGCCTTAGCTTCTAACAAACGGAAAGCAGTGAGGTTTGGTCTGACTGCAGGAGGGTCTGTTGAAAATGCTCTCTTAGCGGTGCTCAGGTGGAAGCCAGAAAAGAGTGTGTGCAATTTTGGGGTGGGGGGGAGGGGATATATATATTTTTTTGGTGCTTAAACAGGCTGCAGTCTTTCAATGCACAATATCAAAACAGTGTCTCACCTCTGGATTGGAGATTAGAGAGTGCACAGTGTGTGGCCTGGGGGCCAGAGACAGCCTTTAGCATCATGAAATAATGCCTCCAGATGGCTCCTCCTTGGAACTGTATGTAGAGAACAAAGCTGATCGCTTATAGGGTTTGATTGCTGGGGCACCAAGAAGCACTTTTTATTTATCTGTCCAGAAGACACAAGTACAAGCAGATATGATGTCTTAATGCACTAATTTTATGAACATCTATGTAAATGATCTGCCTGTGGTCTCCAGGCAGATTGCCAGTGCAGCCCGTGTTGTTTCAAAGGCAGGCACTGCAGACCCCAATGCGGCCAGGGCTAGAGTGGTTCCAATAAGGAACAAGAGATATTGAAATCTCACTTTCAGGGACTGCGTACAGGTGATTCAAACGAAGGTTTACACCTGAGGCTTCCCAAGGTTTTTTTCCCAACAAACACCCACCAAATCTGTTCAAAAAGAGAACTGGCTGCAAAAAAACTTGTAATGCTGCTGCTTCCCAGTCCCCATGTGCCTTGTCCATTTTGTTTTATCCCTTGCCAGTTTCACACCACAACAAACACAGGAGTTAGGAGAGATGAATCTGAATGCAACATTTCCAGATTATTTTAAATCCAGTAAAGAAGCTGAAAAGCGCCTGCCAGATCTTGACCGAAGGAATTGCTGTTTACCACAGAAGTATTTTTGGTGGGGTGAGGGAGGGAGATTGGAATAGAGGACTGAAGGCACCAAAGGTCATCTTTGTGAGTATATCCCAACTTTCTGAATTATTTGTGTCACTAGCATCCTTTGATGGTAAATACAAACAGGCTTTCTTTCTTTTAAAGAAAAAAGTGGAGACTCAGGGTATGTCCGCTCTGCGGCCAGAGATGTAATTTCCAGCTTGAAGGAACGGTTGCTCTGATCAAGTCAGCACGCTAAAGTTAGAAGTGTAGCCATGGTGGCAGAACGGGCTAGCTGCCGGTGCGTGTGCCTAGGGTGTCTTCAGGTCTATCGTGTAACGAGTCTGTGAACATATGGACACAGCTGATTCATCTGGAATATCATTATAACTATATCGCGTCTAGCACATGAGCGTGATGGAAGTTTGTGGCCTTCTTGTAAAGGGCAAACATCAGCCCTGTCTAAAAGGTTTGAGCACAGCATTAGGAACACACAGTGGATGATTCTACTTTAGAGAAAGGCAGACCCGCTTGGCCTCTCTGTGGAGTCCATTTTCTTCATTCCGAAGAGACTTTGCAACCTGTTCGTATCTTTTCTGCATTCCAGTTTTACCAGTGTGAAACTGATGGGTTGCACTCTTTCGACAGGAAGATTGACAGGAAACATCCACCAATGGCAGCTGCTCATATGAGCTTTCAGTTATTGGCATTTTTCCTCGGCTCTTTCTGCTGTCAGCTCGGTTTTCTCAGACGAAACTTTCCATAGTATTAATGCTAACGATTGAACTCAAACAAGCTCTAGTTAAAACATCGATAAACAGAACAGCTGATCCAGCTAAGCTTTAACAAGCAGACGACTCTTCGGGGCGAAACATTCCAGACATGCACACTGGAGATGCAGGAAATATACTGAAGAGGTAATGGTTTTTTCTTTGTGCACCCTCAGGCACCAGCAGTCCAAAACGGAGAGGATCCTGAATTGCAAACTCTCCACCCAAAAACTAGGCAAGAGACCAATGTGCGTAGATTAAAGAAGCTGAAAGCTACTTTATTTGATGCAAAAAACCCTAATCTTTAGTGTAAGACTGCAAATGAAGGGTACGTAGACCGATTGTTATTTTGTAGTATTGTGGTGGTGTCTGAGAGCCCCAGTAGTGAGCCAGGACTCCATTGCGCTAGCTAGGGGCTGTACAAACAGAGAACAAAAAGCTGTTCCCTGCCTCAAAGAGCTTGCAATCTCGAATCCCTCTTTAAAATATTTTCCGAAGAAGATGGATAAGCCCCCAGTTCGATCAAAGCCAGCAGTTCCGTCTGCTCTGTAGAACTCCAAAATACATCACATAATGCACCTTGCCTAAGTGGATTTACACGCTTCCCAACTGAGAGTTGGGAGACCTGGGTCCTGGTTTTGGTTTTGCCATTTGACTCATTGTGTGACCTTGGGCAAGTCATGTAATCTCTCTGCTCCCTAGTTTCCTCATCTGCAAAGCAGAGAAAAGTACTTGACAACCTTTTGTAAAGTACGTTGAGGTCTTTACACAAAAGTTGTTACATAAATTAAAGGTCTTTTCTCCTTTCTACAAAATAATGTTGTTGTTGTTGCTATTTATCTGTTGTCACGGAGTATGGGGGAACTCAGGGCCCTGCACCCCCGGCTTCCTGCGATTCACCATGACTCTCAGCCAGCCAGTAAAGCAGAAGGTTTATTTAGACGACGGGAATACAGTCCGAGACAGGTCTTGCAGGCACAGACAACAGGATACCCCTCAGTTAGGTCCATCTTGGGGTCCTCGGGCACCCCAGCCCCCCTCCAGAGGTCAGAGCCCTCCCTGCCTGCCAGCCACCTCACCAGCCAGCTTCCCCGACTCTGCCTTCAGCGACCCCTCCCACAGCCTTTGTTCAGTTTCCCGGGCAAAGGTGTCATCTCACCCCAGCCCCCTCCTGGGTTCTCATGTTACAGGCTCAGGTATTTTCAGTCAGTCTCTCATCCCCCAATGCAGACTATCCCAGCCACACTCCCCTGTCAGCACTCACAGACCACAGTAAGAACAGTCCCAGTTCGTCACATCTGTATTATCCTAACACCTGAGAGCCCCAGTCACCTTTCCTTTGGCCTTTCCTAAATAACATTTCAGAGTTTTTGCATATTGAGAGAATCGCATTTCCTGCTCATGGAAAGATTAGATCAAAAATTAGGCAGCTACCGTCTTTTTCAAAGTTGTACCGAGGAGCAGCCTTAAAAATGAAGTCTGGGAGAGTCTGAAGATCTGTATCATTCTAATGGAAAACTGAGAAAAAGCATCTAAATTGCTGGTGCTATAATAGAAACTAAACTGATTGCCTTAGTATTCAAGTAAAATGGGTGCTTATTCAGATGGCTTAAAGAGAGCTGTATTCATAGATTCATAGATTCTAGGACTGGAAGGGACCTCGAGAGGTCATCGAGTCCAGTCCCCTGCCCGCATGGCAGGACCAAATACTGTCTATAAATACTGTATATGGATGCCGAGCCCGATACCAGGCTAATACAATGGACTTAAACAAGGGAACCACCTAAAGAAACACAGCTAAGAGATGTGTTACAGCTGAAACACCTTCCCATTCTACACTCCAAGTGCAGTGAATGTTAGAACCCCCTATCCCCAGTATGGCTGAAGACCTTATTTTGTCCAACATCTTCTTGCAGAGTTCCAGAATAATGATAAAGGAATGCTTACAAGCCAGGCTCTGTTTTGATTGTTACAACACCGAAGACTTTTCCATGCTCTTTCATGTGCCCAAGAATTGAAATTCCTGATGGGAATCTAACATGGTGGGAAAAGCTCCGTACTAGTTGCTGCTAATTTTCCTGTCTCACCCATGAGGACGAAGGTCTCTAGATCGATCCACAGTCGTTTGAATGAGATTGGGCAGTGGGTCAGGTGACTGAGACAAAGGATTAGTTACAGAGAATCCCATGTTGGCAAACCATGTCCTCCAAGGCCAAACTGACTGGACCCTGGCCTCCAAGAAGACCTGTTAAAGATGGTCATCACTTCTTCCAAGGAGTTGACATCTATCCTTCTGCCAGAGAAATATGTTTGGGGAGGAAAGGGGCTGAAAAATCTCTGCTACATGATGGTTTAAACGTATTGACTGAATCAGTGACTTCAAACCCGCAATGGCCAGCTGCAGCAAAGGACTTTCCACCTCTTCATTCCTCCCCTTTCTTCGTTTATTGAGAAATTACTGCAGAGAAGGAGGAATCGCCAGCCTGCCATGAACAGTTCCTGTAAAGGCATAGTGAGCACTAGAGGAATTAAGCTCTGGGTGGGAAAAGCAAAGGAAAAAGAGCCAAAAATGACATGCTGCCATTGGTGCCTGCCACTTGTCAAACATGGCTAGAGGACAGCCCTTAAGTTCTGAATTGGCGGAGCATTAGGGATGGGACTTCTGCCACCTATTTTCAAATTTTGTAGATAAAATTATAATAATCAAACCATATTTTAGGGTAAATCTAAACACTGTTGTGCAAATCCCTAAAAACGTTCTCTAACTTTTGTCCTCATGTAATAAATCCTTGTGGTGGGTTATTTGAAACCTGAGTTTCCCAATGTACTGTATTCTTTAACTTAGGCAATACTTACTTTTCAGGCCAATAATGATTTTGAACTTGAGCATGTGAGAGACAGAGAAATCCCTAGACAGAAATAACTTAAGCAACACCTTGATTTTATTTTACAGAGCAGAGGCTCACAGATCCTTCATGCTGCTGGCACCCTCTCTGGCTGTAAAAACCCCAGAAGGATTCATGATGCACTCAGAGGGAGTGAATAAAACCATTCTAGACACCTTTTCATTCAGAGGCTGCTCTTTCTAATACCTCCCCCTTGCCCTGTGTAAAGGGAGATATTTGCCAAATCTGTCATTGTAACACATCAAGGAAACCCACCACCCACAAAATACTCCACAAACCTTATTTTGGTGAAAAGAGTGGTTGTTTTCTTTATATTATTCTCTCAACTTTTTGGGAAGGCGACTGATTCCATGACACTGTCAACAGCACCACTGTTTATAAGAATATTTTGCACTTTTATACCACTTTCCATTTTCCAAGTGCAATACACACATTTACTAGCCCTTGTGACACCCCCAGGAGTGAATAAGTAGGAATAGCTCCCTTACTCCTCATTTTAAAAACCAGGAAGCAGAGCCACGTAGAGGTTAAGTGAATTCTCCAGCAAGCATGCCTGAATTCTAATCTGGGTCTGGTTTTTAGCCCTGTGCTTGATGCCATAGACCAGAGGTTCTCAATCCGTGGCACGAGAGCCACAACCAAGCGGTATGTAGATTGGATTAAAGTGTAGTATTCGAGGAAGAATCTATTATAACTGCACCGATTAGAATCCGCAAGGTGGCATACCTAGAATTTTCTGAGTTTTAGATGTGGTACGGTAGGTCTTAGTTTGAGGACCACTGCCCAAGACGATGCTGTTTTATAGAGAGAGCAGACTCGTGCAAGCGTAGGGATTTGGATTTTGGCACCCAAAGGAGTTAGCATTTACTGTAGATCAAGGCCATGTCAACACTGCGGAGCCTTTGCTGGTCTAGCTCCCTAGACGTAAGCCGGACTTCCACTGGCATAGCTACATCACGATTTAGTTGGTGTTGGTCCTGCTTTGAGCAGGGGATTGGACTAGATGACCTCCTGAGGTCTCTTCCAACCCTAGTACTCTATGATTCTATGATCACCTCTCCAAATGACATTAGCTACGCCAGCAGAAGCACTCTTCTGATGTAATAGTTGTGCCTACACTGAGGGGGTTGCCGGCATAGCTGTGTCAGCTGTGGGTGTGATTTTTTTTCACACTCCTACCCGACAGCTTTGCTGACAAAACTTTATAGTGTAGTCCATGCCCAAGACACCTGTCTGAAAGCTGCAGGTAAAAGTCACTATGATGCTTTCTGTCTTAGCACCAGTACTGCACTATGTGGCTTGGAAGATTAAGTGCAACACAGAAGACAGTCTCCAAAAAGGTAGCTCACTATGTCTCCGTAGCCGGAAAGCGTGCTACTGTCAAAATAGAAGTGTGTGAAAGGGTGACTTTTTGAATAGAAAGGTCCTGTTGCATCCCTGACTGCACCAACATTGCGTCGGGTGCATGCGAATGCAAAGGGAAGCCATGCTTGGGAGAGGGAGGGGAAACCATTGTCACCCAGTAAAGTTGCTGTTATGTGAACAGAGTGAAAGGGACTAGATGGGTGGAGTTGATTGATTGTAAGTACCGTTCAGTAACAGTGTAAAATAGCATTTCAGTGACATGATCTGCAGAAAGATTGAATCTTGGTGTTTCCTCACACCTATTGCCGATTCTGCTATTGATTATCACCTTTATTGAATAAACTCTCTATCGTAGCATGCAGAAGAGGGTTCCCCAACTCACAAGGATGACATCTGCACTCTTCCTTCACCCCTTAAGTATTAGCAGCAGGATTTGCTCTCTAGTTCTTTATGAGCTGGTTTTAGCCCCTATCTCCAGGATGGTTTACGCATGTGCCCTGGAAAGGAAAATCAACACCCCTTTCAGGATTGCAGGTCTGAACCCGAGAACAGAAATGAGTTTGTTAGATGATGAGTCAAAATATTTATGCGACGTACTGTGAATATTATTTTGAGGTAGCGTGTTAGCAGCAACGCCTCCTTATATGAACGTGCTTCTGTGCTTGAAGATACCATCTCGAGAGCCCAACCTCAGAGCCTCCTTCTGTGCTAGTCTCTGAGCTGTTTTGATGGTGGTTCAGCACCTGATCGTTTGCTGGAGCCCCAACATAACTTTGGACTCAAGTTGTAGCGTGCCTAGCTGGTCGGTGGCTTTGGGATGTGGGTGGAAGGGGGAGGTAAACTTCCTGTATGAATGTCCCATCAGAATGCGGTATCTTTAATGGAACGGGGAGGGGACAATCTGTCTCTTGTTCTCCTGCCTCGGTTCATTTCACAGTCCAGCTGGTGGTATTTTTAACCCTTATGTGACCCCAAAGGAATGCATGTGGCTCCTTTCTCCGAGCAGCTGGGTGGGGATGGGGTGGGAGGGAGGCAATGCTTTCTCCTTGTTGAACACTTTCCAGACCTGCTTAAAGCATTGCTGGCTAGTATTTTGAGCACCAGCAACACAAGCAAAAATGCCTCCTCTTTCACAGCTGTTAAATCATCTTAAAGGCACAACGTCCCTGTTGAGGGGAAGTGATATTAGATTGAGGAACAAGAAAACTAGGAAGAAAGCTCAGATAAGCTTCGTGCATTGCACGTTGTAGACTTCAACATGAAAGGTAAGAGCTGATGGTTACAAATCTATGGTAATCTTTACTATGGGGAGTAAGACCAGCCTTGGTTGAGGTGCTGGAGGGTAGCGGAGAAGTATCACTGGTATCATAGCTCTTGTGTACTTCTGATTTGGTAATCTGAGAGTATTGTAAATAAATCTGTTTTCAGAGAGACACTTGAGTCTTAGGGGCCCTTGCGGTGGTCAGTGTTCCCATTCCTCATGAGCAGAGGAGGAGCAAATAAGTACTCAGACCACTAGAGATACTTGGAGCAGAACCGGCTTGCAATTGTTCATCTAAAAACAACTGAATGGCGGTGACCTTGACCGGTCAGTGGAAAGTCAGGAAAGCATTTTGGTCTCTCTTGAGCAGAACATCGTGTGCAAGTGAAAGCTGAGAGTGGAGTAATTGAACTGAAAGCTGCTGAGAGATGCAATGGAGTAATATTGAGGTGGTTTTGTCGTAATTGGCTTGTTGGTTCAATAATAAAGTGAGTCCCTTGGAGTCAGCTTGGGTCACTGTTCCAAACCCTCCCACTCACACATGCTGGTAAACTAATCAGTTTGCCAGGTCTCAGCTGTCCTGTTCTGGGAAGCATTGCCATGGGATGTCTCCCTTTCAAAGGAGTATTCCTAACCTGGTTGTATTGATACTTGAAATGAAATACTCTGCATCCATGGTCCAACCCTGATCCAGGGGGTGCTAAAAATACCAGCTTCCTCTAATACCAGGAATTTTGGGCTCTTTGAGAAGGGAGGGAGAGGGGATGAGGTTTGTCTAAAACTGGCAGAGTAGAAAAGGAAGGTGTTGGGCATTGCTGGTCTGGAGGATAGATTTGCTTCTCCGTTTGCCAGCACTGTGCAGATGCATGGAGAAGTGTGAGATTGAGCATTTACTTAGTTACATGCATGTGTGGTTACATCATGCCATCTCTGACTGCGTTCTCCCACAATACTTTGTGTGATCTGATGGTTTAAAAAACAGTAGTACCTATTTGATTTGCAAGGGAAAGGTGCGAGTGACGGTCGCCAGTAGAAGACTCAGTATTGTAGAGCAGCTGATGATATTTTAGTTGATTTATCCCTGGCACTTAAAGAACGACCACCACTAACTACCACTCCTAACTAAAAGGAAGCGAGTGACCTTCCAATTCTTCCATCCAAAGGATCCCCATAATACCGTTACCTCACTTCCTAGAGTCTCCAGAAAGTTGCTGTCAGCTAATAGTGCTCCATCTCTTTGGGGCTCCTGCTAAGTTGCTGACTCACTATGTGGCTGAGCAAGTAATTTAGTTTCTCCATTTGTTAAATAGGGTTAATACCTATAGACCTTCCAGGGTGGTTGTAGGTCTCCATATTTATTAAGGAGAGTTGAGATCTCCAGGGGAAAAGTGGTAGTACCTTTGTTGTGTCTAGATTTGGGACCCAGAGTGGACACTGTTCAGATCGCCCTAAACTTCGTCTGTGTAAGTGGGATACTTGGTTGCTGCCTGGCCGTTTTCTACCACACCCCGCTGTGCCTCTCCTGCTGTGACAATCAATCAGCTGTTTAGCTTGGGCGGCTTCCTGCAGGGCGTGTTCTAGAATGGCATGGGCCCTGTCACCAGCTGGGAGCAGGGAGTTGTTTATAGTGAAGAGGTCTCCGTGTTGTTTTATCAGACAGACTAAAATCTCTGTTCAGTCCTGTATGCAGCGTATGCACTTTGGAACAAAGAGATTCCCTGTGAACAGAGCAGGAGGTTTTGTGGGGAACTGGGCGGTTGTTATATACAGAAATGGCATTTGGCAAGTTTTTATAAAAATAAGTGCCCTCCCAGCCATCAAGACATACCATTCCAGCAGGTGGATTTTTACCTTGAACCTGCCATCTTAAATAGGAGGTTTATTCTTATGCCTGTTTCAGGGTGTGTCTTCCACCTCCTTCTGTGGATGGAAGATTAATAGTGCATTGTGGGAGCGCCAGTTCTCACAATGATTAAGCACAGAAGTGCCATGGTATTTGGCACATTAGATTGTGTGAAGCTGTGTTAATCGCTGCTATACTGTGTAGGCTATTGGCTTTAGTTTATTTTTTTAAAGAAGAATTTAGCCAGATCCTTGTTAGCTGCCATGCGAATAAATAGTTAAAATGAAACTTGCAAACTTTTATAGGAAATGTAGAGCTGTTAGAGGCTGCATTCTCAGGGGGATGTATGTTCTAGCATAGGTGCTTTGGTGGGACCATCTCCCTGTTTTATAAATGGAACCAGCTTTTCTGATTTGAAGAGTGGGATTGTATGCTGGCTGAGGTCCGACGTGAAATCAGTTTGAAGTCAGCTGTAAGCCAAGTGGATAAAAGAACAACCACCACAGCACAGTTGGATCGGATTATCCCCACAGCTTTTGTCTACAATGTGCTCCAAGCGTAGGGTTTAACCACATAGTGCTACTAACTTTGTAACACACAGAAATGTCAATTTCCAAGATTTGGGGAAACCAGTGAATCTAGGAGGAAAGAGGCAGCAATGGAGTAGAGATAACTAAATCCCCTAGGATTTTGGTCGGGGGTGGGGGGAAGGGATGTGAGAACCAAAAAAACCCCACCATAAAAATCCTGTCTACACCTAGCGCGGCAGTGTAGGGTAAAGTTGGAAATAGTGTAATTCATTTATACAGCACTTTTATCCTGAGACCACAGCTCTTCCCGAACATCACGCACGAGTGTTGTGCAGCTACCAGTACCGGCAGGAGGAATTGAACTTGCCTTCTCCACTGCAGGTTTGGGGCCAGATTTCTTGCTGCTAAATTTCCTGAATGAAGTCTGTCCATCAGGGGACAGGATAAGACCCACAAAAAGATGAATAATTTCAAAACGATAGAGCTGCCAAATTCCAGGAAGAAGGTTATAGGAAGTTTGCACAATCCTGGAGGGAGGCTTGCATTTTGGTCTCCCGACTTTGCTTTCTCCCCTGCCCTCTCTGAACCTGTATCCCTCCTTCCAGTCCTGGTGGCTTTACTAGGAATGCTGCTTGCTGTCTCTCTCTCTCCTCCCCCTCCCCCCAATCACTGTAGTATCTGAGTGCCTTTCACAATCTGTAATGTGTGTATCTTCACCACATCTCCAGGAGGTAGGGCAGGGGTAGGCAACCTATGGCCTTCGGCCCGCGAGCTGATTTTCAGTGGCACTCACACTGCCTGGGTCCTGCCCACCGGTCCGGGGGGCTCTGCGTTTTAATTTAATTTTAAATGAAGTTTCTTAAACATTTTAAAAACCTTATTTACTTTACATACAGCAATAGTTTAGTTCTATATTATAGACTTATAGAAAGAGACCTTCTAAAAACGTTAAAATGTATGACCGGCACGCGAAACCTTAAATTAGAGTGAATAAATGAAGACTCGGCACAGCACTTCTGAAAGGTTGCTGACCCCTGAGGTAGGGCAATGCTATTATCCCCATTGCACACATGGGGAACTGAGGCACAGAGAGGCTAGATAACTTGCCCAAGGTCACACGGTAAGTCTGTGGCACAGCAGGGGATGTAATCCAAGTTTCCCAAATACCAAGCTAGTTCCCTGACTACTGGACCATCCTCTATCCATTGGCTCATTCCTCTCCCTCAGTTAATCCAATCATCACCCTGCTCTGCCCGAAACGTGGCCAGCATGGGGAGCCAAGTACATCTCAGAGGAGTGCTCACATACTAGAGCAAGGAGCGTTCCCTGGATTGCACTCAGCCCCCCACTTTGGCCAGGAAGTGAGTGAATGAAAGGAACCAACCAGCATAGAAAAGGGCTTGAATAGTGGGTGCAGGAGGGAACTAGCAGGCTGAGGTGGAGGAGAAGAAAGGAGTCTGGTAAAGGAGCAGGAGAAAATCTCTGACTGCACTCTGGGCTCATTGGATCAGAGAATCTCAAGCTGATAGGTGGCCGACTTGGGGGGTCTACAGCGAGCTAGCTGGTCATATGATGCACTCTTTATTTCCAGCTGCTAAATTACATTAAAAGACAGCTAAAAATATATTAAATGCCTTCCTAATGTTACTTTTTCCCATAAGCAATTTCTGTAGTTGCCAGAGGGAGGTTATGCAATTGTGAAATCGGGCGACGGAACCGATGCAATTGTGAATGAGAAGATAGGTGGTCCATGAGACAATCACTGTCTGAAAACGCAGTCCTGTTAGAAAGGTTGGAGAACCACAGACCTAAAGTCCCAAAAGCAGGTGCTCCCACTTCAGACGAGGCTCTTGGCTTTTTTTTTTTTTTTTTTTAAACACAGCTGCTTCTCGGTAAGTCTGAAACAACCCTCAGAATGAATTTTAGCAGAGATAATTTTCTACTAATAAATGATCATTATACAGCCCTGCCAGCGTGCATGATGCTTCACAGAATATCGAGAGTGCATTGCAATTTAATAGACTAGACAAAGCACAGAGCAACGTGGGTAAGGAAAATCGGCAAGAGGGCTCAGCAGTAAGGAAAAAGCAGTAATTCAGATCGGGGGCCATCTTCCTGTATGTCTTCACAGCACCTTGCTCAGCTTGGGGTGCTCCCAGATATCTACCATATAGAATGGTCTTTGAGGGATTTGAAAGAAAAAGGGAACACGTGGTGGGAAGGAAGTGTGAGACTGATCCAAACCCAGGGGACAGGTTGAATGAGAGGAGGAGGAGGAGAGAAAAGTAGCAATGAAGAGAAGATTGGGAGGAATATCCAGAGTGAAGGGGTGGGGAGAGGAGGAGAAAATGGGCAGAGATGTAGCTGAAGCTTGGTTGCAAAGGGTCTTGAAGGGGAGGACAAGACATTTTGAGAAGAATTAAGAGTAAAGCAAACCTGTAATGTAAATTCTTAGCTACTGATCAGTGCCTGAGCACTGGCATTGCTCTGTATATCAGCGCCCCATACAGTCATATCAAGAGCTGTCATGACTTTGGGTAGGGTTGGGTAATGTCCTATTGGGCTTTTTTGCAGGGAGCGGGCAGAAGAGGGCTAATATACCCCATCTGGCTCTTCTTTTTTCAGGTTACTGAAGGGAGAGTTGGCATCTCATTCCTCTCTAGGGTGACCAGACAGCAAATGTGAAAAATCGGGACGGGGTGGGGGGTAATAGGAACCTATATAAGAAAAAGACCCAAAAATCGGGACTGTCCCTATAAAATTGGGACATCTGGTCACTCTCTTCCTCTCTCGGAATTCACAAAGAACATACTCCTTGTTCACCTGCTGACTGGAAACTGATTTTGTGATTGGCTAAGATGTATGTTCCTAATGGGGCAGGTAAAAGCAGATTTGCTAATTAAACCAACATCACATTTCAGGTTCCTCCCAGTGCGTCCTTGCTACATTTTCTTTAAAAACCAGGCCGTAGGTCCCAGCTAGCTGTGAAATGAACACCACCCCCCCCCTTTTTTTTTTTGAGCTCTGGGGTAGAGTCTGGAAGCTCTATCAGATGTTTATTTCAGTAACAGAGATTGCTGCTGGCAGGTCTCCACATACCAAAACCATTGGGAGAAATCTGAAAGGACAAAAATTCAGAGGACCATAGGCTCCCTCCCTTCACACACCACATAACAAATATAAAATTGGAGGAGGGCCATTTGAGTTAGGAAATGCTGTGTCTCTCTCAGTTAGGACTCTTCAACTCCAGGACTACTCCCGACTGTATGACACTCAGTAACCTGTCAAGCCTTGCTTTAGGGTCTTTTCGTGATCAGTCTGATTATGACTTTTGAGGACCTGATAATATTTGAGCCCAAACCTCCGTTGAAAGCCCAGTACCATGGGTTTGTAGTCGGCTGCATCTGCTTTAATACCTATCTGATTTTCTACTGGTTTTAGAGATAGGGGATGTGATGGAGGATAACTGACCTGCTCTGGGCACGTGACTTGGTGAGGAAATAGGAAAAGAATTTCTGGCTCTGAAGCTGGCAGTTCCACATCGAGATCATTCTTTATAATGGAACAAAAACCCTCAGCACCCCCAGCCTGGATTCCTGGAATTCCTCCTGCAGAAGGGGCCCTAAAGTATTTAACAGTCCCACTCAGAGAGAGTGTGCACAGTGAAGGTGGGGGGGCAGGAAAGTGGGTTTATTGGTGAAACGGTGGGGCCGGCCTTTCTTGTGTTGTTTCAGCTGGGTTGAATTATTAAAGTAAACCAAGACCTGCTCTCCCTTAACTGTAAAATCTGTGCTTACGCACAGAGCCAGAGATGGGCTAGATCGGTCTTGGAGAGAGAGAGAGAGAGAGAGAGAGAGAGAGAGAGTGTGTGTGTGTGTGTGTGTGTGAGAGAGAGAGAGAGAGAGAGAGAAAATACTGGCAGACCAAGCTGGGTACAAGATGTGTGCCAACCATATTAATCCTCTGGAGGTCTATGTTGGAGGGTTGATATTTTTGAGTGAACGGTGCAGCCCAGGATAGATTCTGCTACTTAAAGGAGCTCTCGGGTGATTAATTCAGATTGCCAACTACATCCATAGTAGGGTGTCCTGTCTGCACAAGGCTCAGACATGGTTTGGCTGTCAGGTCTCCTTCCCCCTCCTCTCAGAATGATACTTTGACCTATTTTATGAATGGAAATAACTCCCCCCCCCCCCCAAAGGCTTCTTTCATCTCTACCCAACTCAACTGGACAGTATAGGAAATGTAACAAGTTTTTGATGTTCATAAATGTGGAAAACTTATCCTTGCAAAATGTGTTTTCATTTTTCAGAAGGAGAACAAGCTCTTGCGGATGGTTTCATAGGATGATTTATGCAGTTGGTGTTCGTTGTCATTTAGCCTTCGCGCTAAGGATTGTTTATAGACTTTTGCTTGGGAGATGAGGACAAGTGCTAGACATGTGGGTCTGCTCGAAAAGAGGGGGTGGCACTTGCTCAGTCAAAGTGGAAAGATGGAGGCGCGTTTAAAGTACAGGGGCTAGAGATCTGAGTTCAACTCCCAACCCTGCCACAAGCTCTCTCTTTGACTTTGGGCAAATCCAGATGTTTTCAGCAGGACACCTGCAGCTCTGTCTGGTCTCGGTGGTTAGTGGGTGTGCAGAAATTCTGAAAATGTTTGCTTCGGTTTCTCCTCTGTAAAATGGTGATTGCTCACCAGGGCATTATGAGTATGGGAATGTTTGTGAAGCTCTGATACCATGGTGATGGGAGCAAGTAAGTAGATGGCAATAGACCTATATAAAATATAATTTAGTAGCATTGGTGTCCCCCCGCCCCCTGTTGTTCTAATTCTTAGGCCATTTTCTAAGTCATCCATAAAACCCAGAAGGACGTGTGTCTTGTGGGGTTGTCCAGCCTTAGCTGGGTTGTTGGATGTTGCTGAGAGCTGTGTTGAAGCTTTTTCAGAACACACTGGTTTTCTCTCAAACCTGCCACGTCTCTTAGCAGGCCTCTGCTTAGTGAGTCACACATTCAGCTTACCTCCCTCTTCCAACCCCCCAGAGGACTTTTTAAATTTGCCCCATTTAACCATTTTAAATCGAAAATAAGAACGAAGAGGGAGAGTGTGGTCAACATGTGATGCAAAGATTGTGGAGCAATGGATCTAGCAGAAATCCATAGTCTCAAGAAAAAAAAAAGGAAAACATATGATGTCATTATTGTTTTAGGATTAAGCAGCCTAAACCCAGTACTGACGAACTTCACAGGTTTTTGGAATGAGAGCTAGTAGTGCTGGGAAATGAATACTGTTTCAGGGTAACCTGAAATGAAAATAGGACTATAACTTTATATTAAAGTGGCTAATAAAATAATTATGGGGAAATATATAGTCTGATTAGTCTCTTGCACTGATAAAATTTTTTTAATGCATGTCAGTAAACAAAAAGTAGGTTCTGTGGTGGTGTGCCAAGATATCACCGCAGTTTTTTGAACAGTTAGGTTGCAAGATTCCTCAGTGACATCTTGTAATAAACTATCGAGGGAGTCTGTGAGAGCATTAAATACCCTATGGTCCTCTTCTGCAAAAATCCATCCAGTCAGCAATTAAAACCTTTCAAATGGTCTACGGGGAGATGGCACTGACCTGTGGGTACAACAGATTTACTTGTACCAGGGATCCTCCCACCTCCCCCATGGAGGCAGCAGATGCAACAAAGTGTGCTCCGCACCTTACCATCAAAGGAGAACAGCCCCCCCCCTCCCCCGGGGGCTGATTGTGACTCTGGGGAGAATGACAAGGCTGGAAGTAGCACTAGAGAAGACCCAGTGGGTCATCTCGCCTAGCTCCCCAGGGCAGTTCGGTGCAGCACGGCGTGTGTGTTGTTTCCCAGTGCTCGCATGGTGCGTGGAGGAGGCGTTCCCAAGCCCTGGTGCAGAGAAGCTCAGCAGCTAGGGGCAGGCCAGGGAATCCCCGAGGCCGGGACGGTGCATGGTGGTCAGGAGAGGTGATGGCTGCACCTGGAGGATGGGCGGGAAACTCCTGCCGCCGTGCGAATGTAGCCCCGCGCGTTTCCACGGGTGAATGGCTCTGGGCTCGGGTTTCATGGCAGTCACAACGGGGTAGGAGGAAATCCTCTTCCCCCAGCCCCCATTCCCTCTCCTGGTGCAGGTGTCGGCAGGACACCTGGCCGGAGGGAAGAGGGGCTGGCGGGGCGCGCCGTGCCTGGCGCGCTGGGGCTGGGGAAGGGGGGATACCCGAGCCCAGCCACAGGCAGAGAGACAGGGCGTTGCTTCTCTTTGTCGGGGGATTTGCACTCTGCCCCCTCCCCCCGAGAGGAGGAGCTTCCCGAGACAAGGCAGGGGGAAGGGAAGGGAAGGGAAGCGCCTGGTATTTCCCCCCGCGGGAGCTGGCGCTAAACCCGCCGTGTCGCTTTGCCCCAGCCCCGCGTTTCCTTCAGCCCACGGTGGCCCCGGGAGCCCCGAAGCGCTGCGCCGGGCGGCCGCAGCTTCGCCCCTAGCCCCGCGGGAAGGGTTTGCCTTTATCTGGCTACGGAGCCGCGTTTCTTTCTTCTCCCGGTGCGCGCTCGGGCCACCCCCGTCTCCAAGCCCGGTGCGCGCTCGGGCCACCCCCGTCTCCAAGCCCGGTGCGCGCTCGGGCCACCCTCCTCCCCGCCTTCCCTTGTCTGCCGGCCCCTCCCCGCGTCCCCGCCTTCCCTTCCCTTCCCTTCCCTTCTCACGGTCTGTCCTTCCCACCCTGCTGGTCCCCGCCCTCCCGTCCCCGCCAGCCCCCCCGCCCCCTCGCCAGAGTTGGCAGCTTGCTGGGAGCCGCGATCTTTCAGCGCCGTCTCCAGCCCCGCGCACCGGGGAGCTCCAGCGCGGCCGCAGGAGCCGGGGTCCGAGGGGGCGGTCGCGGCTTTGCCCCGGGAGCGGGGAGGTGGGGATGGATCCCGAGGCTCCCTGAACCCACCCGCTGAGAGGGGGAGTGGGGGCTGCCGGCGAGCCCCGGCCTTCCCGCGAAGCCTTTGTTCCCCCGGCAAGAAGTTTGTGCGCAAAGGCCCGTGACAGCTGCAGCCTCCACTCTGGGCAAGGCAGGAGGAGGAGAATAGCGGCGGCTGCTTGACATGCATCCCACGGAGCGGCGGCTAGGAGCAGCGCTGGCCGGGAACTCGCAGAGGAGGAGGCGGGGCGCTTTCCGCTCGCAGCCCGGCCGCCGCCGCCGCACCAGCCAGAGCTGAAGCACACAAAAGGCGAGAGGAAGGAAAGGAAACTAACTTCCTGGAGACTTGTCCGCGGCCCCCTCTCCAAAGCGGCCACCTGCGTTCGGGGCGGGGGAGAAAGTCCTGTCCCCCGAGCTGGGACACTGGCGGGGGTCGTGTGGCTGTGCAGCTTGGAGTCCTCTTCAGCGCCTCCCCGGGAACGCAGCATGGGAAAACCGAAGGGAGCCTCTCCGGGAACCGAGAGGAAACCGGGAAAGCAATGGGCTGCTATCGGCAGGACCTGGGAAAGTTAGTCCCTCTGGCCTCTCTGCTGTTCGCTTTCCTTCCAGGGGAGGATCCCCCAAATATTCCTCCTTTGCGGTCGGGAACTTGGGAAAGCTTTGCAGATCTGCTGAGCCCACCCTCTCTCCATGTCTGGGGCGTTTTAAAGCCTTTTTTTTTTTAAAAGCTGCTGATGATGAAGGAATCTGCTGTGTATGTTTCACCGAGAAGCTGTTGTTGTTTTTTTTTTTGTCATTTTCTTTGATTCCGATAGTTATGGCTTGATCGGCCCTATTGGGTAAAAGGAACAGCAATGCCATCATGGTTTTGAGACAGGAAGACCCAGAGTTTGCCCTGAATGAAGAACTTCCTGTGTTTAAACTTGCAGGAATATCCGCTCACAAGCTTAGTTCAAATGAAAACACTAGAGTTGTGGAGGGAGAGGCTAATGCAGACCAGCTGGACTTTACAGGACTAGAGCTGGGAAGAAAATGAGAGGAATCCGTTGGAGCCTGGGCTGCAATACATGAAGAGACTGGAGAAGCTTTGCCTTTGTTATTAAAGAAGGGCACGCTCGGTATAAATTAACAGCTTCAAACTCATCTGCAGCTTCTGTCGGAAATAATGATTGGGAGTATTTATTGAATAGAAGCTGTCATACTCGGATGGTTTTTGCTGACAGAGTTGCCAGGAGAAAGGAACCTTACCTTAAAAGCAACCCCTAGAAGGAATTATTTGGCTAGTGATTTTTTTTTTAAGAGATGTGCTGTTTATCAGCTTGGGACCACCAGGATTACGGGAGGGGCTACGGAATGCGACTTTGTGGGAGCCTCACTACAATGGAGATTTGCTTCTGTTCGGATTGCCATTGGACTTCTGTGGAATACAAATTTCAGTGTCAGAGTTCTTTTTAGGATTACAGTCTAAAATCGAAAGGGATTTTAACTTACACAGAATGCATTTCTTTTTGTTGTGGATAAAAAGTTAACAAGGTTGTTTCTTCCTGAATTAAGGAAGTATGGGCAAGCCACTAAGCAGGCCAGACTGTTTACGGCAGAATCCCACTTGTCTGGGGAAAGGGGAGGAAGAGGATGGGTATATAGAGGACTGCTATGTCCCTCAGAGGTCTATATATGACACAATGAGAATAAATGAACAGATTGATCAGGGATCTAAACTTAATCAGCCTTCCAAAAGCACTATAGATAAGGTGGATGCCAGTACTATATCTAGCAATGGGACTTTAGGAGCATCCAATGTCTTTGAATCAAGGGCACCGGAAAGTAAAAAGTTAGACGAAAGAGTAATTTTTGATGCACTGAAACTCAGCAGTGATGTCTCAAAGTCAGCACCAGCTCCACCCAGAAGAAGGCCAAACCCGGAAAGAAAAGAGAATGTAAACAGGAGATCGTGGAAATCTTTTATGCCACCAAACTTCCCTGAATTTGCAGAAAGGATTGAGGCCTCCTTGAGTGAGGTCTCAGAAGCTGGTGCATCAAATTCTTCTTTACAAGAAAAAAGGGAGTCAGGTGCCATGTTAGCTGAGAACTCTGGACATTCAGACCACAGGGAACCTATGTCAGAATCGCTAACTTTGGAACATGTCTCCAAATCGTCTGGCATTCCAGAAGTTCAGGAGGCGAAACAGTTAAGTGAAGACTGTTTCCAGGATGAATGTCAACCCCTTCTGAAACCAGAAGATACACCTGCAACATCCATGATTATCACACAGGACCAGAAACTCTCAAGTGCAACATGGCCAAGAGCAAGGAGAAATGTTATCAAAGGAAGCCTTAGTGATGGGCATCATGAAACATTGGAAGCGACCCAAGCAGACTGCACTGTAGAAACCGTACAGCTATCTCCGTGCCTAAGTGAAGAGATGCTGGATTCAGGAATGAATATTCTCATCACCCCCAGCCTTAGAGAAAAAACGGAGTCTGAGCTGAGATTTGAAGAGGATGAGAGATGGATAATGATGGAGGCTGAGGAGGAGTGGGAGGAGGAGATGCTGTCAGAGGGAGGAAAGACTGTTCTATTGACAGATGAGAAAAGGAACTGTTGCTTGGCAGATATTTCTGAAGAAAGGGAACAATTAACTGCCACAGCAATGACAATAGAGACAACAGACTCTTCTGCTGGTGTCCTGGGGACCTCTCACCACCCAGTTCACCACCCAGTGCACTGTGATGACTCACAGCTGCATGATAACTGCTCAGCTTCTGTTCCCCAGGAAACATACCAGGATTTAAACTGTGCTTTTACAGATAACATGTGTGATACTGAAGACATAACAGTTCAATTTGAAGCTGAGGACTTCACTCCAAATTCAGAGTGCTGTGTCAGTCCTGTTGTCCCAGAGCAGTTCTCTGACACAGATTCTGTACAGATGTTCCTTGAACTAGAAAAGCAGTGTTTGAGTGAAGAAGGAGATGGAGCTTCTTCAGTGGATTTAGAGGGTCCGGTCTCTGGGACCTGCTCAGAAGGGCTGGACCCACAGACAGACTCAGAAAAGCTTGTAGAGGCTGAAACAGAAGAGTGTCAGCAGACAGCTCCTTTCGAAGTCAGTGCTGCAGACTCTGCTATTGTGTCAGACCTTGAGGACTTTGATGTCACATACAGTTCTCAGGTGGTGAGTACAATAGAACCCACTGCAGAGCCTTACTCTAAAAAGGAAACCTCCTCTGTCACCCAGACAGACTCTGAAGAAGTGGGGGTTTCCAGTCCTAGGGTTGCAGAGGAGACAATATCACCACAGCAGCTCTTGCCAATAAGTCACTTAGAGGATGCTAAAGAATGTGAAATTGACCTGCTGACAGATCAAGAGCCAGTGGAAGATTGTGTAGTAGAAGCAATACTGAGCTGTGAAGCGACAGTGTCTCCTGAGGCAAATACAAGTGAAATGTCCTGTTGTGAAGGAACGTTTCCTCATCCCAGTGGTTGTTTGTTAATGCCCCAAGGAGATCAAGCCTCATTGGAAACCTACAGTAAAGTGGAGTGGACCTCTGAAGAGTATACAAGGAGAGTGTCCTCAAGCCATTCGTTCCACTGTCAGCCATTAGTTCCTGCCACAAGTGCTGAGGAACTGCATTCCCAGCAGGATTTTTACTGGCTGAAAGATGAGGTCAGTGCTGAGGGGGCTAATAGTTCTGAAAATAATGAGCATCCTCTGTCTGAAAGGACTGAATTCTCAAACTGGGGTGTCTCGGAACTAGCGTCTGAGGATGAAGTCACAGACTTGGACAAAGAGAGCGATCGATTGGAGGGCCAAATTCATGGAACTGAACATTTAGATACTCACTGTTTTTCTCAAGCACCTTTTCCAAATGATTCTATATCCGAGCAGGGCTCTGAGGCATGGGTGAAGTCCACAGAGTCCATTGAGGACCTGCAGTCAGAAGAAACAGTGCCTCTGGGTCAGCTGCTGCATGTGGAAGGGATTACTCCTGGTGAAGAATTCCCAAGTGCCCATGTTGTTCAGGAGGACGTGCCAAAAATGGTTGGACAGGTAATGCTGGATGTTTCCACAGGGGAGGCCGATATCTGGGAACCAGGAGACCTGGCCTGGCTGTTTGAACACAGCTGGGCAGATAAGTTAATAAGTTGTGTAGCTGGTGTACAGTTTGTGCGTGGAAATACTCGCTCTCCAGTTTGCGTGGAACGCGTGTGTGCTGGCGCAGAGGAGCGTACTTCCACGGTCACAACCGCTGAGGAGGAGCTTGCAGCCATCACTGCTCCATTTAGTATAGAGCAGCCAGCCCCCACCGTTCTAGACAGCACAGAGACGCTCCCTACAGCATTGCCAGCTGCGGAGGAGCCTGTCGCTGAGGCCGCGCCGCCAGCTGCGGAGGAGCCTGTCGCTGAGGCCGCGCCGCCAGCTGCGGAGGAGCCTGTCGCTGAGGCCGCGCCGCCAGCTGCGGAGGAGCCTGTCGCTGAGGCCGCGCCGCCAGCTGCGGAGGAGCCTGTCGCTGAGGCCGCGCCGCCAGCTGCGGAGGAGCCTGTCGCTGAGGCCGCGCCGCCAGCTGCGGAGGAGCCTGTCGCTGAGGCCGCGCCGCCAGCTGCGGAGGAGCCTGTCGCTGAGGCCGCGCCGCCAGCTGCGGAGGAGCCTGTCGCTGAGGCCGCGCCGCCAGCTGCGGAGGAGCCTGTCGCTGAGGCCGCGCCGCCAGCTGCGGAGGAGCCTGTCGCTGAGGCCGCGCCGCCAGCTGCGGAGGAGCCTGTCGCCGAGGCCGCGCCGCCAGCGGCGGAGGAGCCTGTACTAGCACTGCCAGATACCGAGGAACATGCTACCATTGCCATGGCATCCAGCGTGGAGGAGCTTCCCACTGACACTTCAGGTATGGAAGAGTTTCCCGTCCTTACAGCATCCAGACCAGAAGAGTTTAACACTGCTGTAATTTCCAGCACAAAGGAGCATGCTGCATCCCCACAAGAGATGGAAGAGCTGGCCACGGCCTTGCCATTCAGCATGGAGGAGCTTGCTGCATCATCTGGCCTGGAGGAGCCCATTGCCTCTGGCCAGGCACCCGGAGCATCATGTGCCTCAGAGCACAGCACACAGATGCTTCCTGCAGCTGTGTTGGGAATGGAAGACCCCCCTCCTCTCTCACACCTCCTAGCAAAAGAACTATCTTCTACAGCATCTGGAGTGAAAGCGTTGACTATCACAATGGCTGACACAGAAGGGTCTCCTATCACAGTTCTTGTGGCGGAAAGGGCTCCTGCTGTAACAGATGGATTAGTTCCAGATAATGAGGTATTTGTTACTCAGTTACTTACTCGGGGTGTGTCAGACAGGAAATCCCTTCGTTTCTGGGGGTGGGGAGAGGAAGTCCTGACTCCTACCTAGCTGACAGTTTGCTCACACTTTTTGTGAGGTACAAACTGCACTAATTGTCCCCTCTGTCATATCAGTTTTCTGTATTGTAAACCTTGAGGTAGGTCTTTTCCCAATTAAAAAGAGTTCAATTTTGTAGGCCAATGCTTTGGGGGTGGTAAATATGTATTTTTGCAAGCATGGGAGGTAAAATATGACAATTGTTAGATTATGAAAATTCTTTCCCTAAACTTTTCTAGTGACGTACTTATTCAAATACATGCTGCTTACTCAAAAGTAAATTAGAGATTGCTACGGGAAGATTTTTCTTGCTGGAGTAGATCCACCATTTCAAATACAAAATGCTGTTACTAAAGAGAATCTGTAAAGCAAATTGAGTGAACACAATGCATACATGCTATACAATAACCACTCATTTAAGGTTTTCTTAAATGAGAAAGAGGGGCAAAGATGTTCTGAAAGATCAGGAGAAAAATAAGTGTAATTCTTTTCAGTATTTTACTAACAACATGTGTATTAAGAAAATTTGAAAAGTGCTATAAAGAGTATCAGTTGTTTTTTTTTTAAATGCATGGTATTTCCATATCTGATCCCTAATTGATCAGCCATTTAGGTTAGAAGAACAGTCATTGGGAAGACATTACCAGTTGCCCAGCACATAAACCTGCTTCAGTGGCAATTACTCATCCTTTGCGCTATGCCACCCATTTAAAAATCCCACAGCTACCTCAGCATCAGAGAACTGCTTTGAAATGGAGGGGAACACAAGGAGAGAGCAATCAGTTTATACTGAGTTTTTGCTTAAAGTGCAGCCTTCACTACCAAACCAAGTTCCAGTCAGTAAATTAGGAAAGAAAAAGAGACATCAAGGTACTGACTTCATGTGGCTATTATCTGGGATTTACTGCTTCAGTTTCATTGTTGCCTCTCTATTGGGACTGTATTTTATATTAAATGTTTCTAGTTATTAACCCTTTGGAACCAGTGATGCCTCGACCCATTGATAGGTTTAGGTTTGCATCAGGAAAATGCCTTGTAACTTGAGTGTCTTAATATTAACCAGCTGAGTTACGTCTAACGTACCAGGAGCATGAAGCAAAAATGTACTTCCAATGTTGCAACACATATCCTCATACATTCCCTCTGAAATATTTGTTCCAACGGAGTGCTGGCACTTCTACAGAAAATCACCAAATGATGGCTGTATTGTGTTCAGCAATAAAAGGGTTAAGAAGTGGAGTGAGATCACAGGATGCAGTCATCCATGATAGGAACAAAGTAGAATTTAAAGAGAGTCATTGGAAAGTGGTTCTCAAAATGAGAGGGAGGTACCCGAACAGATCCAGTGCCTTTAGTCGAGAACGTCAGTCCATGCAGTTCACCAAATACAGCTTTTCAGAAACCTCACTCATCATGTTTTTCTATGTAAAAGATAGATTGCACATTAAATATTTGTTTCAAATTTGAGTCCCAGTGAAGGTTAATGAATTAAAACATTGGAGTCTTGTCTATGCATATTGGCTTTGAAGAATAAATGTGTTAGAAGTATTCGCTCTTAATGCGATTATGCATGTGATTGCGTTTTAAATGATCCTCGTGAAATGGGCTTTGGTTTCTGGATTGTGCGTACGTACCTTGCAGTTATTCATTGTTGGGGGTCAGCGGGTGAGCATTTGGATCCTGCAAAAAAAAATTTTTTTTAAGCTTCTAGTTTTTGTTGTTTTTTTTAAAGTCCAGTTTTATATTTAAGGCTTAGTTCAGAGTACACTGGAAGAGGCACTCTGCTCCAGTCAAATGTTTGCATGCCTGACTTATCAGTCTGGTCCTTTTATGTGTTTGGCTGCCTTAAGCAGCCAACTCCATATAAGAGCAGTAACAGAAGTGTTTGGAGAATTAGCTATTTCATGTCACCATCGCTTCTTATAACCATAGAATAATTCTGCACAAGCATAGAGCTCTGGATTGTGTCTTCCAGCGCTCTTGAGTTAATATTCCTGGCATAGTCCCACTGTGTAGACAAGCTGCTGAACTTCAGTGGGGAGGGAAAGATTTTTCCTTGAAAATGGGACAAAGCATCAGAAGACAGGCTGTCTTTCCCAGGCAGAGTGTTACTGACTTTCATCCCTTCAGAGATAAAGCAGTTGTCTGATACCAGAGACCTTTTTCAAACCTTACTCCAGTGCTCGCTTCTCAGGAGTTTTTGGCACAAGTGGATCTGAAATGAAATGTTTAGACTTTGTCAATTTCCATATCCTTGGTTACATGGGTTTTTTCAAGCATACTTGAAAAAGAAAGAGAAAGGTTGTCTGCATTTATCTCCGGCTCCCTTCCGAGGGAGATGGTTGTGAGTACAGAGAGAGCACAATAAGCTTTCCTGTTCTTCTATTTGTCAGCCTTTGACCTATGATCTGTGCTAGCTAGCAGCCCAAGGCCCTGTATAAACAATGTGTCCATCCCTGTTTTGGATTGTATTCTTCATTATGTGGAAGCAGAGCTGGTTCTACCTCTTGGATTTTGCTCAGAATTTGCTTTTCATGTTCCAGCGTTTCCTGCACAATGTGGCCTTGGTTGGCTGCCTTGTCTCTGAGGCTGAATGACACTATTGTGGAGGATAGGAAATGAATACAGACTGCTAGGGTCTGGCTTGTCATCAGCTAATTACAGGATATTTGAGTCTTTGATAAGGGCACTTACCTCCTCGAAAAACGGGATTTTCCCTGTTGTTTTTCCTCCCAACAGCAAGGTTCCTTCCTTCATTTCCAAAACCCCTTTTTTGGTTGGAATGCTTTCCTCACAGGACTTGCAGACGTGGATTGTGCCAAATACGTGGGATGATCTCAGATAAACAGCTAACACATTAATCTTCCATTGCCTTTCTCTTGTTCCCTTGGTCTTTACAAATGCAGTATGCTTCCCAGTGTCTAAAGTTTCAGTCGTTTGATAAAACTCATCTAGTGTATTGCCCATCCCAATTCAACACTGCCAGGATAAGATTTGCTTTGATTTCTGTTGCTGAGCATCTGACTGGGTCTTGGTGCAAGTCACAGTTCGGCTATCTAGGTGGGGCTTCTGCATGGGTTTTACAGATTTAAAAGCATATATGGCTGCATCTGAGACATAATCTATGCCTGAGACCAATAGATACTTGAAGTGCTCATCATTGGAGATTTTTAAGAGCAGGTTGGACAAACACCTGTCAGGGATGGTCTAGATAATCCTTAGTCCTGCCATGAGTGCAGGGGACTGGACGAGATGACCTCTCGAGGTCCCTTCCAGTCCTATGATTCTATGATTATACTGGATATGGGCAGATGAGAGATTTAAACTAACAAACAAAACTCCTTTAAAAAAATAATAAAAATAACTGCACCAGAAGAAGCAAAATGTTCTGCTTGCTCTTTGGAGAAGGCTGGGAACTGTAGTCTAAAGTGTATAGAATATCAGGGTTGGAAGGGACCTCAGGAGGTCATCTAGTCCAACCCCCTGCTCAAAGCAGGACCAATCCTGCACTAAATCCCCAAATGGCCCCCTCAAGGATTGAACTCTCAACCCTGGGTTTAGCAGGCCAATGCTCAAACCACTGAGCTATCCCTCCCCCTGTTAGCAGATGGGGTGGTGCTGCACAAGAGAACTGAAGGTTGTAAATCAATTCCCCCTTCTTGTTCAGATGTTTCAGAAGGAGCAAGTGGATCCCATTCAGGTAAAACTACAGCAAGTGAACGGACTGGGCCAGGGACTCATCCAGAGCGCAGGAAAAAATTGCGATGTGCAGGGATTGGAACATGACATGGAGGAGATCAACGCCCGCTGGAACACTCTCAACAAAAAGGTAAGCACCGCAGGAGAGGTGAGCCTTCCTTGCTTGATGCAGTAAGACGTTCTCTTCGCTCAGGTGAGTCAGCTGACATAAAGGGAGTCGCATCTATAGTTGAAGCAGAGCCATTGACACTGTAACCGTGCCAAAGACAACGAGCAGTTGCTCTGTTGTCACCTAGTGTAACTTGAGAACACTGCGCCTCTAGTGATGTGTGTCTATGTTCAACGCAGGTGGCACAGAGAATTGCACAGCTACAAGAGGCCCTGTTGCATTGTGGGAAGTTTCAGGATGCTTTGGAGCCACTGCTGAGCTGGTTGGTAGACACAGAGGAGCTCATCTCCAATCAGAAACCTCCCTCTGCTGAATACAAAGTGGTGAAAGCTCAGATCCAAGAACAGAAGGTAAGTGAGCTGGAGATAGTGAACGCTGAACAGTATCCAGGAGGGAAGGATGTAGAGGCCACGAGCACAGTGCGCTGCTAGTAGCCGAACAAGTGTCTCTGCTCCATTTGGATCATTTTTAAAATATAAATAACTGTGATTTCATGTAATTCTACTAGTTTACGGCAACTATTCTGCAGCGATGACTTTCTCATATTCTACCATTATACTGTGTGGGTTCTGGTCTTGTTACCCATACCTGCCATCTTAACCGGCTAATAATGAGTCTTGTATAAAAGACAGGCAGATTGGCTCTACAGCTCCAGTATTATTTTGCTATCCTACTGTCTTGAAATTAGCTGCCTGTTTATTTTTCTTCAACAACAGCACATTTGGTTTTGCTCATGCTGACAACTATTTTATATCCGGATCAAATAGATTTTGTAGTGTATGGTTTCAGTTTTGGAATTTGAACAAAATAAAAACACAGAAAAGAGGGTTGACCAAACACACATTGGTCTTTAGGTAACACAGACAGGTTATGAATAAGACTTGTTAACAGATGGAACGTTCATACATGTTAATAATGGTAAAACAAAGTTTAAAAAAAACCAAGACTTCATCACATATGGTGAGGTTTTTTTTTATAGGAGAGTCGAGCGAACGTTAAAACATAATTTTTACAATTTGGGGAGCAAGTTTCAAGTTCCCCTGTTGAATCAAGTGTTTTGGATTTGTTTGAGGCATTTTTATTGTCTTTTGAGTTTGGGAGGAAAACAAAAATCTTGTTGTTGATTTGCTCAGCTGGGTTTGGATGCAGCCCAGTGTTTATTAATGGTTTTCAAACACAATTAGAGGGTTGGTGTGTTTGGAGGCAGAAGTAGCTCTGCTGACTCGGTTTGGTAACTTTTATTCCTCTTTGTTTTAATGTTTATGCAAAAGCTGCTCCAGCGGCTCTTGGATGATCGCAAGGCCACTGTCGAGATGATTCAGGCAGAGGGCGGAAGGATAGCGCAGTCGGCCGAGCCAACGGACCGAGAGAAGATTGTTTGCCAGCTGGAGAGTCTTGAAAATAGATGGGCAGGACTGCTTGGCAAGGCAGCAGCCAGGTAAGGAAGAGACGTGGGAAGGAAGTGACTTCATTTTCTCTCAGCTTTGAAAGCGGAGAAATTCCTCTGTGCCCAGCAGGAAACATGTTCTTTGCACCAATGTATCTGGTTGAATATGCTGCCTGTTTAAGGGTGAGAACAAGCAATAAACATATTGTCACTGGAAAACTTCTGAATTTCTTTTCTGCTCTAGACTAGATGATCACAGTGGTTCCTTCCACCCTTAGAATCTGTGATTTTGCTGGGATATCCTCCTTCCTTGTAAAGCCATGTAATAGGCCCAGACTTTGGCTTATACTGTTTACCAGTCTTGCAATGATCTGTTTCATCATCTTATTGGCAAAGTGTAGTGGCAATTTCTCCCATGTCCATTAATGATCAGTATTTTGGAGTTGTTTACAGAGTTCACTGCCCTGTGTACTTTAGACAAAGACCAGTTTATTATTGTTTAAGTTTGTATTACACTGTACACTTACAAGCTGCTTTCTGACTGACGGAAGCATTTGTGCGTGTGTTTTTTAAACTGTTTTCAGTATGCGTTGGTTGGCCATCCAGCAGTCAGTTAATCAGATCTTTAGAATAGTTCTTGCTAGTACAGCACTTTGGGTTTGCAGCCAGTGTTAATCCACTGGACACTGTTGTGGGCTGTTTGTAATCATCAGATAGCGACACTTGGGAAGTTCAGTGAGATTCCTTTACTGGAATATCCTGGAAACAGCAAGTGTCAACGAGAAAACACGCGAAACTAAAATGTGCGTTGGGAGGGTGAAACAGATGGCACAGTTTTATAATGCTGTGGAGATGCTTAGATGAAATTAATTCTCTTCACAGTGTGGGTTTATTTTTATTCCTCCTAGTTTGACTTTCAGCTTCAGCTCCAGAGTACTGTTTGCACCTTTCTGCTGCATGAATCTCATTTACAAGATGCAGTTTGCTGCATGGTCTAGTTCGTATAATGATGTGTCGAGCCACCCACAAGGGCCAACCTCAGTTTACCGTATTTGAAATTCCAGCTGAATCAATGGGCCGCGGTCTCAAGGACTGTCAATCTGGAACCTTTCACCAGCACCTAATGGTCCTTACAAACCTGACATTCAAGGATTTTAGCAATGCCCCTTATCATTTCGGGAGATTTCTATGACAGTGCTGTTGATGGCAGAAAATCTAACAGTGTAGAACAGAAGCCTTTTTTATTGACTTCCGTGGGAGTTGCCTTGGACCCTTACACAACATCTGTGAAAAGGGCATTGTTCTGCAGTTGCTAGGGAACGTGTGTGTTTGCATTTCCTGTTTGCCTGACTAGATGTTAAACACCTCTCTTCAGTCCAGGTGTCTCTTCCTTTTTTCTATCGCTTTGTTTAAAGGCATTTGCACTCAGACCTCTAGCCACTGCAGCATGTTAAAAGCTTCATAGTGCAATACAATCTTTATGGTTAAGGTGGCACTCAAACATTCAGTTGCTTAACTGTCCTGATTTAAAAAAAAAAAAAAAGACCTAACGCCTAATTAGTAGCTTTGTTGTTATCATGCTGTAGGCAAAAACAACTGGAAGATATCCTGATTCTGGCTAAACAATTCCATGAGACCACAGAGCCTATTTCAGACTGGCTATCTTTGACGGAGAAGAAACTGGCAAATTCTGAGCCCATTGGTACTCAGACAGCTAAAATCCAGCAGCAGATCACCCGTCACAAGGTAGGAAATGGTCCCCAAGCAAACACAGAACTGTTGATGGAAGACGTCGGCCATTGTTACACATAGAAGTGCAGAAAGCTGTCTGCATGGTGATGGGGACAGCTATCACAGGCTTTTGAAATAGAGAACGTGAGAAATCACAACATGGGTGGCCCATTGTTTGCTTCTGGCCATAATGTAGCCATGTAACTGTTGTGTCTTTTGCTCTTTGCAACCAACTTAAACCTTTTATTTGTTATAGTTTGTGCCCTTCTTGGTGGGTTATGTCTTTACTTTGTTTGATCATGAATTAATTTCATTCTTTTAGTTTTTTTTTTCTCTGTTTTATTCCATTTTCAATCATTTGTTTCTGTTGTCCATTTTGTCACCCTGGATTTTCAGGCACTAGCGGAAGACATAGAGAGTCGCGCGACTGACGTGAATCAGGCAGTCAGTCTCGGGCAGTCTCTCACCTCCCTGAGTTGCATAGCTGAACAGGGCTTGCTGGCAGAGAAGCTAGACTCGCTGCGGGCCCGGTACAGCGAGGTTCAAGATCGGTGCTGCCGGAAGGCAGCCCTGCTTGATCAGGCGTTGTCCAACGCTAGGCTCTTTGGGGAGGATGAGGTGGAAGTGCTCAACTGGCTGGCCGAGGTTGAGGACAAGCTCAGCTTGGTATTCGTGAAGGATTATAAACGGGACGTCCTGCAAAAGCAGCATGCTGACCAGCTGGTATTGCCATTTTCCGTTTTTTCATATTTGTTTGTTTGTTTGTTTAGCAACTGTTTTGATCCATTTTTATTTCTGTTTGACTTTAATTTTAACCAACATCAAAACAGGCCTCTCTTTTCTCAGGTTGGAGAAAATAAACGTATTTCATTTATTAAAAACAACTCTCCTCCCCCCAAATCCCTCCCACCCACCCCCCAGAAAAGGTGTCCTGGTGTCCCATAGACCGTAAATTATTCAGATGCTTTGCATCCAACTCCTGGACTAAGTAAACCAGACCAGCCAGGATTTTTCTTTAGAGCTTCCAGTCTTTCTCGCTGGAATGAGTGAATTTAAAGAGCCAGGGAATGTGCCGTATTCCAGCACTGAACACCTTTTCTGAGAGGCAAGGTCCGTTTCCACTCATACATAGGCGCTGTAGTGTAGACATAGGCCATGTCAGCACAGCCCTCCAGTGTGGATGCAGCATATGCCGATAGGGTTTTGTCTGTCAGGGTAGGAACACCATCTCCCCGGATTACATTACCTCTGCTGACGGAAGCACTCACCTGTCGGCATAGCTGCGTCTCCACTAGGGGGTTTGTCAGGCAGTCTATGTTGCTGGGGGGGTGTGTGGTTTTTTCACACTCCTGACCAACATACCTAGGCCAGTATAAGTTTTTAAGCATACACCAGTCTTTGCCAGCTGCTCACTCACCACACTGAACACAGCTCTCAGTGATTTCAGCTGCTAGAGGGCAAGCCTCACTGCTAGGGCACACTGGACAGTCTCTTGCAATAGAAACACTGTCCCACAGGTATCAGTGATTTCAGCTCTGCAGCCTGTAACAAGACTCTCAATTGAGTCTAAATTAGCTCGTTTATTATGCATTGGTTAATTTCTAAGACAAGAGTGGATTCTTCCTTAATACAGATCCAAAGGCAGAGGGTGGTAAAGAACTGTGCTTAGCACTGAGTTACAAGACCTTAAGCCTGGCAGGGAAGTGTAGTGGTGGGGGAACAGGAAGGACATGCCACATACCTGGTTCCGATCCCTGGGGAATACAGAGAGAAAGTTATGCATCCCCTGGGGTCCTTCTCCTGCACTTGGTCGCCTGCCCAGCTGAAGGGCCTCCTTCATGGAGATGGTAACTGCTGTTGGTTCTTTCCATTCAGGCCCTGAACGAGGAGATCGTGAACAGAAAGAAGAACGTGGACCAAGCCATTAAAAACGGGCAAGCGCTTCTGAAACAAACCACAGGTATTGGAAGAGATGAACAGACTGCAAGGCCTGGTCTGATAAAGGCACTTCCCCTCAGCCAAGCTTTGGGCTAGCTGAGAAGCCTGGTTGTTGTTGATTGCAATAAATTGTGCAGAGTAGGCTGTTGATCTTGGCTACTCTTAAGATGCTGCAGAGCCGGATGATGTTCCACACACATTCATTCTGCGCAGTAGACTATGAGTTAGTATTTAATATGTTTATTATGGTGGTGCCTAAGGGTCAACCCGCAGTGCTAGGCACAGTACAAACACAGAGCAGTAGACGTGCCCTCCCCTTAAACATGCTGACGGCGGTCAAGCAGAAGTTCCCAAAGAGAGGTCTGTGTGGTTCACTTTTTGGTGATCTCCACAGACCTGGCTTGCAACCCAGCACAGGCTCTACTCCTTCTTTCCAGCTGCTAAATCACATTAAAAGAGGCTAAAAATACACCAAGCACTTTCCTAATATTACTTTCCATGTAAGCAATTGCTGCAGTTGCCATGTGGATGTCAGCCGTTCGTGAGTGGGAGGAGAGGTGGTGCTCAAGGGAGTCTGTTTACTAAGAGGTAGTCTGCATTATGAACAAATGTTCTAGAAAAGTTGATATAACAAAAACCAGCTCCTTGGTTTCCTGTCCTCTCAGAAATGGCTCCCTTTTTCTCAGAGGTGTCGCACGTTAGTCAAGAACAAAGCACTGGTAACTTCAGGGTTTTATTGGAACCTCAAGCAAAAACGACTTCGTTGCCGGTTTCGTTTCCATGGTGGGAAGAAGGAGGAATTTTCCCTGGCTGGAAGGAAAATATCAGTTGCAAAAGTAGCTCCATGGTTGTGAAAACGGCTTCTTGCTGGCATTGACTTGACAAAAAGGGATTCTGAAAGTAGCCATTTAAATCAGAAAGCAGGAAAACAGGCTGCTTTAAAAGAAAACCAACCTTGGACATGCATAACTAACTGTGTCTCCATCTCGCAGGGGAAGAGGTGTTGCTAATCCAGGAGAAACTGGATGGCATCAAGACTCGTTACTCGGACATCACAGCCACCAGCTCTAAGGCTCTCAGGACATTAGAGCAGGCTCGGCAGCTGGCCACCAAGTTCCAGTCTACACATGAGGAACTGACCAGCTGGATGAGTGAGGTGGAGGAGGAGCTGCTGTCCAGTGGGGGGCAGTCACCTGCTGGAGAACAGATACCCCAATTCCAGCAGAGGCAGAAGGTTAGAACTTTTGAAATACTGAGCTCAGTGGCAAAAGCTGGGGTGGATCTTTACAAGGGAATGCACCAGAGCCAATGAGCTGCGGGAGCTTGCGCACTGCATTGAGAGTGAACTGCAGAGGGTACAGTGGAGAGTATAGGAGAGAATTTGCTCTTAAAGCGGAATGCCAAGAAGCGGGGGATAACGGAAGGGAAAATATCCATTTGGTCCATGACGAGGCCTCTTCGCACCACGGTAATGCAAATAATAGCAACAATATTTCACGTTAAGAAGCAAATGAGGCACCGTCCTTTTTCGGCTTATGGGAGGTTGCAACTCAGAAATCTCAAAGCTCATTTAAAGAGTAAAAATATATTAATAAAGCAGAAGGTAACATGGTGCCTGTAATCTCCTCACTTCTAGCCTCTCTAGCACCCACATCGACCCCTCCCCTCCATACAAAATATAGATGTCAAGTTCATCTTCCCTGCCCTCACTTTGACCCCATTGCTCCCCGTTTGAATCCTTCTTATTGACTGACTCCCCAGTTTTCACCCCATCAAATTCAAGCTACTAGTCCTTGCCTTCAATGCCCTTCACAGCTGCCCCTCCCTGCTCATCCACTCTTGTCTCTTCTCATGTTATCCTTGCCAGTTTCCCCCACGGATGCCAGCTTTCAGCTGGAAAAGCCTTTTCAAATTACTTGGACCCATCAAGATGTGCACCTAGCTATTGCATGTATCTGCCTTCGTACGAATGCTGCCTTATCCTCCTTTCCCCTGTGGGTTCAAACAGTACCTGGCAAACGGGGCATTCCTGCTAAACGATAACCGTTACTCATATGCTGGTGAACAGCTCCGTTGGGGATCTTGTACCGGTGAAAAGAATGAAGGGAACTTGGCCGCAGGACCATTAACGATTCAGATGCAGGAACGGCCTCTTGCCAACAATGTATCGAGGATGTTAACTGAGATGTACTGTATATGTCTTCCTCAGGAGCTTAAGAAGGAGGTTATGGAGCACAGGCTTGTTCTGGATACTATCAATGAGGTGAGCCGCGCCCTCTTGGAACTGGTGCCCTGGCGAGCCCGCGAAGGGCTGGACAAACTCGTGTCGGATACCAACGAGCAGTACAAGATGGTCAGTGACACTATCCGGCAGAGAGTGGACGAAATAGATGCTGCTATACAAAGGTCACAACAGGTAACCTTATAATCTCTTGTGCCTCGCTCAGGAGAGGGTTTGGCAGGGACTGCGTGCCAGCTGATTCACCGCTGCTTCCCTCTAAGCAGCCGCATAACTATAGCTTTAGACATGAGAATCGCATGGTGGGGAAGCACCAACTAATGCTGAGAAATGAACTGATTCGGGAATTTGTGTGATAGAATTGGGGATCGAGTCTAGCTGGTTTCTGAACAGTCTGACTTTATAATGGTTTTGGTGATAGTTCGGTGCCTCTTAGAGAAGTTCTGTATTAACTCAGTGCTCCTTGCTTTTGGGTTACGGCACTAGTGGATTGGGTCTAAAACTGGTGACAGGTGAACTCTCAGGCCCAGAAATGTAATCCATAATTCTGACAGCCCGTGGATTTATTCCAGAATAAGAATCTTCCTAAAACCTTATTCTTTGGGGATTGAGGAGGATAGTGAATAGCTAAACCTTTCACCAAAAGCTTTGAGCACAGGTAGCACAAGCAGAACTCATCCAAACAAAATTGTGGTGTGAAAGAGCGGTCTCTTTCCCTGTGGACAGAAAGGGCATTTAAGGGGCTTGCTTTATTATACTCTGTAGCTCTAAACTTGCTAGTTGCAATGCTGCTCTGTGCTTTAAAACCTGCTGAAGAAGCCAGTACCCTCTTCCAGGCAATGATGTATTAATCATGTCAACTGATGGCAGCTATTAGTCAACACCCAGCGTGTAATGGACTACGCTGACCAACATATTGGACCATGGTTAGCGAAGTTGAGAATGTACGCTTTAAATCCCATGAGTATTCAGATACATGTGTCTGTTTAGCTCTTTCCACTGCTGGCCTGTTTCATAGGAGTCCTGCGTATACAACCTAGGGCTGTTTTTATTTCTCTTGCAGAAAAGGGTACTGTCTCTGTAAATGTTTGCTAAAAGAGGGGGAAATGTAGCTTGTCGCACCGTGTAAAAAAGAGTGTGTTCTCTGTTGGGGTCTCCACAGAGCCAAAGCCGATAGCTGTTGAAAGGGATGGCGTCCCTTTAGGACAGCTATCTGCTGCTGCATAGGTAGGCTTGGAAGGATTAGATTTTTATTGGTAAATGTCAGGAAACTTCCATTTCACCCTACGCACAAACTGATGAAGAATATTTCCATCCATGAGCATCAAAATTTAAGATAAGCAAAGGAAGAAAAATTCTGCTTGGGAATTTATCAGAGGTAGATTTAAGGCTGTTTACTTCGTCTGTATTTGACGTTGACAGTTTGTGTTTTAAGTTTTAAATCCTTCACTTTATACATCTCAACGTCTACGGTCATTAAATGATTATTGCCTGACCCTTTCCCCATAATTGCTTAAAAATAAACATGGATGTTATCCCTCAAAATTATTAAAAAAGTGAATTCTGCTAACCCTATTCGTAGGCGCATCTCTGTGGAAATGTTGCCTCCGGATTGTTGAGCAATTATTGCCCATTACTCAGAGTAGAACTACAATCGTTTTCAATTTTGGGGGGGGGGGGGGGGGGGGGAGGCTTCTTTAAAAAAACAAAAAAACAAAAACAAAACCCTGGTAATTTTCCTCAAATCAAATGTGGAATAAGACCTGCCGGTGTGTGTTGGCGTTAAGGTTATGTTGTTTTTCCGTGTTTTTCTTTGTTCGTATGTGACTGCATCTCATTGGCTGGCTGTATCTTCCTTGGGGTTGCTTTGTCCTTGGCTATGTGTAGCACCAGGCCTGCTGGGTCTGTGCCTATCACCTTTGCACGTTGCTGTGCATTTCCCTTGTTCCAGTTGTGAGTCCACATTGCTGTCTGTAGTATGGAGATATGTATCTATGAGACCATTGTCCATGTGTGTATCGCTGTGTGTGTGTCGCGGTTGCTGGTGTGTTGGTTTGTGCATCTGTGTCAATGCTGTCCTTGCTCTGTGTGTGTCGCTAACTTGTTGCGCTCGGTCTCCTCTCCCTATTCGCTAGTATGAGCAAGCCGCTGATGCAGAATTAGCCTGGGTTGCTGAGACCAAACGGAAATTGATGGCACTTGGTCCAATTCGTCTGGAGCAAGACCAGACAACAGCCCAGCTGCAGGTCCAAAAGGTACGTGCAATATGCATGCACTACTTTTGCTTGTTGGGTGAAAGGATGGGCAAGACCTTACTTGTTGTCTGGAGCAGCAGGGAGAAGAAAATTGCTCCTTGAATAGAGGTGATGAGTGAAGTGGAACAGCTAATTGGTATGTCAGGTGATATTAATTCATTTGCCTGGAGTAGGGCAAATCATTGATCGTGTAGGAGAGGAAGGTGGTAATTTATTAGCTCAGATTGAGCTGGGGGTGGCTGAGATGAGCTAGAGTAGGACAGGTAAAGCTCAATCATGGGGTGAGTCATTGGGGTGAAGGGATGGAGAGTTTATTGGTTAGGGCATAGCACGATCTTTCTCTAGGGAGGCACGTTACTTTTATAGAGCTGAGACTCGACCTATCCAGAGAACATCAATTCAGCTGGGTTTTTAAGTCATAGAGACACTGAGGTGGTGAATTAAGAATGATCCCTCCAGGACAAGATATGCCTGAATTTTCGAGATACCACAAGAGCTGCATGTTTAAAACGTGGCTGAATTAGACAAACAACTCTTCATATAAAGGTATCTAGCCCTCTAACTGCGGGCCTGCCAGCACTCCAGCTCCACTTCAGGCTAATTTTCAGTTGTTTAGACATCCATGTTTTTAGATGTCTTAGAAGCTATGATATTCCACACATTTTCTTCACTGCTTTATTAGATTCCCTTGTCACCCACCTGAAATCATAGCTCTAATTAGTCTGGGTAGGTGTATGTAGCCCAGTTTCCTTCCACTGTTTTGCTAGCAAACATTTTCTCACCTTAACATGGAACAGGTTTTTTCCTTTTGCACGTTCTCGGATCTAGCTTAGCCTCCGGGAGTGACTTCCTGTGAAACAGTGATGTTCGGCGTCCAGATGCTATTGCGTTAATAGCAGTTATTACTGGATTTGATACCATGTATTGTAAATTTTACATGGTCAGTCTGGTGCCAGCTCACACCCCTGAGCTGTGAGTTCAGAGTGTTTAGACATCTTAGTAACCACTTGGTTTTGGGTGCCCAGCATTAAAAATCATGGTTAGATCATGGTGGCTTCTAAGTTTCTGTCAACACACAAGTCAATTTGAGGGTTCTAGCATAGACCTAACCACCTGGGCAGTCTGTCTGAATGTTGTGAAAAACTGCAAAGTTAATGCCATTAAAGAAGAGTGAACTTCGAATAATGAGGCTACCTGTCAATATTTTAGATCTGCATATCACTGACTTCCCTTCAGTGGAAAATCATCTTTGGTGGCCATAATTGGGGCAAAAACATACTGGATTTTGTATCGTTGGTAAGAGCTGGCCACTACAACACAATTGAGGTCAAACAAAGATTGCAAAGGAAAAAAGACTTGATTGATAAATAAGCTAATAACAGCTGCCTCAGGTGTAGCTTTAAATAAAGAGTTTAGTATCCTTTCCCGGACTTGACAGCAATAACAATAGAAAGTCTCATCGGCTTTTGCAAAAAAAAAAAAAAAAAGGAAAGAAAAAATAATTAGTGTTGTCATAAAGAGAGGAAGTGAACTGTCACATGTGACGTTACATCGAGCTAAACTTGGCTTTTAGCTATTGTGGGTCTATTGTTAATCATGTGGCCCCTTGGAATATAAATGATAGTTGTACGACAGCACCTTTCATCAACAGTCTTGTCTCAAAGTGCTTTAAATGTATGAAATGTAATTCAGCCTCACAACACCCTTGTGAAGTGGGTCAGTAGTAGGAGGGGTGAAAACATTATCTAGTATTTCACTGCAGGTGGGGAAACTGAGGGACAGATCTGGGGAAGTGACTTGCCTAAAGTCACACAGCAAATTAGTGGCAGAACTTGGAATCACAGGCACCAACTTTTTTCTGCGCCGGCGGGTGCTTGTGCCCCCGGCCCCGCCCCAACTCCACCCCTCCCCCAAAGTCTCCGCCCCTCCCTGCCCCTATTGGACCCCTCCCCAAATCCCTGCCCCGGCCCCGCCTCCTCCCCCAAGCATGCCACGTTCCCCCTCGTCCCCCCTCCCTCCCAGGCTTGCCAATTTGTGGCGCAAGCGCTGGGAGGGAGGGGGGAGAAGCAGGACGCGGCAGTGCACTCAGGGCAGGGGGAGGAGGCGGAGGTGGGCGGGGGAGGGGCGGAGCTGCCAGTGGGTGCAGAGCACCCACCAATTTTTCCCCATGGGTGCTCCAGCCCCGGAGCACCCACGGAGTTGGCGCCTATGCTTGGAATAGTTCCCTGACTCTTCTGTAGGGTGCAAAGGTTGGTCTATTGCTACTGGTTCTGTCGCCATCTTGGAGTTTCTGTGTAAGGAGTGAGGCACTGCTGGGTTCATGCACAGTAAAAATGAACTTGCTGTGTGAGCTGCTCCAAGTCTGAACCAGTCTCTAATTTCCACTGGCTTTTCCCAGGCTTCTGAAAGAGATGTTAATTTATTAAGAGTGAAATTCCAAAACACAGTTGAGAAGACAACGCAGTAATCTGCAGGTGAAGTCAGATTACGAGGATGTCACAGGATATTTGATTGAGTGTTTACAGTCTCTGATTTACTGGACCACCTGGTGGTCATTTTCACCAGTCATCTCACCACTTTGGGAGAGTTTCTGAAATCCATTCCCCCCAGTACAAGCACTGTGGGAAGACAAGAAGTTTTGTGGCTTGAAGATAATTCTGATTTTTCTCATTCTGAACGTTTCCTTCCTACAGGCTTTCTCCATAGACATCATTCGACACAAAGACTCTATGGATGAGCTGTTCAGCCAGCGTAATGAGATCTTTGGCACATGTGGAGAAGAACAGAAAGCTTTGCTACAGGTATATCCATGTCTTTGGTACATGTAGACCTCATGAGAGAGAGTCTTACACAGCAGTAATCCTGGCAAGTAATGGATTCAGTACAGGAGGGAGAAAAGCAGCATGCACATTTCCTACATCCATCTATTTCCTTGTATCTTTCTCCTTGATTTAAAATTATTCCATCTCTAATCATGCCAATCAATAATACCCATGGGAGTCGCTTCCCATTTATTAACTTTTTAGTTTTGTTGCAGTGTTTATAAGGGGAAAGTTGTAGGGATCTCAGATACCATTTTGGTTGGCGTTACAGCGTGCAGTCGTGGGACTCCGCTGTTTCCGTTCACAGCATGCGGCTGGCTCGTTTTCTCTGCCCTTGCATTCGTCACCAACTCCACACCCTCCTCCTGTTCCCTCTAGGAGAAAACGGAATCGCTTGTGAAGCAGTATGATGCTGTTAGCCAACTCAACTCAGAGCGCTACGCGTGCTTAGAGCGTGCACAGGTCTTAGTGAACCAGTTCTGGGAGACGTATGAAGAGCTCAACCCGTGGATTGAAGAAACACAGGCACTTATAGCACAGTTACCCCCTCCAGCTATTGATCATGAGCAGCTCAAACAGCAGCAAGAGGATATGAGGGTAAGGAAGAGAGGTTTTTATTTGCATCATTTGCACCAGGTAGAATTGATTCCGCCCTCTGTATAAAATGGAGGCTTCACACTAAAAGGGCCGATGAATAAGGCTAAGATTTTGTGACGGGTATTTTAAGTCCCGGACAGGTCACGGGCAATAACCAAAAATTCACGGAAGCCAGTGGCCTGTCCCTGACTTATTAAAAATAACTATGATGAAATGGGGAAAGAAGAGGGTCCAGCACCCATCGCTGGTGCGAGCTCCAGGGTTCCCCCCACCCACGGTGGCTGAGAGCACGGGGTCCCCCCTGCCGTCGGCAGCAGCTTGGAGCTGTGGGATCTGCCCGTGGTGGCTGGGAGCTGCAGGATCATCTGTGCTGGCTGGGAGCTGCGGGATCCACCTGCGACAGCAGCTGGCAGGGGCACCCCTGCCGGCGGCAGCTGGGAGCTGCAGGGGTTCTCTCTGCCTGCAGTAGCTGGGAGTTGCAGGGAGGCCCCTCCAGTTGACAGCTCCAACTCCACTGCATCGGGGCTGAAGCGAAAATGTCACGGAGGTCTCTGGAAGTCACAGATTCCATGACTTCCATGATCTCCGTAACAAAACCTTAGCCTTATCGATGAGTGTAGTTTGGAGACCAGTAGGTGGCAGGCAGCTATCTAAGCTCTCCAATTTTTGGAGTTTCCACCTGTCTATCACAGTGACATCTGTAGAAATCTAATCCAGATCAGGTATTTGTCACACCCCTAAGAGTTTGTATTTTAAATAGAAATTTTGAATGTAAACCCATGGGAGATTGATCTTCTTTATATTTGTCCTCTGGGTGTAATGATGCCATAGGGTGTGTGTGTGTGTTCTGCTTAAAAGAACAGATGTGCAAAGAAAGAGCAGCTCTTTTATCAGAGTTATCACCTTGGGGGGTGGGAATATCAGCTCCCTTGTGGGGGACGGGTTGGTTTGAAGGTGGGGAAATACTGCTGAGGTCAGTGGGAAAGCCTTCCCGTGGTCCAAGAGATGCCCAGGAAATCGATGGCATGACGTAAATACGCTGTGAATTTGAATGCACATCTATTTTTTCCATCCTGTAGCAACTAAGAGAGTCTATAGCGGAACATAAGCCTCATATTGACAAGCTGCTGAAAATCGGACCGCAGCTGAAGGAGCTCAACCCTGAGGAAGGGGCGATGGTACAGGAGAAATATTTGACCGCCGAGGCCATGTATGCCAGAATTAAAGAGGAGGTGCGCCAGCGAGCGCTAGCACTAGATGAGGCTGTTTCACAATCCACTCAGGTACATTTCTCCTTGCGCACAAAGAAGCCGCAGTTTTGTGTTCGTGTTTATCACAGCTCCCTGGGGACGGTGGGCTCTGAAGTTTACTTCTGTACCATTTCTTATAACTAAAACCCCATTACTGTTCAGATCTGTTCTAGGAAGCCATTTGCTGGCAGGCTGGTGCGTAGTGGGTTGATCTGCATAGTGCTTGCCTGTTCAGGGGCGTCTGGGAAGGCTGGTGCTGATAGATTTGCAAAAGCGGTACAGAAAGAGATTGAATCCTGATGTAAACAGGGTAATAAATGTTTACAGCCTTAATAATGTTCCTCATTAAAAGGGCTTTTTGGCATCTGCCCATGATGGACGGGTCTGGCGAGACTGTGAGTAGCGCTTAGAGAACTGGCTCTTGTTCCTGATAAGCAGGAAACTACTGTATGTATAATGAACAACTACATGGGAGAGTTAATCATCTTCCCTTGTATATAGGCTCTGTGGAGGAGCCCTAAAAGGGAAGAACTATGTGAAAGGAAGGGCAGAGATTGTACAAATTAAAGTGGAGAAAGGATGTGAAGAACTTCTGTTGCATGTAACTGGGATTAGCTTTTGTAGCTATGTTTCACTTCAGCTAATATTTACTGTAGCACAGTTTTGTCGTCACGTCTGGGTTATTTATTCCTGCGTTGTTTAGTCACTTCTCTTGGTTTGCACTTGTATTAACTCCAAGTTTTTCCCCCCCACACACACCTTCCGTCTCATCTCTCACTCACATTGTGGAATGTGTTATCTTTGTGTGTTGCTGCCTGTTCCTGTCTTCCCCACATGGTCCCATTTCATTGTTGTGTTGACCGCGCCCCGCCATTGCAGATCGCAGAGGTAAGCCTCACCACGTTAGCTGTTCGTTTACATTCTCATTCTTCGGGCTAGATGAGTCTTAATTCATTTGATACCCAGATTTCTACTGTATTATATCTCTGTATGCAGTTCAATAGAACCTGCTAGGAACAAACTCAGACACAGTGAAATTCCGTTTCGGTTGGAGAATTAAAGTCCTTAACTCTTTCGTTTTGTTGCAATGTGCAAATTGAAGTTCCACTTTATAGTGAGCTTCTGCTTAGAATTCAAGTGTTCTGTAGGGAAGAAATCATTTTACTATCAAAGGGATCTACGCTGAAGCATATTCTGCCTTAGCGGGCATGACTGGTTGGTTCACCCACGTTTGTTAGTTTTAAGACAGTCTAGTGACGATAGAGTTTGCACCTAGAATCTATTTCCTTTTTCTCTGCCGTTATAATGTGAAACTCAGTGGGAACAAGAGGCACTCTTATTGTGTGAGAGTAGCAAGTCCAGTTCCGTGGGCAGACATCTAGTTCTAATAACTTTCCCTTATTGCCCTTCGTTCTGTCTTGTAAACACTAGATTATCTTTAATGCTAACTTTAACAATGCCAAATCTCCTTCCTTTATCAGTAAGATCAGCCAAAGCAACAGCAGAAACCTGAATCCCAAGCAGCACAGCGTCCCATTCTCTCTTCTTTCCCATACACACATGCTTTCCACCAGGTGGTTGCAGTCGAGTTGGGAGTTGAGATGGTTTCTGTGCCAGGCTCCCCTGAGCTGAGGCCCCTGTGGAGCCAAACACACGCAGGTTACAGCTAATGTGTTGGCACATGGATCAGGACTAGTGTGACTGAGTCTTCCTATGCCCGTTCTGTGGCACTGCCCTTTGGAGGGAAGGGGATGTCAGTTCAACTTGAATTTTGTGGGTTTGGGTACAATAACAAGCTGCTGCTGCATTTGGTTTGCGGTTTCCTGTGCCCTCTCTGTAGGCTTAGCTAACCGCAAACTCCTGCGACCACCGCAGAATGCAGTTGTTAGCGACGAAACCAGTGACAGTCATCAAATTGGAGGCTGCAGGTGTAATGGGCATTCTAGGAAACATTAATTCTCTTTAACAAAAGAGAGCACTTTGCCTGCTCTTAACATTATGGTGCATACATTGGAGTAATTCAGTGCCGTACAGTCCTCTAACCTGCCTGATGGACTTGCCTTTGTTCAGTTCCACGATAAGATCGAGCCTATGCTGGAGACGCTGGAGAACCTTTCCTCCCGCCTGCGCATGCCGCCCGTGATCCCAGCTGAAGTTGATAAAATCAGGGAGTGCATCAGTGAAAACAAAAATTCCACCATGGAGCTGGAAAAACTGCAGCCAACCTTCGAGGCGCTGAAACGCCGTGGGGAAGAGCTGATCGGGCGATCGCAGGGGGCAGACAAGGACCTGGCAGCCAAAGGTATCGCACGGAGGTGCCGGAGACGTCTCACGTCTGCTCAGAGAGGCAGTTTGTTATATTTAGCGTATCTAGGATGGCAAGTTTCTCTCATAACCACAATGTATCTTGTTTATCGGGAGACTGGTATTGATAAAGCAATAAGGAGCATTTGACTGCTCAGTGATGGGTCCAGATCCAGCCCAGTTCAGAGGGAACTGCAGACTGTTACCCCGTGACAGCTCTCAGGGGGGTCTATTCCCAGTGAATTGGTTTCAATTCAGGCCTTGAAGGGGGGCGGAAATGTCCACATCGCAAAACCACCAATACGATTGGCACCTTTGTTGGCAGTCTTGGGCGCGAGCCCAAGGACTGAATGAGCATAGAGAGGTGGTCAGGTATGGGGCGAGCACGTGGGCAGGCTTGTAACTGTTCTGTGGATAAATAAAGGCTTTATATCTGTATCTTGGTGTTTGTCACATCTTCATCCAGCTTCTTTCTAAGTTCGTATTTCTGGCACTCTTGGCCATTTTAATTCTTACCTCAGGGTAAGACTACACGGCAAAAAAAGCCCCCACAGCAGCGAGTCTCGGCGACCAGGTTGACCGGTTCAGGCTCCCGCTATGGCGCTAAATATAGCCAGGCAAACGTTGGGGGTTAGGCTGGTGCTCGGGCTCTGAAACCCACCCCCCTTCTCAGGCTTCAGAGCCAGAGCGCCAGCCTGAGCCTGAACATCTCCACGGCTGTGGGAATCCCCATCGTCCAAAGCCTGAGTCTGCAGGTCTGGGCTCTGAGACTCAATGCTGCAGGTTGTGGAGGGTTTTTTTGCTGTGTAGACAAACCCTTAGACCTTTCTCATCATAACATTTGTATGCAGATGCTTTAATTAGTAACTGGAGATTGCTGGTCAGAACAGGGTAAGAATAAAGAGTCCTGACTCGTTGTTTTTTCCCCCCCCTCCAGAAATCCAGGATAAGCTGAATCAGATGGTGTTTTTCTGGGAAGACATCAAGGCTCAGGCAGAGGGACGTGAAAGTAAGTTCCTCGATGTCCTGGAGCTCGCAGAGAAATTCTGGTATGAAATGGCAACCCTCCTGACTACTGTCAAAGAGACGCAGGATATTGTTCACGACCTGGAGAGCCCAGGCATTGACCCATCAATCATCAAGCAGCAGGTGGAGGCAGCAGAGGTGAGGACTGTGGACAAGTCATTCCACATAGGCCCCGGCGGTGCTACAGCTTGTAACCATGTTTGGGTCTCAAATGAAGATATGGCCAAATGTTGTTGTACCCCAGTTTTGTGAGCACCCGACATGGTTACAAATCATGCTGTCGTTTTATTTAGAAACCATGGGAGAGCCATGATTTGGTGGGGATGGGGGAGAGTATTTTGAGATATTGTTTCGTTTCAAGTGGAAAAAATAACGGCCTGTACCAGAGACTGAAACAGTGCAAAGATCATCTGAGCTGCAACTACGTTGGGGAAAACGTTTGCCAAGCAAGTGTTCAGAGCTGTCCGCCACCCTGTTTAGCGCATAATTGTTCCCATGGTTCTGCTCCCAATGTGGGCTGGATCTGTCTAGATTGTGAGATGCAGATTACATTCCAGTTAGACTGAAAGCTACTGTAGAATAAAATGATAATAGTGGATGGACAGCAACACTCATCTCTATTTGGAATCACGTGGTAGAGTCCATTTTGGATGTTTGCATAGTTTGACTCAGGGTTTTTTGTTTGTTTTTTAAATATGTATACATCTCACCCCGGCGTACTTGTACGTGCCACTCCCATTTTATAACTAGTCTGACTTTGGTTTAGAAATGCTGGCTCTCTGACAGCCTGTTTAATTCCTGGTTTCGTAAAACACTCCGAAAACTATATAACTTGCAGATAGGGTCACCATCTTTCCAGTTCAGACAAATGCAGAGGCGGTTTTTACCTTGTTTTTCCAATCTGCTTGCAAATGGTGACGGCATCCCATGCATCAGACAATGTAAGAAGTGTGGATTGGACTCAGTTACTGTGGTAGATAATGAAAACACATACCTGCTTCTTAATGGGATGCACACCTGTTGGGTTGAGGACTAATTAGTCTCAGTCTTCAACCAAAATGCAAAACATTAGCCGGTGTAATCTCTGTACTCTAGCTCCCACTGCCTGCACCGTCAAATGGAGTTTTGGAATAGCATTTACTAAACAAACCTATTTTTTAATTCATTGCACTCTCTGAATATAGACGATCAAAGAGGAAACTGATGGTGTGCATGATGAACTGGAGTTTATTCGTGTGCTTGGAGCTGAATTGATTATGGCCTGTGGTGAAACTGAGAAACCAGAAGTGAAGAAAAGCATTGATGAGGTAGGAAAACCAGCAGCTCAGAAGTCAGGTAAAAGCCATGTGAAAGGCCGCGTTGGCTCAGATGGAATAGTCTACTGAATTTGGGGGCAATCCTGTGTTTTGCAGATGAACAATGCATGGGAAAACCTAAACAGAACCTGGAAGGAGAGGCTAGAGAAACTGGAGGAGGCTATGCAGTCTGCGGTGCAGTATCAGGATACGCTGCAGGTGAGGTAGCTGTTGGTGGTTCTTTGTACTGTGTGGACCAGCAGCCCGTTGTGCTAGGCGCTGCGTGAGCACAGAACAAAAAGATTGTCAGCTCTTTGGGGCAGTGACAATCTAAGTTAGGCCCCGTGTACAATGACCCGCTGAAAGCAGAGCATTCAGTCAGCATTTCTTCTGCTTCTCTGGTGACAATTTGAAGTTGACCCGGCCTGCCTTCACCCTCTCAAATAGTTATACATTTTGGGGTGGGGGCGGCAAGGGATGGGGGAAATGTGCCTGATCCTAGTCTGCTGCGTATGCTGCGGTCAGTGGAAGGAAGGAGGTCACTAAGCAGTGTGCTTGTGGAACCTGAAAACTACCCATCGGTTTGCCTTGAAAGAGAAGCTCTATTGATTAGTCCAAGGATCGCACAGGCTGCCCCCAAGCTCTGCTGATGGCCTGTGGAGCGGGTGTGGCGTGCCTCGTCCAATGATGGTGGAGGTTTGATTTTCCTAATTGTGTGTGTGTGTTCCTCTTAGGCAATGTTTGATTGGCTGGATAACACTGTGATTAAGCTGTGCAACATGCCACCTGTCGGCACTGACCTCAACACTGTTAAGGAGCAGCTGAACGAGATGAAGGTAAGCGTGCTACATTAGACACGGTTCTCCAGGGCTTGGTCTGTGTTGGAGGCAGAGTTCTGCAGTTTGTTTGTTTCATTTTTTTTGTTTTGTTTTGTTTCCCCTTCCACGCTTTGGCAGGAGTTTAAAATGGAGGTTTACCAGCAGCAGATTGAAATGGAGAAGCTTAATCACCAAGGCGAACTGATGCTAAAAAAAGCGACGGATGAGACAGACAGAGACATCATCAGGGAACCGCTGACAGAGCTGAAACATCTCTGGGAGAACTTGGGCGAGAAGATTGCTCACAGACAGGTATGGAGAGGGTGGGCTGCCAAAACCCAGGGCTGAAAATAAACCTAAGTCGTCAGCGTCATCCTCCTCTTCCTGCTCCCTCCTGATTAACATTTTCTTTGTTACCTTTGAACAGCACAAGTTAGAAACTGCTCTACTGGCGCTTGGTCAGTTCCAGCATGCGTTAGCAGAACTGATGGCCTGGCTGACCCATACGGAAGAGTTGTTAGATGCGCAAAGACCAATCAATGGTGACCCAAGGGTCATTGAAGTAGAACTTGCCAAACACCATGTACGTACTCTGTGTTCTGCCTTTTTATCTGGTCTTAAAGGGGACGATGGCTCCCGGGAAGTTATTTGCATTGATTTGTTTCCTTGGGATAGTGCTGGAGTTAGCAGAACATTTTAGAGGAGTGTGTCTTGACGTTACCCAATCCACCCTGTGCAGGTGCTGAAGAATGATGTGTTGGCTCACCAAGCAACTGTGGAGACAGTAAATAAAGCCGGCAATGAGCTCCTGGAATCCAGTGCGGGAGACGACGCAAGCAGCCTGCGGAACCGGCTGGAGAAATTGAATTCCTGCTGGGAGTCTGTCCTGCAAAAAACGGAGGAGAGGGAGCAGCAGCTGCAGTCAACGCTTCAGCAGGTCGGTGAGCTTGTTCTGGAGACGGAAATGTTCATGCTTGCAGAAGAGATCCGCAGAGGGTGTCCGAGTTGGCTTGGTGTCTCTTTCCAGGGTGAAGGGTAGAGGAGGTGATGTATAGTCTTGTCTTCACTGCTAGAATAGGTGGTGCTACCTCAGGGTAAGTAACTCATGTGAGCTGTCCCAAGATGACAGGGCTCTTTAGTTTTACCTTGAGGTAAACTAGGTGAGGACACCACTATGCCCCCACCTGGGATTAACCTCGCCTCGTTACCTCATGATGGAACTATAAAGTACCTCGTCTTTGCTGTCTTTTGACCTTGGGATAACTCACATGTATTAGTTACCCCACCCCCACCCCGGTGAAAAGGACACCTTTTTCAGCCCCGAAGACCAGGCCATAGATGGGAGGCGCAAACGGTCTGTAAATAGCATGTTACTTCTTTCCAAACCAAAGATGCGTTCGTTCCGAGGGGAAGTCCTGCTCTTTCAGACGAGCCTTTTCTCTCTGAGAACTCAGCTCTGTGTGTGAACTTGCTGAAATGGTTGTATTGTTGAAAAAAATATGACAATATTTTTAGTGCCTTTGTAAAACTCTTCTCTGCCTCCTCATCCACCAGTGTTAAACCTGAAAGCCAGGCAATGGTTGCTGGTGTCATCTGATCCCTGGCTGATTTTGTGTTCCTTAACAGGCCCAGGGTTTCCATGGCGAGATTGAAGACTTCCTCCTCTGGCTAACAAGAATGGAGAGCCAACTGTCTGCATCAAAGCCCACAGGAGGTTTGCCAGAAACTGCCCGTGAACAACTCAATGCCCATATGGTAAAGATTTCAAATGCCTCTAATTCAACTAACTTCTCTCTGAAATGTCAGCATAGAAACATGTCTGTGCCGCATGGTGTAGTCCAGTGGTTCTCAAACTTCTGTACTGGTGCCCCCTTTCACATAGCAAGCCTCTGTGTGCGACCCCCCTGTCAAGGCTGTATCCCCACTTTGAACTTTAGGGTACAAGTGTGGGGGCCTGCATGAGGACTTCTAAGCTTAACTACCAGCTTAGTTCTGGTCCGCTGCCACCATTCCCTTCCCTGGGAAGCTTTTAGAAACTTCTCACCAATTCCCTGGTGAATACAGATCCAAACTCCTTGGATCTTAAACAAGGAGAAATTGACCCTTCCCCCCTCCTTCCTTTCACCAACTCCTGGTGAATACAGATCCAAACCCCCTTGGATCTTAAAACAAGGAGAATTTGACCCTTCCCCCCCTCCTTCCTTTCACCAACTCCTGGTGAATACAGATCCAAACCCCCTTGGACCTTAAAACAAGGAGAAATCAATCAGGTTCTTAAAAAGAAGGCTTTTAATTAAAGAAAAAGGTAAAAATCATCTCTGTAAAATCAGTATGGAAAATAACTTTACAGGGTAATCAAACTTAAAGAGCTCAGAGGACCCCCCTCTGTCTTAGGTTCAAAGTACAGCAAACAAAGATAAACACTCTAGTAAAAGGTACATTTACAAGTTGAGAAAACAAAGTAAAACTAAGACGCCTTGCCTGGCTTTTTACTTACAAGTTTGAAATATGAGAGACTTGTTTAGAAAGATGGGGAGAACCTGGATTGATGTCTGGTCCCTCTCAGTCCCAAGAGCAAACAACAACCTTAAACAAAGAGCACACCAAAGCCTTTCCCCCCCCCCCCCCCCCCCCCGCCAAGATTTGAAAGTATCTTGTCCCCTTATTGGTCCTTGGGGTCAGGTGTCAGCCAGGTTACCCGAGCTTCTTAACCCTTTACAGGTAAAAGGATTTTGGAGTCTCTGGCCAGGAGGGATTTTATAGTACTGTACACAGGAGAGCTGTTACCCTTCCCTTTATAGTTATGATACCCCCTCATAAATTAAAAACACTTTTTAACATATTTAACACTATTATAAATGCTGGAGGCAAAGCGGGGTTTGGGGTGGAAGTTGACAGCTCACGACCCCCCCCCCATGTAATAAGCTCATGACCCCCTGAGGGGTCCCGACCCCCAGTTTGAGAACCCCTGGTGTAGTCTAATGGGGAATGGGATGAGTGTTTCTTTTGCCACTTCTCTCTCCAGGGTTACAGAGGACCATCAGGTTTCCCACTATCTTAATGAATGAACTGCTTACCTCTACTGATAGCATGATGATAAATATCTCACTGTCAATTTGCTGTGTGTCCTAACCCCAGTGTCTCCACAAACTTGGAGTCTAGAGAACTTCAAATCCCTGATACAGTCTCTCTGTCTCTAATATTTCAATGGTGGTTTGGTGTAGGAGCTGTATGCCCAACTCAAAGCCAACGAAGAGGTCTACAGTCAGCTGTTGGCCAAGGGGCGATTGATCCTGCTAAGCCGCGATGACTCTGGCTCTGGCTCAAAGACGGAGCAGAGCGTCACGCTGTTGGAACAGAAATGGAACTTGGTCAGCACCAAGATGGAGGAGAGGAAGGTAATGTTTTGAGCCAAAATATGATCCATGTTTACTATGAAAGATATGGCTTGAAAGTAAAATGCCATTAGTTCCCTGCTGCAGTAATGCTGTCTCCAGAACGCAGGTTTATTGCAATAAGCCGAATCAGCAATGTGCTTCAGACACCCAAGGTCAGAGCTTTTAGATCAGTTCTTTTAGATAATTTCTCTCCTGATTACATATGCTTAGCATGCCTTCTGACATAGGTATCATCAGTGATGTCTGACATCGAAGTGTTAACTGTATGGCTAGTTACCAGAGCAGGGTAAATCTTAGAGAGAAAATGAAAGTACAATGAAATGTGAGTGAACATAAGAGAGAGGCTGTTATACAAGAAATAAAAGAAGATATGAAGAGCATTATCCAGTTCTGAAAAGCAAAGATACACTGCTTCTTCTTAAGAGACAACAGGCCAAATTCTCTGCTGACCTAATTCCATGGTGCTGGTACTTTGGTCAGCGATAAGTTCTCACATAAAATGAGAGAAACTGGCCTCTACCCAGGCCAGTCTCCTTTCCGCGGAACAGCTTCTCTCATGGAGGCTTGTTTCCTAGGAAGCTCTGATGGCGACACAGCCACTTGTGTGTTGGTTATCGAGCTGTCTCCTCTTTCATGTACAATTCCTGTCCGTGTGTTTCAGAAGAAACTGATTCTGACACAGCCACTTTCACTGAAATCTCCTCTACTTGGTAAACAAGTCATGTTCTTTGCTTGAACTGATGAGTTCCCATTAGAGAGCTCATTTCATCTTAGAGTACAATACATGTCTTTGTCTGCAAAGCCTCACATTGTGAACTTGGTGCTCTCTTTGTGTTTTCCCCCCCCCCTCTTATTAAAATGCAGTCGAAGCTGGAAGACGCTCTCAACCAGGCAACAGAGTTCCAGAATTCCCTACAGGACTTCATTAACTGGCTGACCCTAGCAGAGCAGAGTTTAAACATTGCCCCTCCACCCAGCCTTATCCTAAATACCGTGCTGTCTCAGATAGATGAACACAAGGTAACTTTGGGGAGCTGGAGTTCTGTGTCACACTCTGATTCTGTTTTACAAAGCAAAAGTTCGTTGCAAGCCATGCTCAGTGCTTTCTGTGTATGGGAGAAACTCGGAGACATTTCCATGTTTTTTCTTTAAATGAGAATAAATCTTCGTTACTCCAGGTTTTTGCCAATGAAGTCAATGCTCACCGGGACCAGATCATTGAGCTGGATCAAACAGGGAACCAGCTGAAGTTCCTCAGTCAAAAGCAAGATGTGGTTTTGATAAAGAACCTGCTGGTCAGTGTCCAGTCCCGCTGGGAGAAAGTCGTCCAGCGTTCCGTGGATAGAGGCCGAGCTCTTGACGATGCAAGAAAACGGGCTAAACAGGTGAGGGAGGTGAAAATGGTTGTAGAGGACCCGGCGATATTGCTTATCCTCTAGCTTTCAGAACCTAAGTGTCTCAAGCCTTCAGAAGGCCTGGAAGACACAAACATCAAGTTCTAACTCCTCTCCCCTTTTGTGCAATTTCAGTTCCACGAAGCTTGGAAAAAGCTGGTTGATTGGCTGGAAGATGCAGAGAATCACCTGGACTCTGAGCTGGAGATTTCCAATGATCCAGACAAAATCAAACTGCAGCTCTCCAAGCACAAGGTAGAGGGTTTGTTTTCATGCCAGCTGTGATGAATGCCCTCAAGTGTGGGTTAGTTGGACGGGAAGAGAAACCACCTCTCAGTCAAAGCAGTGCAACACAGTCACTTTTCTACAATCTGAGGGGAGAGATGATCCAGTAAGAGGAACGGCATACTCCACGCTTTAGTTGAACGTTACAGTAGCATAGTTACAAAGTTGTACACGAGAGGCATTTATCCCACTAAGCTATTCACTCACAAGTTTTTATGCATTCTAAAGACATTTCCTTTGTGCCCTTCTCTGGTTGTAAAACTCAGGAGTTCCAAAAGACCCTCGGTGGAAAACAGCCTGTTTACGACACCACGATCCGGACGGGCAGAGCCCTCAAAGAAAAAGCTGTGTTGCCAGATGACACTCAGAAACTGGACAACCTCCTTGGAGAAGTGCGGGACAAGTGGGACACAGTCTGCGGAAAATCTGTGGAAAGGTGAGAGGAACATTTGTTGCAACGGTGAAGGACCAGAGATGGGATGATCCTGTGAAGTTTGATTTATATCACACACTGTAAATGTGCTGTTGAGAATATGGATGTAGGCCACAGAGCAGAGATGATGCCAGGCATGGCATCAGAAATGTAAACTGAATGTCCAGCCAGACCTCCGTAAGGAGATCGATCCAGGTGATGCTTAATCTACAAGGAGGCTTTGTCTTTCGGGGATTTGCCATGATGATGATAACATCAGAAAGATGGGCGGAAAAAGAAACACTTTCCAATTCAACTGCAAGCAGCGTTGATATTCTGGATGGAAAGTTCGTACACATGTCCTTTGATGCTCTCTTTGCAGGCAGCACAAGCTGGAAGAAGCCCTGCTGTTTTCTGGTCAATTCATGGATGCGCTGCAGGCCTTGGTGGACTGGCTGTACAAGGTGGAGCCCCAGTTGGCTGAAGACCAACCAGTCCATGGTGATCTGGATCTGGTCATGAACTTGATGGATGCTCATAAGGTAAGAGTGGGGTTTACCAGCTGCCCTTTGGGAAGTGAAAGTAACTTTAGTTCCCCATCCACTGCATAACAGAAGTACCAGGCTTATAGCCTCTCGGCAAGGTGTGTGCTGTAACGCTGCATACTCTGCTGTGCAGCTTTGATTTCCATTGAGTAAATGTCTGGGAGACGGATTTGAAAAATGATATCGCTGTTTTGGAATTGTAACATAAACCTTCAGTTCTGCTCTGTTCTACCTTGGATTTTCGAGGAGAGAAGGGTAAAGTTTCTATGCTTCTGTAAACTCCCCTTTGGCAGTATTCATCAGGAGGTCTCAGATGTGAGTGCTTTCACTTCTGGGTTAGGTCAGAGGTTCAAATCCCAGGTTAGAACTTGGGCTCCTGTTCCAAACAGCTACTGCATTGGAGTGAATGGTGATGTCCTATTAAGCATGCCATCCTTCAAGTGAGAGATTAAACCATGATTCCTTCTGCGACGCTCTGATGGTTGCCCAGATACAAGTTAAAGATTCCCGTACTGCTCTCAGAAAGAGTAGAGGATAACTTTGGTATCCAGGCGGACAGTCTCAATAAAACAAGCTCAGCTGTCTCCAGCTTTGGGTGGTGTACTGCTGACGGTGTGAGTGTGTTATGGTGTAACCCACTGGTGCGTGTGTAACCTGAGTGTGAGCAGATCTGTAACTTACACTCACCAGTGGGTTACAATAATCTATGGTGCCTATATAATCTATTCATAGGCACCGACTCCATGGGTGCTCCGGGCGTGAGCACCCACGGGGAAAAATTAGTGGGTGCTCTGCACACACTGGCAGCCAAGCTCCCCCCACGCCCCACCTCCTCCTCCGCCGCCTCCCCTGAGCGCGCACGTCCCAGCTCCTCCACCTACCTCCCAGTGCGTCCGCCTTGCCGCCACCAAACAGCTCTTTGGCGGCGTGCTGAGGGGGGGAGGAGCGGGAACACGGCGCAGTCATGGACGAGGCGGGGGCAGGGATTTGGTGAAGGAGTCAGAATAGGGGCAGGGAGGGGGCAGAGTTGGGGCAGGGACTTTGGAGAAGGGGTTGGAATGGGGGCAGGGCAGGCGTGGAGGTGGGGCCGGGGGCAGAGGGCGGTTGAGCACCCACCAGCCGGAGCAGAAGTCAGCGCCTATGAATCTATGTATAACCAATTCTGTTTCAAGGAAAATAAATGATACTAGAGGAAAAATGCCCAAATTGAAGCATTTCAAGTGGGGTTTGGTGGAAGAAAGCAAACCACCCGTTCAACTTTATATACCCTGTATTGTCAGACTTTAAACACTTCAAGCCTGTGCTGCCCCTTTTCTGTAGAGAACAAGAGGCAGACCCATGATGGACCTTTCTCTTCTCTCTTGGCAGGTTTTCCAGAAGGAACTGGGGAAGCGCACGGGCACCGTGCAGGTGCTCAAGCGCTCGGGCCGAGAGCTCATCGAGAACAGCCGGGACGACACTACGTGGGTTAAAGGGCAGCTTCAAGAGCTGAGCAATCGATGGGACACCGTGTGTAAGCTCTCGGTGTCCAAACAGACCCGGCTGGAGCAGGCCTTGAAGCAGGTGAGGAGAAAGAGGCTTCCAAGTTCACTTTCGCTTTCAGGGTTTTATATATGGCTCTGAACCTGTACAAATTAAAGGGGGAGTCTTGTCAAGAAAAGAACCAGAAATGTGTGTTCTGGAGCTCTGTACAAGCATTTGCCATCTTCCGGGGGGGAAATGTGATGGGACACTATCTCTGCCCTCTGAGAGCTAGGTACAATTCCCAGTTCTGCCACAGACACCCTGTGTGACCTGTGGCAAATCACTTAATCTCTGTCTCAGTTCCGCTTTTGTAAAATTGGGATAATACATCCCTACCACACAGGGACTGTTGTGAGGATAAATTAACGTCTAGAGTCACTGTCATGGGATCACCTCACTGTGAGAATACAGATCATTAGAATTCTCAACCTCCAGTGTTTATAGCTATTGTGCAACTGGAGTGGTCCAGCAGATAACAGTCAGAATGAGAGAGCAGCTCTGAGGGTCTCAGTTATTCAAAAAAAAAAGAGAGCGTAGAAGAATAAAAGCCTTGATTGGAAAAGCAGAGATGAAGGGAGGGCCGCATTGATACGCAATGTGGGCAAATCAGAAGGGAATGGTGATAAGAAACTATTCAGAGCTATATGAACAATACGAGAGGGTGGAGTAAACTTAAGGCTAGGAAGGATAAAAAGATGCTGAGGTTGTATTTTGATCCATAGTAGTTAATATATGGAATAAATGACCAAAGGTAACAAAATGAGCAGAGTACACAAATAGCTTTAAGAAGGGAGTTAGTTCACTTTTTCAGTGCAGCTAACGCAAGGGGAAGGGAACAGACTACTTGACCAACTCTAGTTGTTTTGTTTATTTGTGTCACTGCAGCGCCTACACGCCCCAGGCATGCAGCAGGATCTCACCGTGCTAGGCGCTGTACAAACACAGAGCAAAGACAGTCTGGTCTTTTATTTCCTCTGTTCCTATTAGAGACACTGCTGTGCCTTGCTTCTTGAATGGTGGGTAGAGACTCAGGCCGTGTAGAGATTCTAGGAGTCACTCATTGCATCCGTCTCTTGGTGCTGTTTCAGGCAGAGGAATTCCGGACGGCAGTCCACATGCTGTTGGAGTGGCTTTCCGAGGCAGAACAGACCCTGCGCTTTAGGGGAGCTCTGCCTGATGATGCTGAAGCGTTGCAGTCACTCATTGACATACACAAGGTAACCAGTCGCTCAGGAATGTGAGAAAACGTGGACTTAGCATGTGTGTCGACACTGCCGGGTAAGGCCAGGGTTAGCAGAGCTTCGAGTCGGCAGACCCTGGGTTTGTTAACCTAGGGTTTGAGCTTCAACACTCATTTGTAACCCCAGGTTAGGAATTGTTGAACCCTTTCTGGGGCTCCAACGTTATGCAGGCCCAAGTCCGACCCCCCATATCCCAGACTTCCTAGTGCCCTCCCAAAGTGTGGCTACCTCTAGCCTTTCTTTGTGGTGCAGTGTGGGAAAGCTTGACTGTCCAGAGGACAAAGAAAGTCAGTCCGTGGGATTGGGGGATAACTTTTAGCAGACTCCCAGAGAATGAGTCCAGAGGGGCTGTGTCTGTGTTGCGGGGCAATAGGGCTTGAACCTGGGTCCCAGCTTGACTCAGGCTTGGACTCTCCTCCCCCGTTGGGTCCTGGGTCCAAGCTCTGGGTTCGCGCAATGTGTGTGTCGCCGGAATGGGGATTAGGTTTGAGCCTGAGTTCAAACCCTGGGCTTACACTGCTGTGCTGACATATCCAGAGCTGCCCTTAATGAAAAGATGTGTGCCAGGAACAAAGGGCGGTAACTAACGTCTCACTGTTAGGCAGCAGGAGTGAGACGTGTGGGCAAGATATTTTCCAAACAAGAGATTTGGATCTTGTTACATAGCTACATGGCCTGAGTTGGGCTGGAGTTGTAATACCAGGCACTGGTGGGTAGGGAAAATTACCTGTGCTCTATAAACCTAGAATGAAAATAACTTTAACCCAAAACTCTGAAGTCACTTTATTTTGGAGTTTAAATGGGGGGATTTTAAGGGTTGGGTGAAAGGGACCAGATTGTCTCTGTTGGCGTGACAGCCGTTGTTGTTTCTGTGGAATCTTGCTGTCTAGGAGTTCATGAAGAAAGTGGAAGAAAAGAGAGTGGATGTGAACGCGGCGGTGGGGATGGGAGAAGTTATCCTGGCTGCGTGCCACCCGGACTGCATCACCACAATTAAACACTGGATCACCATCATCCGAGCCAGGTTTGAGGAGGTGAGTCACAGAGGATCCTGTCTACTTGAGCAGAGGGAAGGTCTTTCTCGTCACTGCTGAGAAATAGGGCCAGTAATAGAATCAATGATCAGTGTCTTCTTTTGGACGTTTCTCTGTGGGGAAGTTCTCCGGCCTGTGTTATACAGGCGGTCAGACAAGATGATCACAGTGGAACCTTCCTGCCTTGGAACCTATGAAGCAGCAGGACATGTAAATGGGTTACTCTCCTGAATTATAGATGTCCTAGTCCTGTCCTCTTGGATCAGTTCTCACAAGTCAATGTGCATCAGCCAGTGAACCAGTAGGAGTGGTGGCTGCCTTGTTTTCCTTATGAGTATTGTTTTCCTTCTCCGGAGGGAGAGCTTCACAGAGTAAGTGCCTTTGTTTCCCATGCTGACGGCTATTCTTGTGGATGTTTCCATCAGGTTTTGACCTGGGCACAGCAGCACCAGCAAAGGCTCGAGACTGCGCTTTCAGAATTGGTGGCTAATGCGGAGCTCTTGGAGGAACTCTTAGCGTGGATTCAGTGGGCTGAGACCACACTGATCCAGCGGGATCAAGAACCAATGCCACAAAATATCGATCAGGTCAAAGCCCTCATCTCCGAACACCAGGTAACTCCATTGCTGAGATCTGCCGACTTCCTGTCTACCCTGCTCCTGGGGCAGGGCTTGCGAGTCTGACAGGCAGCAGGGAGGCTGAACATTTTGTCACAACCACCTTTCTGGGGAAGAAGTTGAGTTTACTTTTATTACAGCCACATGTTGTCATCCAGACCTGTCACTTTTAAACAAGTCTAGGAACTGTGTTCCACTCAGCCCAGGGAGCAAAATATCAGGCCTGGAAATCAAAGCCACAGGTGTGGAATAACTTTACCACAAAGCCACATAGCTAGTGTTCAGTATGTACTTGTGCGTCTGCTACGGGCTTGGAGTTTCTCAGCAGGAATCTAGAGCGACAGCAACTTGAAGTTGAGAAGATGATAAATGTTACAGTTCTTTTCCCCCTTTTGCCTTTAACAGGCCTTTATGGAGGAGATGACACGAAAACAGCCGGACGTGGACCGGGTCACTAAGACGTACAAGAGGAAAGCCACAGAACCAGCTCATGGACCCTTCATTGAGAAATCCCGCAGCAACAGTATGTTTGCAAATTATTGCTCCGTGCATCCTCCGCAGGAATGCATGCTGAGATAGAGGGGAAAACACACAGGAAACTGGCGCTAATTCTCAATTAGAAATACACCCTGCTTTGCCAACCACTTGGAATTGGCTGGGAATTGCCAGGGTATGAGGAGGGGGAAATGAGGTGGCATTTGCAATAGTGGCTGACACATGCCAGGAGCTTGATTATTCTTTGCCTTTCTGCCATCCAAAGACTCTGATGGCTCTGATTTGAGTTTACAGCGATTTGGCTTATTTCAGAGTGCTGAAAAGTTTGTACTGTATTTAACTGCTCCGGTTCTGATTCTAGTTGCTCTAGCATGACCATTTCCTCATGTATGATTCTTGCAGCAGAAAAGCCCTGTTCGCTCTAGTTCAGGAAGAGGAAACCAAAGGGAAAAGGAACACCGGAGTTGCTGGGGGTGGGGACTGCCAATTAATGGTGTCGGTAAAACTGCAGTACCGCCAGTACTGTTGTGCTGAACATTTCTTAATCTCGTATTTTCTTTTTTAAAAGCTGCCAGCTTATGGGAAAGCCTGTGAGAGATTTTCTATTTGAAAAACAAACAAAGCTGTTGTCTTTTTTTTCTTGGATCATCCAAACCCCACATCCTGCAATATCCCATGTGGCATATTTTTCTTTCTCTAGGGAAATCCTTGAGTCACACTGCCCCTCCTCCCATGCCAGTTCTCTCCCAATCGGAAACGAAGAACCCCCGGATTAACCAGCTCTCCGCACGCTGGCAACAGGTCTGGCTGCTGGCGCTGGAGCGCCAGCGGAAGCTCAATGACGCTCTGGATAGACTGGAGGAGGTAATGACCCCATTATGCTGTTAAACAAGGGGTAGTTTGTGGGGGGAAAGTGTTGTTTACTGTACTCCCAAGAGAGAAGAGCAGAGAGCTGCCTCTTGAACTGCATTGGGCATGTCATGGGTTATGACTGGCCTAGGCCTAAAAACGCCAACAAGAAACGTCTCTGCTAAAATAGTGCAGCTGAAAACCATATTAGTAACCGCAGGTTAACCGGACTGCTTTGTGCTACTAAAGTCAGTACTTCTATTGCTAATGAAAGTCAGACCGGGTTGGAAGTAATAATATTAGTCTTAAAAATATAGTGCTACTATGTATATTTTTTTCCAAAACCTCTAATGTGATTTTTGTTTTTGTTTATGCTTTACAAAGCAGCTATGCCCAGAAGTGAGTGTTTTTGTTTTTTGTTGCTTTTTCTGTAGGTCAGTTCGGTTGATCCGTATGAACGTTTTTCTTTGTTACTTTCAACTCTGGGGCTTTTTTAAAAGCACTAAGATGTTGTTGCTTTGAGTCACTCTGAGCTCTTCTTAGCTGAAGGGCTCCTGAAAATCAGTCCTAAATGTGCTAAAAACCTCAGCTTCAGTAACTGAACAGTCTTCTCATGAGCCGTGATTTAAGCTAGTCTTGGTGTAATCTCGGCACTGCAGTTCCAGAGAACTGAATTTGGAAGCATTTTTGGGTCTTGCTGCCCAGGTCTGCAGAGGTGTCATGTATCAAGAGCCAAGCTGATGCAGGGGCGGGGGAGGCAGGCTGACTTTGCTGGATAAGCATTACTTGTTAGTTTATCCATGGAGCAACTTTGCTATCCACCTCAGAGGAGAAACAGCTGTCCTTCCTGGAAAAAAAACCAAGCAGGAGCTCTGTTCTCAGCTGCTTAGGCAAAAAGTGAGCTAGAACAATGCAGATGTGCAGAGTGGGAAAGATGTGGAGAAATTGGAAGGGGTCCAGAGAAGAGCAACAAGAATGATTAAAGGTCTTGAGAACATGACCTATGAAGTAAGGCTGAAAGAATTGGGTTTGTTTAGTTTGGAAAAGAGAAGACTGAGAGGGGACATGATAGCAGTTTTCAGGTATCTAAAAGGGTGTCATAAGGAGGAGGGAGAAAACTTGTTCACCTTAGCCTCTGAGGATAGAACAAGAAGCAATGGGCTTAAACTGCAGCAAGGGAGGTCTAGGTTGGACATTAGGAAAAAGTTCCTAACTGTCAGGGTGGTTAAACACTGGAATACATTGCCTAGGGAGGTTGTGGAATCTCCATCTCTGGAGATATTTAAGAGTAGGTTAGATAAATGTCTGTCAGGGATGGTCTAGACAGTATTTGGTCCTGCCATGCGGGCAGGGGACTGGACTCGATGACCTCTCGAGGTCCCTTCCAGTCCTAGAATCTATGAATCTATGAATTGGAGTTTCAAAAATAAAGGAACTGGGGCATCCTTAGGACAAGTCTGGGGAGAGAACCCTGTTCTTAGATGCCTGAAAAGATGATATGTTTGTATGTGTCTGTGTGTATGTGTGTACATCTGTGTTATATTGGCATACGTGTATGTTTAAAAGTTTGGAGGATACTACACTTTTTTCTGTGTTTATGAGTGTGTGACACACATTCTACATGGTGGCTGTCAGATGCATTGTGTCCCCTGTTCTGTTATGGAAACTCTGTGTCCATGGCTGTGGTTTTAAGAGGAGTGGCCTAGTTATGCCTCTTTTCCCAAGTATTGCTTTGAAGAGGTGTGGAATATGGAGAAAGTGACAGTCAGCCCCCAAAGGCTATGCGCAATTTGAATTAGTCGCTGAAATCTTAGTTCAGCAAGATCTTCTGTAGAGCAGGGGAAGTTTTCTGTCTGTACTTTCAACTCCCATTGACTCTAATTGGTCTTCTTCCAGTTGAAGGAGTTTGCGAACTTTGACTTTGACATCTGGAGAAAGAAATACATGCGCTGGATGAATCACAAGAAATCACGGGTGATGGACTTCTTCCGGCGTATCGACAAAGATCAGGATGGAAAAATCACCCGGCAGGAGTTTATTGATGGAATCTTAGCATCTAGTAAGTCTTGATCTGTTTCATCCCCTCCTTCCGCAAAACCTGATAAACCCATCTCCGAGAAACATTGTTTGCTCCCACCCTTTACGAGGCAAATGAAAGGCGCATTTCTTGTACCTCTGTCAGGAGAGGACAGCTGTGAAATGATAGCATGGCAATCCCACCCCACACATTCACTATTGTTGCAGTATGCCAAGAGGCTGTCGTTGCTTGAGGCCTGGAATCTATATTATACACCTCTACCCCGATATAACGCGACCCGATATAACACGAATTCGGATATAACACGGTAAAGCAGCGCTCCGGGGGGGCAGGGCTGCGCATCCTGGCGGATCAAAGCAAGTTCGATATAACGCGGTTTCACCTATAACGCAGTAAGATTTTTTGGCTCACAAGGACAGCGTTGTATCGGGGTAGAGAATTTGAAACTCAAGTAATCATGTAGCCTGTTTCTTTTCCTGTGACTATTGTGATGGAGACTCCAGATATGGAAGCGTGAGTAGGGGGCGATATAGAGTATGTGCTCTTTGTACAGATGGTGAGAGACTACAGGGAGTTATCGATTCTCAGACTATAATACATCTCTGTTGTTTGTTTTTCTTTTTCATTCCAGAATTCCCCACCACTAAGTTAGAGATGACTGCCGTGGCTGACATCTTTGACCGGGATGGGGATGGCTATATTGATTACTATGAGTTTGTGGCTGCTCTCCATCCTAACAAAGATGCTTACCGGCCAACCACAGATGCCGACAAAATTGAGGATGAGGTAAAGGAGATTCTAAGGAGAGTGGTATTTTAGTGGGTATTATGGAGGGCTTCAGTTTTTCAAAGGGTCAGCTTCTCAAATACCTATCCAAAGAGGAAAAACTATGCTTTGATGATGAGCACCCAGAGAATCACAGCGGTATTGACCTGAGATCAATGTTCAAATATTTGGATATTCAAAACATTTTAAAGTGAAGGTTGTTATAATCTGTCTTTTATGCACAATATACTGTGTCCCATGTATCCAGTGCAAGAGATGCAAACTACTGATCCCTGACCTCTGCCCCTCTTGTTTGCAACAGGTCACAAGGCAGGTGGCCCAGTGTAAGTGTGCAAAGAGATTTCAAGTGGAGCAGATTGGAGAGAATAAGTATCGGGTAAGAGGAAGACATCCACATTTGCCATAATAGCACAAATTCTCTTAATTCCTAGCTCATGTGTGATCCTACCAGGGAGAAGTGTCCGTTTTAACTTCTACTGAAGCAATCTGATTCTGTCGTACTGAGATCTTACTCTTGAAAAGATTGAATCCGAATTTTTACCTATGCTAGCCTCTTACCTTCTGAGATGTTAATTAAGTCCAGAGATTAGACCAATAACGTGCACTCAGGAATCTGAGACATAGACTTATCTTGGGCTCTGTGGTGAGGGAATAACATGAAGAGCTTAGAGATTAGTTCCTTCTTCCCAAGTTGATCTGAGGGTCTCTGGAGACGAGAGTTTCTAGGGAAACTGCAGCAATATACCATTAATGGAGCACACTGATTCCTTGATAGTAATCATAACTGTATGATCCTATTGGTGGAGAGCTTGCAAGTGGTTTATCTATCACATGAGCACATAATGGAGGAAATATATATGGACAGATGATTATAGATGGTCTATGATATTCTCCTCCTGTGACTTTTTGAGAAGAGGGCAGGCTAAGGGTCAGCATGCTCTCTTGGTGCATTAAATCTTGGATATGCCTAATAGCCCAAGGACAAGACAAACATAGATGTGGCAGTGTTCTGAGAGAGCTTAGCCCGCTCGCTGTCGAAGATGTTGTATGTATAGATACTATAGACCGTTTTATGTGTGTACCTTACACCTATGATTTTCTTCAATTGATGTAGCTCATTTCTAAAAAGGTATGTAAAATATTTGTGTAATGGATCTGTTTTAAGGTACTTCATGTTTTCATTTCAAATTATTCACGGGGTTGGACTGACAGCAAACCATCCAGGTTTCCTGCAGACTTGCACTTTGGGCACGGAGGAGTTAAAATAGCAATACTTGAGCCCATTCAAATATCAGACTTAGGGTAAGTCTGCACTACCGCGCTCCATCAGAGAGCGCTCTCCCATCGGCATAATTACTCCACCGCCAAGAGAGACAACGCTGTGTCTCCCACAGACATAGCGCCAGTGTGGACAGCTCTCAGGTCGATGTAACTTACGTCGCTCAGGGGGTGGCTTTGTCACCCGGTTGTGTAAACGAGCCCTTATTTGTGAATTTTGAAGCGATGAATTACAACTTCTGCTGTAGGGACAGAGAAGAACAGTTTGCATGTCCAATAACATCAAGTACTCTGATTTTTAACTACCTGTGGTTAACTAAGATTTTCATGATTGTTGCATTGTTAAATCCTATAAAATGTTTTCTTGTTTTTCTCCCCCTCTTCCTCTGCTCTCCTTCTGATCTTCTCCCCACCCAAATTCTTTCTCTCCGTAGTTCTTCCTCGGCAATCAGGTACAGTGTGCCTTGCAATGCTGTCTCTCATTCTTTTTAACAAACATGGCTTGGTGTGTGTTTATAATACCAATCTTTCTCTTGTTGCTGTGGGAAGATGTGATCTAAAGAATGCTGTGTTAGAGCTCGTTGTGTTACTTGGCAGAGTCTGGTATACAGAGTGACGTTTACCTGGAAATGCGATACCAAATGGCAAAACTCCTTGGAAGAAAGAAGTAAAAAGTTTAATTGGCAAATCAGAAATCTACAAAGATGGAGAGATTTAGCCTCCAAATTGCGTCTTCCTCTGATGCCCCAGTGGTATTAGAGGTTATGGCATCATTCATGTGAAAGGGAACACGTAAGTTCCATGTAAGGTACCAGGGGAACCCATGCTCATGGTGGAATTGTCTGAGAAGAACATTGTCTCATGATTCTGACTCTACTGCTGGAGGAATTATAGAATCATAGGACTGGAAGGGACCTCGAGAGGTCATCTAGTCCAGTCCCCTGCACTCAAGGCAGGACTAAGTATTATATTGTAACACTCTTCAAAAAATATATACAGGCTAAAATTTTCTGAACACAGACTGTATACCAGGATCTGGACAGGTTTGATTATAACGCGGTCACTATGGAATGAAAATGCTGTATTCACATGATCGATCTCTTAGGTAACAATAACTAAACCCTCATCCCCTGCTTCACCGACTTTGAGTAACTCATAACTGGAAGAAAGTTCATGAAAAATTGCATGTACCTACTCTTCTATTCTGGTCTCTGATTAATATTCTGGTAACTGAAGGCTGACTATAACACAGGAACTCCATTGATAATGGGACTGGAGTGATGTCTTTCATCACAAGAATACAGCCTCCATTTGAACAATGAAGGAAATCCATTTATTGTAACTACTGAGGATTTTTAACCTGAAGAGATGGACTCTAAATGTGGTGCTATGAAAGAAGGGAACGTGAATTTCTTGAGTGAAGGAAAGGATAGAAACCAACTCCCCGTTTATTCTAGATAGGTGACTATAGGCCAATCTTTGAAGGGAACTATAAAACTCTATCTAATTGTTACAATAAATTTGTAATTAATGTTACAAGACTGGAGCAAATTGTATAACTTGTATTTTTACCATGGAGGGCCAGATTCTCCACTCTGCTTTGTTGGAGTGAAGGGGCTACAAAATTAGTGTATCCAGCTAGCTGAGGATTCCCCTAGCATGGGGGAATTACTCAGTTAGTATAGAACCAGTGTAGCAAAGGGGCATGGCCAGAGAGCCCTTACCCCCCAGTGAGCCTCAGCAGGCATAAATAGCTTTTTCTGGCCATAGCTAGTTGGCCTAGCAGCTGCACCAGGAAAGGGGTGTTGCCCCAGGTGTGTCCAGCACATACGAGGTGCAGCTGAGAATTTAGCCTTTGAGACCAAAAGTCATCGTCTCCAAAGCCAGCCTACCTTTCCAGCACTCCAGCCCCCGACTGCTTAGCGCTAAAGACCTTCCATTCTGTGGCTCATTGGTTCTCCAGGGAGCAGAGCTGAGCATCCTACCGCTCTAAAGCTAACTAAACGCCAGTCCCCACTTGCTGGGGAGAGCATGGAAGCAGGATTCCTTCGTGAACAGGCGCTGCCTGCAGCTACAGATTGAAAGAGGGCCCTAGAGATGCCCACAGCTCGGTCCCACGCCTGATAGCAAAGGGGACATCTGAAAAGAGGCTCATGCATGGAACTCTTTGAGAAAGGGCTGTGCATAACAGGGGAGAGAGGTAGTCTCAGGAGAGAAGGGGGCATATGAGATGTTTGGAGCAGGAAAAGGAACCCTTAATCCTGCTTTGTCCCAATGCCCCCTAGCACTCTCTTTCTGCAGAAATCAATCTAGATGTGTCTTGAACTCATCTGTCATTTTTCTTACCTCAGTTACCTCCCCAGTAAGTTATCCCTTGTTTTTAGCATCGTTAGCACAATTCTGCCCAAGTTTCCCCTAGTTACTCCTCATTTCCTAAGGTTTCCATTATGTCTCCTGTTTTTTTAAGTCCTTCTCCATGTTAAAAAAAGAGGGTCTCACTTATCAATGCCTTCATAATTCTGAAATCCTCTATTAGATCATGTTGAAGTATCCCCCTTTTCAAAGGCAATCAACTTAGTTGTCCCTCATTGCTTAAGCTCCTAAGACAGGGTGGGATCTTTGCTGCTCTTTCCCTCTATGTGGTACATGGACAAGTCCTGTTCACAGTAGTCCAGGTGGGGTTCTGCTAGATGTCCGAGTGTCCATGTAAATATTAGGAGAAGGTGGCTCTGAAGAGAAGCACGTGCATGGTGGTGGATGGAGACTTTTAATCAACGGTTATGTATGATAGCACGGGGGGACCGGAAAGAGATGTGTGATTTTGTTGATTCAGGGGCACACTTGATGATTGTTTGAAATTGGAGAGATTTTAAATTCCTAATGAACATTATAATCACTAATAAACATTCTGGGACTTGAACCTTAGATTTCTACATTCTAGATTCACTGTAATTGGGTGACTCTCCTGTGGGAGCTCTCTTGCTGGTTGTGACTCAGTGAAATGCTCGCACCTCAGACTTGGTAAAGAGGTTTCATTCTCAGTGCTGATGCTGCACTGCTAGCATTTGCTATGCCAGCCTTCAGTGACGTGCCAGGTGTCTCTTTTCAAAGCAGACTGCATCAGGAGTGTCAGTGGGCAGTGTGGTCTAATGGATAGAGCACTGGGAGCGGGACTACAGTGGCTGGGTTCTGCTCTTGGCTCTGCCACTGGCCTGCTATGTGACATGAGGCAAGTCACTTCCCATCCCTGTGCCTCAGTTTCCTCATCTGTAAACTGGGGACAATGGTGCTGTGCCCCCCCCCCTTTGTAAAGTGCTTTGCGATCTACTAATGAAAGCACTACATAAGAGCTAAGTGGTATTATTATTCATGAAAGAAAGGCAGAGCAATAAAATTCTGTTTCTTTGGGTAAAACCCTCAAAAGATCAAATTATAAACTCTAATTTGCTACCTGGCCATCCTTTGAATTTCTCAGCTTTTCTTTTTTTTTTTTTTTTTTTTTTTTTTTTGGCATTAGCCCTAGAGAATCCTGTTAATAGCATTGTCCTGCGAGTTTCTTTAGATGAAAACATTCTCATAAATTGACACCAAAGTGAATTGATTCCCACATAATGTAACTTTTTGATATATTTGGAGAAGCCCTAAACATTAATAAGAGCTTTGAAAATGTTTAGGGTTACAGGTAGCATTTCAAATAGTCTCCAGTGTAGTGATAATACTCACCCTGGCGCAGTCTGTTTTGGAGAGGAGCAGTGTCTCCATTTTATAGCCCTGTTATTTGAACTGCTTCTCTATTGGTTCCACAGTTTGGTGATTCCCAGCAGTTGCGACTGGTCCGTATTTTGCGCAGCACTGTCATGGTTCGAGTTGGAGGAGGATGGATGGCCCTGGATGAATTTTTAGTGAAAAATGACCCTTGCAGAGGTAAGGAAGAACCTGTTTCTCAGGGACCTTTCATCTCCACAATAGTTGTGAAGTCGCCAGATGCTTCACTGAAGCAGATCTCATCAGTCTGTGGGCTTGTGCAAATAGAGGAAGATCTGGAGAAAATAGGAACTAAAAAAACCCCAAAACTTAGTGTGATTTTTATTGCAAGTCTCTCAATATTTGGTAGAGTTCTTAAAGCCCCAGTTTCTGGAGTCATGTGAATAGGTGAGAATCTCAATTTTCATTTCAAAGGAACCAAACAAGTTTGTCGCCCTCCTGGTTGCTGAGAAAAGCTTGAAAATGTGATCTGAGTGCACCTGAAGATTCAAAAATCAGAAAGCAAATAAAAAGAACTCTGTGTATTGTTCGTGTAAAATCACATGATTTTAAGCCAATCGCAAAATTTTTGAACACCTGGGGATGGCAGTATTACAGTATGAAACCTTTGCAAAGGGTCTTCCAGAAAATCCAAACCTTGAGCATCAAGGAGTTAAAATTAGTTACCCTGAATAAAAAGAAAATTCCTTTTACTAAAAATTATTTTGTTAGCATCCATTTTTTTTTTCATACCAATTTGCTGGTCATTTCTTTTTTGTAGTTTAAACCCCTCATTTTGATTTGTTGTCTGCGCTCTTCGACGATGGTCAAAAGCTGGTGTCTTGTGTGTGTTTCCTTTTGGGTTGATGGCATGTGCCGATTTCAGCAGAACTCCAGCCTTCGTGGACTTGTGTGTCTTTTACAACAAACAGTTGTCAGTGTGGATTCCGCTGTAAATGTTAGTGTTGCAAATCCAATGTGCTGATAGATGGCCGGTGTGTTGGAGAAATCCAATAAAAACTGTTCCAATTCCATACAAACATAGGTAAAATCAGGTGTGAGAAGCCTCTAGACAAGAATGTAATCTCTCTTGCTGATAAATGTGATTCTAATGTGCTGCTGCGCCCTCCATAAAGAAAACGCTCACATTGTATACTTAGGGACAATGGTGCTGTTTCCAGAAGCTCTGTGTGTGTATGCCTAAAAAATTTCCTGCAAGATTCCAGTTACCAACTCTTCCTTCCCCGCCTCTCAAACAAAATGGCAGCGCTGCATGGGGTGAAAAAGAGCTGTCCTTCAACTGTGCATTTCTTTCTTGACCAGTTTCTGCTTTCTCCTGCTCTGTCCGTTTCCTTGTATGTGTATGTTTTTCTTTATTCTAGTTCACCACCCTGGAAGTAAAATAAAGCGCTCTGATTCCAGCTCTTCGATTGCCAGTCAGTCTCCGATAGGTTGGCGTTATTTTTGCTTTATCACTCTTGCCGGCATCCCCGCTCTCCCATCATTAAGAATGGCTTTGCTTCTTAACCAGCCCGCCTGCCCCACCACATCTGCTGCCTTTGTGAATGCTGAGACACAGTGTTGACAATATTGAGAATATTCTAGTCGAGACATTTTAAAACCGTTTTTAACTAAATCAACTCTCAGAAAATTGAGTGGCGGGTCAGAAATCGGAAAAAGCACACACACTACATAATCTGTCTGTTCAAACTCAGGGTATGTCTACACTACCCGCCGGATCAGCAGGCAGCGATCGATCCAGCGGGGATCGATTTATCGTGTCTAGTCTAGACGCGATAAATCGACCCCCAAGCCCTCTCCCGTCGACTCCTGTACTCCAGCACGGCGAGCGGCGCAGGGAGAGTTGACGGGGGAGCGGCAGCAGTTGACTCACCGCGGTGAAGACACCGTGATAAGTCGATCTAAGTACGTCAACTTCAGCTATGTTATTCACGTAGCTGAAGTTGCATAACTTAGATCGATTCTCCCCCCCCCCCCCCCCCCCCCCCAGTGTAGACCAGGGCTTAGATTCAGTTAGACATATTATCATTGTGCTTTCTTAGATACTTATCTGGCCTCCATTACCACAGTATCTGAACGCTCACAATCTTAATATATTTACTTGTGAGGTACTGTAGTAGTATTCCCAATTACAGATGGGAAACTGAGGCAGATTGATTAAGTGAGTTGACCAAGGTGTCACAGAGCATTTGTGGCCGAACTGAGAATTGAACCAGCTCTCCTAAGTCCAAAGCTAGTGTCCTACTCACCGAACCATCCTTCCTTTCTTATTCAGTTCAGCTCCCAAGGGTCTTATTTCAGTTTATCCGAAAAGAGTTGATTTTTTTTTTTTTAAATCAGAAACATTTGGAAATAAACAAGGGAAGCTTAAAATTTTTTATGACTGGAAAACTGAACCATGTACTGCATGGAAAAATTGGAGTCAGTGATTTTTCTCTGGATTTTGAAATGTTGAATCTGTGAGAGTTTCTCCTGGATCAGTATTTTTTTGTGGTAGAAAAAGATCAGAGTTAATCACAGCTGGTCCCTTTGTAAAATGTCTTGAGAAAGTCCATTTGGGCTTGATGTGGGACTTTCATTTGAAATGAATAAGATGAACCCAATTCTTCAGTTTACATATTTATTTCTATTTATAAAATAATAGACGTTCCCACGCCAAGTCCTGGACACCCCATACTGTATATCAGCTCCCATTATTCCTTTTTAGATGTTTCTAGATGTAAAAATAGACTGTGGTGATGGTACATGAGGCTGGAGTTTCAAAAACCCACTCCACAGTGAGTTTTGAAAACACTTGGTTGTCTTGGGTTTAGTTTTCAGGTACCTGCGTAGAAAGTCAGCCTGGGAGCTAGCCTTGTACCGAATGTATTGCTATTTTGTGCCGACAGTGAAGCAGCTTGTAATTGTGGTGTACAATGTACTATGGCCAGATGCTACCTGTCTTGAAGTGAATTGCAGTGAGTGGTTTCTTCAGACCATTTTCCTTTTAAAAAATAATTTGTATTACAATAGTGCCTAGAAACTCCTACATGCTAGGTGCTATGCAAGTGCACAAAGATACAGTCCTTGTCCCAAATCTAAATAGACAAAACAAAGGGGGAGGGGGAGAGGAGTGGAAATAGAGTCCCGGGGGGAAGTGACTTGACCAAGGTCACACAGCAAGTCAGTGGCAGAGCTGGGAATAGAACCCAGGTCTTCTGAGTCTCCCAGTTCAGTGCCGACCATCTTACGTGATAGATTTGTTAATGAAAATGTTGTGTTAAATCCAGCCTCAAGATAGGAAGAATTTTGCAAGGGATAAAGGATGTTCTCTCAAGACAGAAATCTGACTCCCATGTATTTTATAGCTGAACGGCCAGGTCTGTGTAAGGCCAACCTGGGCCTTTTTGTTGTCGGTGTGTTTTTTGCTTGGCACATTACGTTATTCTTTTTGGTGTTCTTTGCGTAAGCTGGAGAATTCCCCATGTGTACTAAAGGAACCTCTGCTGTGTTTCTCACTTGTGGCTTTCAAATGCCCTAAAGGACCTTTGATAGCAATTGATGTCTGCACATTAGCACCGGAAACCACATCATGCAGAGCAACAGTTGAGATACATGTCGCTAAAACTCTGTTTAAAAGGTAGAGAGGCTGCTTCAAGTGGGACTTGAACTGTTTTCTCCATTTTTCCTCTTCTGGAGAGCTCAGTACGGGGAGTGAGAGAGACCCATGGTGAAACCTGGCAGCAACCAGCATTCGGCTGCCGGGATTCTCTGAAAGGGGAATGAGCCACACCCAGCTGAGTGTGAGTGTGTAACTTCAGACTAGGATTCAAGCGTGTCTTTGTTTTACAGTGAGGGTAATTAACCATTGGAACAACGGTTGTGATGGATTCTCCGTCACTGTCAACGTTTAAATCAAGACTGAATGTTTCTCTAAAAGACCTGCTCTAGTTCAAACAGGAATCAATTCAGGGAAGTCCAACGGCCTGTGTTGTACAGGAGGTCGGACTAGACAATCACAGTGGGGTTCCTTCTGGCCTTTGTAACGTATAAATCTATGGCAGCAAAAAAAAGCCAATGATATTTTGGCCACGGTCCATTGTATCTTGTAAGAGGGATGTGTTAGTTCCACTATGCACCATGGAGGAGCCTACCTGTAAAACTCCACGTGGTTCTGGGCATGTCGGTAATTAGATAGATGTCAACCCACCGGAAGGAGTTCATAGAAGAGCAGTAAAAATGATTAGAGGGCTGGAAGAATTGACTTGTGAGGAAAGGAATTAACAAAATAAGATAGCTGAACTAGATGTTGATTAAGTAAGGGCCATAATAAGCAGGTATATTGCTTAGAAGATGTAAGCATCAAGGAGAGAGGACGGTTGTTTAGGGCATAATCGAGTGGAGAAATATAAAGGCAAATAGAGAGTGTGTATTGAGAACAAGTTCCCAAGAACAAGGCTTGTTAGAATGTGAAATCCTCTCCCAAGGGAAGCAGTGACTGATGTATGTTGGGACTCCAGAGGAGAACCGCTTCCAGCCCATTTTGTCTGGAAGGAAAGCAAATGCAACACAAAGACTTCTTTGGCAGGGAGAGTAAAGTGTGTGTCTGTGTGAGGGGTCTGGGACTGGAAACGGTCTTTCCCCTCCCCAGCCCTCTGGGAGAAAGCAAAAAGGAAATGTGTAAAGTCCTTACTCACGACAGTCTCTTCCTTATGTGAAACAGGTTAGGTCTGGTAGTAGTCAATACGTCCCTTTATCTCAGCACGGTCTTTGAGACGTTAATTGTTTTGATTATCTTTTGAAACTCATGCTAAATATTCTTTGCTTCTGTCACCTGCGGCTTGTTGCCGAAATCAGCATGATTCGGAAGTGGTGCTGCTTGCTTTCTGTAAGCTCTTGAATTTACTAGTGTGACGCTGCTTCTTCGTCTCCACTGTTAATGCTTTGCTACAGGTGTTTTAGAGTGCTGGTGCCAGGGTTCTTCCCATCCCGAGGTTATCACAGAACAAGGCTTCTACCCTGCAATTGCTTCTTTGTCTTTCAAGTCTAACACATTGAATTGAATATTGCTCCTTTGTCCTGTAAGGCTTTGTGCATGGCCTTGCTCCTACCTACTTAATGAATTTGCTCTCTGTATATATCTGGTGAGTTTCTGAGATTCTGGCCTATGCTGATCTTAGTAGCTCAGGACATTGAACTTCCAACTGCATTGATACCCCATTGCTAGTTGCAGAGAGACCCTCCAGTTCCTGGGACATTCAGATCCAAATTTTACATCTGCCCTCTGATATGAGTTGTTATAGCTTGGAAAATGGATCACGCTCCACATAGCTGTGTGCTGGGTGTGAGAGCAGGAGTACAACCTTTCCGAGCAGTTCTATTCAGTATTTTTAAACTGTCCTAAGAATGTCATCAGCTGCGTGTGCTAATTTTAACTAGACTTGTATAATAGGCCCAGGACATGCCTAAAAGTTGCATAATTCTATTTGAACTCCTGGACCTCTGGGGTTCTTTTGCCTATCACAAGTCTTCAGAAACCAATCAGCAACGTGACATCGTCGCAACAGAGCGAGAATGCTGCACTGGTCTCGCTCTGCTGTGACCGGGATGAGAGCAAGACATCCATTGTAGGTCAGAGATGGAGTTTCCAAGACGTTGCAAGGATGTCTTCCTGGGGCTAAGCAGGAGTTGGGTGAAACTCCTCAGGGGTGGTTTTTTTTCAGGAGTTGCTTTGTTTCCTCTTTCAGCACGAGGAAGGACCAACCTCGAACTTAGAGAGAAGTTTATTTTACCAGAGGGAGCCTCGCAGGGAATGACGCCTTTCAGGTCACGGGGTCGAAGGTCAAAACCCTCCTCCCGGGCTGCCTCCCCAACGCGGTCCAGCTCTAGTGCGAGCCAGAGTAATCACAGCTGCACCTCTATGCCATCCTCTCCAGCAGCGCCTGCTAGTGGAACCAAGGTAAGGCTGATAGTCCTTTGCTTTCCTGCTGCTCACACCTACTCAGACCCCGTTCCAAGGAGACCAGGAGCTGAAGCATTAGGTAGGAGAGGTTTTTGCGGGGGGACTCAGAAAATAGGCTAATGTATGCTTCATTGGTGGACACCTGAATGGCAGAGCCTGGTTTAAACTGATACTTGAGGCAGGAATAAACCGATTGACTGCACAGTCGATATTTTTAAATCATTCATGCTACAAGTTTCTTCTCACTTTGTATACACTACACCTGCAGGTAGGTGATCATGCGTAGAGAGAACATAAACACATCTCAGGAAAGGCCGAGTTGCCTATTGAGGTTGTTTTTATTTTTATGGTCTCACATTGTAACTCTTGGGACCATTCCCGATTCTCCTATCTTCCACAAGGCAGAATTTCCCCTGCCGTCTCTCTGTGCGATAGGAGCAGACTTATCTTGGACATCACACAAGCAGCCGGCTAGCATGAAGGAGGAAGTGGCTGCCTTTTTGTGTCTCCTCTTCATTGCATCGTGCCAAATGTGCATTTTATTTTGTCGTCTGTTTCTTTTAGAATTTATGTATTTTTCTGTTTGTTTTTCCCATTTCGGATACTTTTCTGTTCCATTTTCACTCACTTTTCACCTCTTCCCCTCCCCCCCTTTCTCCCTACCCTTCCTTTGGATTTTCCATTTCACAGACTCCACATCACTTCTCTCGCTGTTATGACAAACCCTGGTTGGTAAACAGTAAAGCTGGCACCCCTCACAGGGGCTTCGATAATTCCGACTCCCACCTGTCCAGCTCCGAGGTAGAGTATGGCTCTGCTAGTCAAAGGACCTGTTAAAAGGAAGGAACGCGGCTGCTTCCTTTTTCTGCTGAATGCTTTTCTTTTGTTATAGCAGCGCTTGTTAGCACAGCTAACGCTAAGACTGTTGGCGTTTTTCAGGGGTTCCTAACTCGGATTAAAAAGAAATTCACACGAGAATTAAATGTGCAAGATGCCGGCAATCCATTTTTACCCCCCTTGGAGCAATTTTAAAATGGTAACTTATCAGATTGCAAAACCCAATGTAACTTTTCCTGGCTTCAGCCACTTTTTATTTTTTTTTTTAGCGTTCAAAAAAAGACCATAATGAAAACTAGGGCCTCTTAAGCAGGGGGTTGGACTAGATGACCTTCTGAGGTCCCTTCCAACCCTGATATTCTATGAATATTAAAAATAGGAATAAAATCGCCGAGTTAGCACTTGAAAAATCAGCTACAGCGCATGCACAGTAACCACTCTTGCCACAGTTTTCTGAAGTACATATGCCCATCAGCATATTCCGGCATATCTGATATGTCCTATAACATCACACCCTGATGCGAGACCTCTGCAATACTCAAATACAGCGGGGCGAATTCAGGCTGGAGGCTGAAGTTCCAGCCTGAACTTAGAATTTTCTGACTTCTGGGAATTGGTGGTGCTTCAGAATTTTAATGTAGATTTTGATGATTTAACTTACCGGCAATTTGTCATGTCTCCCATACTTGATCTTCCCTTGAAAATAGTTTCTGAAGTTTTGTTATCAAAAAGTCAGGTATAATTCCTGAAATGTATAAAATGATCCACGTGTTGCCATAAGAAAGGCTTTGGGAAGCTGTTGGGAAGATACAGCAATTTTGTTATAAAGTCCGATCAAGGGCCAGATCAAAAGCTCCAGTATTTACTGACGATGTAAAAGAGTCGCTCTCAAAACAAAAAAGTGCTGGAGAGAAATGCACGTAGAGGGAGCTACTTTAAAATTTCTTAAAACCTCATTCCATGGTTTGTGTTTGGTCCTATTCAAAGGCTTGTCCAGCGCTTTAAAACGTGTTGATGGAACTTAACTGCCATGTATCCAACGAGGCATCCATCCTCTTTCTTGACTTTCCCTTTACTTCCTCTCCCTTTGCTGTAGTTTCACGAGACAGAAAGAAATTAAAATCTCTCCAATTCACATCAGAGGGAGTTTGGGGAAATCTCTCTCCAGCTGTTTGTCAGAAGATTTATTCCACAGCGACTCTCCAACTATTAAAAGGCATTTCTTTTTACGGTGACATGAACTGAAAATTGCAAAAGGATGTCCAGCTGTTGTTGAGTCAGTCTGCCCTTTGTGCTGTTAAACTCACGAAACTGGGTGACTGGGCAACAACATGGCAGATGAAATTCAGTGTCGATAAATGCAAAGTGATGCACATTGGAGAACACAATCCCAACTATACATACGAAATGATGGGGTCTACATTAGCTGTTGCAACTCAAGAAAGAGATCTCTGAATCATTGTGGGTAGTTCTCTGAAAAAATCCACTCCATGTGCAGCGGCAGTCAAAAAAGCAAACAGAATGTTGGGAATCATTAGGAAAGGGATAGATAGTAAGACCGAAAATATCATAGTGCCTGTATATAAATCCATGGTACACCTACATCTTGAATACTGCCTGCAGATGTGCTCGCCCCATCTCAAAAAAGATATATTGGAATTGGAAAAGGTTCAGAAAAGGGCAACAAAAATTATTAGGGGTCTGGAACAGCTTCCATATGAGGAGAGATTAATAAGACTGGGATTTTTCAGCTTGGGAAAGAGACCACCAAGGGGGGATATGATAGAGGTCTATAAAATTATGACTGGTGTGAAGAAAGTAAATAAGGAAATGTTATTTACTCCTCATAACAAGAACTAGGGGTCACCAAATGAAATTAATAGGCAGCAAGTTTAAAACAAACAAAAGGAAGTATTTCTTCACACAACGCAGTCAACCTGTGGAACTCGTTGCTAGAGGATGTTGTGAAAGCCAAGACTCTAACGGTTCCAAAAGGAACTAGACAAGTTCATGGAGGATAGGTCCATCAATGGCTATTATTCAGGATGGACAGAGATGGTGTCCCTAGCCTCTGTTTGCCAGAAGCTGGGAATGGGCGATGGGATGGATCACTTGATGATTACCTGTTCTGTTCATTCCCTCTGGGGCACCTGGCATTGGCCACTGTCGGAAGGCAGGATAGTGGGCTAGATGGACAATTGGTCTGCCCCAGTATGGCCATTCTTATGTAAAATGCCAGAATCCCAGTACCTGCGGGATTGGATGTAACCTTGGGTGGCTGTTTTCCTGCAATTATTTTATGTTGTCTTAAAACCAGCACTAGGCTTATTTTAGAAACTTGGAGCTGCTCTTTCCAGTTGGACTCAGGAGTCCTCTCTTCATGAGAGATGTTATTCTGACTTACAGTCACGCTTTCTTCGGTTTCCTCTTTCTGTGGCAAGAGAAGTAACAGTGGGAGAAAGCTTTGTGTTGTGTTGCTTCCTCTAGTGTTTATCTGCAACATCGTAAAGGTCACGGAACAGACTGTTTAACAGAAACCAGAGTGTGAGTAGCA